>NC_056735.1:1605713535-1605841035 GCF_019279795.1 Protopterus annectens | reverse complement strand
CACTCATCATTTAACCCCCTACAGAATAAAGTATCACAGTTAATATTAATACATTGATGTCTGTACATAACAATTGTCATTTTATGAATGTTTCATCACACTAAGGAACAGACATTTTCAGAAACAGTACCTTGAGACCCACTACTGTCCCCATGGTGTGATTTATTCAAATGTACAGCTGTGGAACTGACATATTTCTTATCAGTAATAAGTCTGACATATTCTAACAGCCTAGTTTTAAAACATGTGTTACTGTCCCCCACATCAAATATATTACAAGGCCATCTAAGAGCATTCTCTGTATACCTACCTCTTGAATGTACAGACTTCAACATGTTTCCTAGCCATTCCCCTCAGCAGGAATTACAGCACTAAATAATAATAGACCAGTATAGCTATCCACCTACTACTGTATGACATCTGGACAAAGCCTGACATAATTGGTGGACAGAAGCCCAAATACACAGTCATACATGAAATACTGCTGTTATACACTGAGAAAGTTGCTCGTGTTACAGGGTTTATCGTAACATATCTATTCTGAGGGATATAAAGTCAGAAAAACAAATGGGTGTTACCATCTACATAATGCAATCACCAGAGTATGCTACTGATTTGCCAAGGACAACACCTGTCTGGGGAACAGCCCATACATAACAGGATAACCTGTGGCCATTATGTGGATGGCCCTACAGTTGGGAGCTATGCAGAGACAGAACTTTGTCAGACTGAAACCCATGCGGAAGTAGCATGTGCAGACAGACCCTTTTAAACTAGCAGTATTCCAAACATATAACAGCAATACCCACATTCTGCTCCTAAGTCTTGAACCTTCCCGGCCATTTAGTTGGCTTGTCTTCACAAGTCATGTTGTAAGAGGTAGTAGCTCATACAACTCCAGAATGTCTTCCTCACAAGTAATGGAAAGGGCCAATGCCCACATGGAGTACTCATTTATATGAGTGCATTACCATGACATTGGCTATTGGAAGAACTATACAGCTGCTCCGCATGCAATTAGCATGTGGGGAACCCCAATAGATGCACAGGCCATCACCTGGTCATGAGCATCACCTACAAAAGCCATGCTGCCACCTATTCAAACCACCTCTATCCCTGTAGTACACAGAGAAAGAGAGAGAGAGAGAGAAATAACAAATGAAACATAAAGTGGAAAAGATAAGAAAGAAAAAAGGTAAGTGGAACATGTAAGCAAGTAACTGAATGCAGTACTTGGTCTGTAATAATGGGAAATATGATTTGGAGGAATATATGTCCCAACAAGACATGCTGTACTAATGTCCTGCTAAACAGCTGCTATGGCCATAGCATCTGGCCCTCTCTGCAGTGGGAGATATCACAGACATACCTCTCAACTGTACAGATCCTCACAGAATGTCCACATTTTACCATCATGTATTTTTGTCTGTTCCTACTGAGATCTGTACTTTTCTGGCAAATAGCTGAGGATTGAAGTCATCAAGTAATGACAAACACTTGAGTTTAAGACTCCACATCCTTAAGAATATTCACTGTAATACCAAATGTATCATTCTATGAACTTTCTATGTTTGTAACATGTATATTTATCCCCCCATCATTCTAGGCATTGTCCAGGTGTGATGCTTTGAGAGGTTGTGAGGTGATATCATAGCTCAGGAGCCTGACTCACCTGGGAAAGGACAGCTCATATATGACAACCGCAGGGGTGTCTGTTAAGCAGTTGTGACTGTGCCACTGCTAGGCCAGTTAATGGGATGTTTTCCATATCCATGTTACCTGTGATTATGAGTATGACACATGTTTGGCTTGTAAAGCTAAGACACTTATAGAGGGCATGTGCATAGTAGAGTACTGTTGCAGATGTGTGTTGAACTGCATGTGATGTATTGAATTAATAACATTCAACTGTACAGTGTTTTGCTGTACAATAAGCACATTTGTGACTGATATCTGTAGTCACATACACATATACCTGTGTTATGTCAGCCAAACCACTGTCAGGTCTGTGAGCAATGGCATTGTAACATAATAGCCTACTTATGACTGTTGGACATCTTCCAGGTTATCACAGTGATGTCAAACCCTACTGTGCAATTAACATACTAATGTATGGTGCAGCTATATTAATACAGTATTGATACTGATGTCCCTTTTGACACCCTTTTATGTGTGCCATTGTCCAGATGTACTGCTGTAACAGGTTGAGAATTATGATTGAGCATCAAGACTGTAAATACAGTGTGCCATACTAATATTCAACAGAAATGTATACCAGGTATCCCCTGAGCACATGTATGTATGCATATGTTCAGCTGGAAGGCACAACACTAATTACATGGGTTTTAAGCAATCAGGTAAATAGGTTGTGCATGTTGCACATGTGTGTAATATCAGTGTCAGTGCATACAACAGACATATATGTGTACAGCTACTGGTGTTTGCATTGCTCTGACACTGATGTGGGTACTGGAGTAGGCATGATTATTAGGTATTAATCAGATAAGTACCTACCTGTGTTATGACCCTCTGTCCATGCCTACCACTACCAGCTATATCAACACCTGTATGCAGTGGATATCACAAGTGTACACACCCCTGTTGGAATGCCAGGTGTGTGTGCTATATGACAATCAGACCACAGAAGATCATTTCATAATGTTCTTCATCTTGAATGTGACCCCTAACCTGTCCAATTCTACTGAAATGCAATCAAAGGTGTTTCTAGGAAGGTGAACATCTATTGCCAAGTGAAGATGTGCCTTGAAATTAGAGTCCAGACCAAGACAGGTGAATGCTGTAACCATCTCAAGAGGTGCATACACAAGTTTAAGGGTGTGCACACTCATTCAACTGGCTTATTGTACTGAGTATTATTTCCATATGTTTTCACAGACCAGATTGTTATGTTTTAAATTTGATTGTACAGGTTATAGGTCACACCACAGGTGGGAATTTTTATAAAATGAGTTCTTGTGGTATCATGTTCCAATTGCACAAATACCAGGCAGTGTATCAGGGGTGTGCACTCTTTATAAACACTGTAGCTATATGGACACAGCAGTACCTGACCTGTATATCCAGCCTCCACCAAGGTAGAGTAATCCCCTTTGGTGGACAGCAGCAATACACAAACCACATAATAGGTTGCTACATTGTCTGTACTGGGACAAATAGGTGCAGGCAACGACTCTGAAGCAAGTTCACCTATATCTGAGCAAGCAGGTAAGTTCACAGGTGACGTCTTATGACTATGGATCGGACATATCCACACCACCAAGGACAATTGCAACCATGTCTCCATATATGTTGTAAGTCTCAGAAGAAATAACACAATTCACCCTGTACTGGGGATAAAGAACATCTCATACACACATGCCATGGATATAGGCAACCTGCATCACACATGTTAGGTGGGAACATCGCCACCCTGTCCACCCAGTCGTACAAGGAGATATGCACATCAACCATCTGTATTGTATCTACATGCATGTGTCAGGTCCGATTGCAGTTGTGGATGGGGTTTTCTAATGTACAGAGGTGCACATCTATGGTGAGGACAGGACATTGTGTATTATTGGGGTTAGTACTGTAGATGTGCAGACATGCTGCATCCATCCTTTACCAAGTATCAAGGCCACATGTGTGTCTGCTGACAATAACTCCCTCTCTCAACTACCTAGGACCCTCTGGTCTGCATATGGGACATCAGCCTGAAGCTGGTGAGTATTACATTGTTCTGTTGTTGCCTGGCAATACCCCAGGCATGTTAAGTGCATGCAATTTACCATGCACACAACCATCAGTAATAGCTATATTGCTTTATGTAATAGCTATATTGCTTGTTGTGCATGTTCACTTGTGCTGGGGTTAACTGTATTGCATCACAGTGGTCACCACTGGGACCTATCTGATGTGAATTCAACATTCCTGTAGCATATTTCACAACCTGTCAGTGCCAAGATGTCTGGACAGAGGCCAGCAAATTGTGCTGGACAAATGGCCTACGGTAAGGTCATGCGTGACACATTACTGGTATACAGTGGATATAAATTGTGTACACACCCCTCTTAAGATAGAAGGTGTTCCTGTTACATACTAATTAGGACCACAGTATGACAGTCCACACCTCTTCCAGACTTTAATGTGACCCATAACAGGTACAGTTCACTTGTAAAACCAAGCATCTGTACTAATGTATTGCACCTACAAGGCAAGCCACCTGTGAGGGCAGCAGACATCCTATCAGCATGATTTTTCAGTAAAGTATGATACTGCATGCTGTCATATGTGTCACTACACTCACTGTGGCCTATTTGGCTATAATATCACATACATGGGCATTGTTAAGGCACACAGACCACTTCTGACCACATATTGGTTTCAAACATATGGATATTCCAGACACATCTGTACAGAGGACTGTACAATGTTTTAACCTGCTGCATGTGAGACAGATGCTGTCATCACACTATATAAAGTAATGGCAGTGGGAGGTGGTCACAAGCCATGTATGGTAAAGACATCAAAATGGTATAAACTACACATGATATGATCCTCACACACACACAGTTGCCAGCATTAGGCTTTGAGCTCCTGCTTATCTAGGTATTCCTATGGGTCTGTATGGCGCTATCGAATGGACTAAATAGCGAATGCTATTTAGTCGATCCGATACTGTCAAAATGGCAAAATATCGAAGTCACGGAACATCAAATTTTTTCCCAGGGGAAAAAATTTAGTGGGACGTCTTCGGGACTTTGCCATTTCCTCCACTATGGTGCAATCTCAGAGTTGGTATATTTAAGTAGGGGGTTTGGGGGCACAGCCCCCCACATGGGGGGATGTGGGAAGCGAAGCCCCCCTACTTAAATTTGTGTTTAAGTTTATTTTTTTTTTACAGAGCAGCGAATTTTTTTTCCCTGGGAATAATTTGCTGTTCCGTTTGTTCGATCTTTTGTTGTTTCAATATTATCAGTACGATAATATGATATAGACGCATTCCTACTATAGTGCTATGCAGTTATCAGACACGCCACAGAGCTTATACATTTCCAACTCTTCCAAATGTACTTCTAAGGTGGATGACATCAACAGGTCTACTAAATTGGAGTGAAGGGAAGTGTAAAGGACAGTGCACAGATCAAAAATGGCATGAGCCAGATAGTACATGATTCACACATACGTACACACACTTGGGATTAGAACTCTGTCTAGGTATGTTTACTATAGTGTTACACAGTTACCGCACATGCTACAGAGCTTACTGAACTTTCCCATGGCCAAAGCTGCTGATAACTGCACAGCTGTGGTAAAGTATTACAGGTGGCAGACAGTCTGCCTTCTGTTCCACCCGTACATCATGCTAGTTCTTTCTGTCTTGCACTTAAACTAGCATTATGGCTTGGCGCTTCACCAGGTTATTGTATCATGAAGTGTGGCACACTTGTGAGCCATCAGCAGTACTCGTTCATCACAGATTTTGCCCCAGTACATGCTAGTTATGTCCACCCCTCCTGGCTTGTTTGAAGGGTGGTTATCTGTGCTTTCACCCATTGACCTGGTCCACATGTCCATTCTGGTGCACTGTGCAACTGCCACATGTATACAGACAACCCTCCCCTCTAAATTCCAAACACTCAGACCAGTGAGAGTTACCCATATATCACCCAATGTGGACATATGCACTCTTCAGCAAAGACTGGACTAGCAGGTCAAGAGGACAAGATCATCACCTGCACCACACCATGTGGAACACGTAGCTCACTTTGACAGCCCTGACATACAGTGAAGAGCCACACACTCACCTTCCCAGAGGCACTCAATGGACATCTATCCAAACAGCACAGACCAGTAAGGCAGACACCCACTCAGACACCGTGACACGGCACATCCTAATGGACACATATTTAACTTATGCACTGTGCCCCAATCTAAGGCCCTAAGGATAACCATCTTGCACATTACAGTGATCATGGGTGACTCAATACTGAGGCACACACATCCCACTCACTAGGTTGAATATGGAACAGATAACAGACAGATATCAATCACATGCCATCATCTAACACATGACACAGCCAGTCATGTTACTCCACTACAAGTACGAGTATCACTCCAAATCCATGTGGGTGTGAATGAATTGGGACACACCTCTCTGGACTACATGACAGGAGATATGGTTGAACTCTCTGATTATGCGGTTCAGACAGGTGTGACAGTAGCCCTGGGCAGTGTACCGCTGTTACCCAGAATGATGCTGCGGTACTGTCAACAGATGGTTGACTGCAACATTGGCTTACGTGTTATGTGTCATTCTCAGGGGATCCAGGACCTTTCTGCTTGGGATGGCATGATTGCAGAACCCAATGACTTGCCAATGACTTGCCACAGATGTCCTACATCTGTCACCAGTGGGTTGCCAGGTACTGGCTACCAGTCTTTCCACCCCTTTGGTGCCTTATTAGGCAGTGTTCCTAATGTTATTACCTCCATAACAGCTACATACGTATGCAATCTGAGGGTCATGCTACTCAACAGTGGACATCTAACTGTCAGGATGCAGTCAGTCATAGCAGTTGGAGTGGAGGACACATGTCTGCTGTAATGGAGAGGTGGTTCACAGCAGCAGACAGCAGACCGGCAGTATCAGGCTATGACGCATTCCACAGCTGTCAGCCCCAAAACATGGACCACACCACACCTCCACAGGTGTTGTTGTCTCCATATTTATTATGGATAGGCACACTTCCAAACTAGTATCCCATCATAATGCATTGGAGATACTTCCGGTACAACTGCCTTGGGGTAATAGTGCTATCCAGACCATAGCCTGCTATGGGTCCACATCTGTCCCTAGACTGTCAATGCACATTCCTCAACACCCTGCCATCTCTGATAGTCCAATGCAACACTGACATAGTACAAGTCTTCAACTGCACCTCCATCACCTGGAGAATGTAGCCAATCACCAGTACAGTAGCCCAACATTTCGGGAATTCATCATTTCCATTGCCCTAGAGCAGCTCATACTGACCCTGGTAGAGGATGCAACAACCTTGACCTATGTTGACCACTTAAATATGGGACCGTTGTCATCCCCAGATGTCAATTCCTGCATGGTGAGATTCACACAGGCTGTAATCAACATGGAACTCAACATGTCAGCCACACCCCCCACAAAGATACCCACCTGGCAAAAACAATCCAAAGCTGACTTTGCAGCCATGAAAACAGGGGTGGATGTCTTCACTGCACCAATGGCAATGGGATGTAGCTGCATGACTGTGGAATCATAAACATAGGCACTGTACAAACAGGTACATAAATGCATGGTACTAGCCAGAACCGACAGAATCCAGACACTGTCCTCCAATTACTGGGAGACAATGTGATGGTCCCCTTCCATTACTAAAGTGTGCATCAGGATGATACTGTTGCAGGGAAAGGTGGTGTCCCATGACTGTTGAACTCCCTTATTAGCCTCAGACATAACTTTGGATCCCTCATGGAGTCCCCGACAGGCTTCTATGGCAGCAGAGATGCAGCAGACATTGATGACAGTTACAAAAGCCTTGATAGTTACAACAACAACCTCCACAGCATTAAACACAAGTGCTGTGAGTTACTGCACAAAGTTAATACCTATCCTGAGACAACAGATATTGGCCACAGTCATGGCAACACATTCAGTGCCAGCTTTATCCCTCTCTCCCCCCACGAGTGAAGTGCTGAGTAATGTATTCTCACATGCTGTATCCCATTTCCATTCTAGGCATCTGTGTGTCACCGGGATGTGGCCCTGCAGCAAGGCCACAGGGAATGACAGTGTGGTGACACATCCACCAAGTCATAGGCAGGGTACAGTATGTGCATGGTAATTCCTGGTCTGTAACACAGTGATTATGTATGCCTCACAGATTATAGGGCTGAGGGATGCACATAAGTACATGCTGGTGTACAACATATGTTGTAGAATGGAGAATGGTACATGTTCTGGTTTGGACACACTTTCCGATTGCTAATAACCACAGCCACAGGGGATTTTCATCAACCAAACGCACTGGAATTACTATTCACACACACACACACACACACACACACACACACACACACACACACACACACACACACACACACACACACAAATATTTGCCAGTACTGAGATCCATAGGTTCATTGCTTCATAGGTGTGTAGTAGATGAATGGGCCTGAAGGCTCTACAAGGCTAGCCCAAGGGAATACCTTGGCATCAGGCCACATGACAATAGTCCCCAGTGTGGCTCAGGAGTATAGTCACTGGAGTGGTCCCCAGAGGTGGGTGTTGTATTCCCCATCCACTCATCCAGGTTTCTATTGTGGGTGGCCAGTGATGTGCACTGCTTCTCATATATGAGATCTATATTCCATAACATGGACAGTGTCTGGGCTGTGCACATGTTCCACATGCATGTTCTTTGATGTGTGGAAGTGTGTTTGAGGTCTCTGGGGCATGTTGTGTGGACAGATTGGTATCTTCTGATGTAGTATTCCTGACCTCATTTTGTGAGACCTGGGTATGTAACTGAGGTAGTGAGTGCACCTACATTGACAGTATGAAACTGGTATTCAGTGGAGTTAGTGGCATATGTCCATACAGGGCATGTGTATAAGGCATGGTATTTCCTTTGTGGGGTATGGTTGCAGACTCTACAGATGTTGCAAGCGTCCAGTGGGGGAACATGGCAAAAGGGCCACTGTACACATTGATTGGGTGACTGAGTGGATAGAACAGGGCATCATGTTTTTTTTACTTGCTGGATAACACACACTTAGTCAGGAGATGTAACACATCAAGGTACCTTCTGATGCACACACAAACACTTGCCAGGGATAAGATTCAAACCCATACCTATGCAGTTACTGCTACTACATTGTTCCACATTTATTGCATGCACCATGGAGCTTACATGTCAGACATGTGGTCAACAGGCATGTAGTCCACTGCAATCACACCGTGGGTACTATATGTGAAGCAATATGCAGGGGAACTACCAATATAGTGGTTGCTGGCTAGCCAAGTATGTTTATGCATGATACGTGGGTGGAGAGTGGTCTCTGAGTAATTAAAAGGTTGCCTATATTGTTCACTAATCCATACTGTCACATTTAGGGCTGTGGATTGTCTACACCAACCTTTATGGTGTTTGACAACTATTGGCCTTGTAATGTGGACATTGTGACATATACTAGGTCCTCAACATAATAATTTAGCAAAACCCACCCCCCAATGGATCCTGTTATTACACAATCACACTGACCCCCACACAGGATACTGATGACAGACATACACTTGCCAGTACTGAGTTCCAAACCCCTACCTAACTATGTATTGCTACTACAATGTACCCCATTTATCACATGCACCAGAAGCGTATAGGATGGATGTTGTCCCAAGGTGAGGAACATCACCAGCCCTTGTGAATAGTGGCATTGGGTGATGTAGTGGGTGGGAGATTTCATAAAATATTTGACCCTACACACACATTTACATTTTCCAGAGGTGAGGTTCAAACCTCTAATTAACAATATTTTCGGACCATTATGGTTATGCATTTAGCACATGCACCATTGACCTTACCTGGTTTAGCATTGCCAACAGGTACTTTACAGTGGATGATATCTGCAGGACTGCTAAAGTCAGGCAGTGAGATGTGTACTGCATGTAAATGGGGCCAAAATCTTTAGGGTACAGACATACAAATGTGCACACACAAACACTTTCCAGGGATGAGATTCAAACCCATACCTATGCAGTTATTGCTACTACATTGTTCCACATTTATTGCATGCACCATGCACCATGGAACTTACATGTCAGATAGCTGTGCAAAGGTATCTTTGAAGGTGAGTGACATCAGCAGCAGTGCTAAAGGAGGGATAAGGGAAGTGTTGTAAGTGTGAATGACCACAAAATCAGGACTCTACAAGGATGCACACACTCTCTCACATTTACACAGTTGTCAGGATCAGAACACCTACCTAACTAGTTTGCTACACTATAGTATCATGAAGTTATCGGAAGAGCCACAGAGCTTATATGCTGGGGAGCTGTTCAAAGGTATCTCTGAAGGTGAGTGACATCAGCAGCAGTGCTGATGGAGGGGTAAGGGAAGTGTTGTAAGTGAGAGACCACAAAATCAGGTCTCTACAAGGATACACACACTCTCTCATATTTACACAGGTGCCCGAATCAGGATTGGAACTCCTACCTAACTAGTTTGCTACACTATAGTATTACACAGTTATCACAAGCACCACAGAGCTTATATGCTAAGGAGCTGTCCAAAGGTATCTTTGAAGGTGAGTGACATCAGTAGCAGTGCTGAAGGAGAGTACAAGAGATTTAGTGAGTGTGAATCACATTCATCTAGAAACACACACACACACACACACACACACACACACACACACACACACACGCCCACACACACACACACACGCCCACACACACACACACACACACACACACACACACACACACACACACACACACACACACACACACACAACTTTACATTTGACAGGACTGAGATTACAACTGCTACGACTTCATGGAATGGCCATATAC
The DNA here is from genome assembly GCF_019279795.1 of Protopterus annectens. Classification (NCBI taxonomy): domain Eukaryota; kingdom Metazoa; phylum Chordata; order Ceratodontiformes; family Protopteridae; genus Protopterus; species Protopterus annectens. The sequence continues at coordinate 1,605,830,426 of NC_056735.1, read as the reverse complement.
AAGCACCACTGACACTATAGGGCTGAGGGCTAACCAAAGGTATTTCTACAGTGAATGACATCAGCACTTCATGTGATATAGGCCAATGGGATGTGCAGTGGGTTGGACATGCCTCATAATCGAATTCTCTCTGTCACTTGTCTGTCTTTCTCTTCCTCATGTCTCTGTGTGTGTGTATGTTTGACATATTATATTATGATGGCCTTAGATATGTGTGTGTATTCATATCCATTGTGTGTGTGTGTGAAGTATCAATGGTGTACAATTTGGTGTGTGTGCACAGAGAGCTGCAAAGAACCGATATCTGTAGTCCACTGTGTTGTGAGACATAGGCTTTATTTCTCTAAGTGTAGGAACATGCCCGGTATGACCTTCTATATTGAGTGTGTGCATCCATTCCAGGGAGAGTTGGACTGCAGTTCAGGGTTTTGTGTGCTACAGCTACACCTAGCAAACTGTTTCTGCAGGATATCTGTAGCTAGGTTACCAATATAGAGACACAATGGGCTTAACATACAGGGGGTACTGTAATTATTGTTGTCTGTGCTGCTTGTGTGATATGTTTGGTTGTAGTATAGATATTCTGACATGTTCTGTTTTACACTGTGATGTGTCATGTCATCAACTACTGACAGTTATCATTCTTTGCTCACAATTATTTACCAGGAAATACAAGATGAATGAAGCTGAAACCAATATTCTGAGGCATATAGACTACACATTCTGGCACACACCTGCCATTGTGGAGGGGTAGCTACAGGCAATAGACTGCTGGTTCTGTGTAAATGGTGCAGAACCTTGTTAGTATGCTGGCTGGGGTTCCCTCCTTGTGCTTTTCTCAACTTCATGGAATGGCCATATACTGCTGGGGCAATACCTCTCAGCTGTACAGATACACACAGGTTATCCAGAGGCAGGACTCATATATCTGGTCAGTTTGCCTTCACATTGTGGTTTACAAGCAGTTTTGTGGCTATTCATTCATGGGTTTGCAGTTGGGAGTAGTATGGGTGGACATTAAAGTTTCAGACTTCACACACTCTATGACATCTATGCTTATACACACCCCCTCTGTTATTCTCTCCTCCACCTAACATTATGCAAGCTATATCTCAGAGGTAACCCTATAGTTGGACCTTTATCCCAGTAGTATTTATGGCCTGATCCACAGTCCTTGCAGTAGGACATGGGGAGGCATGCTACTGGCATTTGTCAACATGGCCTTGCATTTGTTTTCTGTTTGTTAGGTTGTTAGTTGGGACCCCCTGACATTCCATACATTAGCACTATGGGTAAGGCATGGTCCATTGCCAGAGGACTGTAGGCCATTTGAGAGCGCTGCAGGCCATCTGTTACTGCATTTCTACATGGGATTGAGGGGGTGGGGGTGCACACCTCCAGATTTTAACATTTGAAATGACTGTACTGGAATTTCAGTTACTCTGTTGGCTTCCATTTCATATTGTATTGTGACCTGTCATGCAGACAGGAGGCATATCAGTAGAGTGCACATGTTAGATCTTAATATCATATATTTCAGTTTCAGACTTCTTACCCTTCAGAACTGGAATGCAACTGCCAGACCTGTTGTAGTATGTCTGTGTAGGTCTGGTCAGGGGCTGTTCATCATTGCCATCATTTGGGGGCCTTAGCCCACCCTTTCTTCATGGTTATCTACACCTGTCCTGCTGGGTGAGGCTGGTGGTGGATATGTGACCCTCACTGACATCCATGTGTGTGACCTATTGACACCCACAGTTCTTTGGACCATCACATGTACTGCAGAGGGAATGGTCACCTTGTGTAGTGCTGCCTAGTATGTTGACACCAGTATTTGTTATGAATTTCCTGCTGTCCCATATAGCTGTCTGCTGCTATCCCATTCAGCCACCCAATTCCCTTGCAAGCTTGCATCCATATCATACATACAAGTATGAGAACATACTACTCCATTCAGTAATTGATAGGAAAAGTGACTTACCTTGTTGCTGGGCCAGTATTGAGGACAGTGCTGGAGGACTGACTATGTTGGATGCACTTAGTACACTCCCTGTACATGGTAAAGCTCAGGTAGTGTCATGTTTGGCATCCCTTTTACTGTATGTGCAAGTCAGAGAGAGGTATCTGTCCCTGGGTCCCTACAATGTCAGTGTGTGTGCTATGCATTGCCTCTTTGCCAAGGCCTGGGCATACGTTGCACACCTCCTTCTGCCTACAGGAACAGGCTCAGGATGTTCTTCCTCCTCTGTGTCCCTCTGTACCTGGGCTGGCCTTGGCAATGGTGGGGGGCTGTGTGGCCCTGTCCCGTGGTGTTCATGTTGCAGCTGTTTCTCCAGGATAATATTGTGTAGCATGCACATACTATGAACATTTGTGTACATGTAGCTGGAGAGTACTGCGAGGCACCACCGGATATGTCAAGGCAGTGGAACCGTGACGAGCATCCCAAACACATGCTCTACTATACTGGTTTGTGTATCTGCCTCATTATGGTGTTCTTGTGTGGGTGTATGTGCATTTCTGATGGGTATCATCAGCCACAGCTCCAGTGCATAACCAGCATCCCCCACTAGATGGCCATATGAGATGTCTCCCTGGCAAATGCCTAATACAGCTGTGAGCAATGCCAGATGTGGGAGTCATGATAGCTTACAGGGCTGCCAGCACACACATTCATGATAATGCCCTGACCATCACACATGACCTGGCAGTTGATGGAGGGGAAGCCCTTGTGGTTTATGTAGACCCTGCCCCGCTCACCTGGTGCTGATTTGATGTAGATGTGCATGCAGTCTATATCACCAACTACCTTAGGGTATTCTGCTATATGGTGGAAGAGACGCATATGTGTGGTCAGTGCCTCACGGGTGGTGGGGAAATATATGTGCTCATTGGCATGTTGTGTCATGGCATCCAGGAACTGGTGGAGTACCCTGGATGCTGATGCCTGTGAGACCCCCATGATATGCCCAGTTGGTCTTTGGAAGGTACCCATGGCTAGTATTCTTAAGCCTTGACATACCTTGGTATCCACTGGGATGGGTTCCCCTCTATTAATTCTGTGTGTAAGGCGTGGCCGGCACAGCTCAACGATTTGCTGTAGAATGTCACTGTCCACCCTATAACACTCTACTATCTCCAGCTCATGTAAGCCCTGGTAGGTTACCCTGGGTCTTTACACTCTTCTCCTCCTCCTCACTGTGGGTCAGTTGTCAGCATTCTCCTTCTCAACACCCTCAGTCCCTAGCACATATTGATGGAGTAAACCAGCAACAGCCTTTAACATATTTAGTTATTTTTGCCAGTTAAAAATCCACCATCTGTGTACACCGATGGTGTAGAGTTTGTGGGAAAAACCAGTCTGTAAGGTGTTTGCATAGTTTATATTAGTGTGCTGGGCTGCTGCATGTGTAATTGGCTGATTCTGATACATTCCACTTGCCAGCTATGCTAGTTCTCCTTGATTGCCTTCCTACTGCTGTTTCCCCTTCCCACTTCCTCCCTTTTTAAGCCTAAGGTGTGCCGCACATACCCAGTGCTCAAATGTAAACAGTTCTGCTATTTCCTGTATTTTTTCCCTTTTTTTAGGCCTGCTGTGCACCGCGCACACCTGTTTAGCTAATGTGAGCACTTTTAAGCAGAAATGGTCCTCTCTGGATGCGAACATGCTCTGCATTTCATGAAATAACACAATACAGCCTCAGACACACCCCCTTCCTTAGCTGTGCTTATCTAAAGGCAAACATGGGCCACAAAGCTCCATTGAGCTTACAGCAAGCATGACACCCCCCACCTTATGAAGTCATTCGGCTCTTATACTTGCACTGTTGTATTGCTGCACCTGCACGGTTAGGTACAAGCTGACACTTTGAGGAAATCTGTGATTCAGTATAACTCCCCATATTTACATAGCCCAGTGTGCAAGTCCTTAGTTACTCCACTTAAATGGACCCATTCCCCTTGACAACCCGTGCACCCTCATATTGTTTACATTTTGCATGCCATTGACTATAATGGCAAAATGCAGAATTATCTTAAAATTGACATTTTTCAGTTTTTTTTTTTTATTTTCGGCACAATCCCATTTGCATGCCACTGCCCTAAGCTTAAACGGCCGTGATCACTCAAAAAAAAAAAAAGTTTAATTTCATAAAAAAAATAAACTATTATTAATGCCAATGGCCTTATATTTGGCCATTGGCATGTGTTTTTGACAGTAATATACTGATCTCAAGAGGATATTGCCAATATCCTGGCAGATCAATTAAGTGCCAACTTCACCCCCCTCTCATCCCCTAAAGGGCCCATCTCAATACCAAAAGATTGCCAAATTCCGGTAATCACGGCCACACAGGTAGAAACTGCACTTTCCAAAGGTAAGAATACAGCATCCATGGGACCAGATGACATCTCGGGCTGTGTACTACATGAACTATAAACTGAACTGGCACCTCACCTAAGTGTCATGTTTAATCATAGCCTCTCCTCAGGCTTCATGCCCACTGAGTGGCACACACCTACAGTTATCCCACTCCACAAGGGGAGATCCACCTTGGATCCCAGGAACTACCGTCCCATCAGTCTGATGAGCCTGATCTGCAAGAGCATGGAACGCATTCTCATGGAACTTCTAAACAAAGACATTGGCAACCTTCAAACACCGGACCCCACCCAGTTTGGGTTCATGAAGGGACGATCTTGTCTCCTGAACCTGATTGACTTCTTCGAATCAGTCTTCAGAGCTATGGACGAGGCTAAGGCGGTCCACACAGCCTATCTGGACTTCGCCAAGGCCTTTGACACCATCCTCCACTCTAGAATCACAGATAAACTTACTGAGCTGGCCATAAATCCCTATGTCACTCAATGGGTTGCCAACTGGCTTACTGACAGAATCCAGACTGTAAAAGTAGCCAACTCCAAATCCAGCTCCAGACAGGTGACAAGTGGAGTACCTCGGGGTTCAGTCCTGGGACTGCTCTTGTTTGGCATCTACTTCTCTGAAGTACAGGCCAACACTAAGCGACTCTGGCTAACAAAGTTCGCAGATGACTGCAAACTGGAGCCATTATTGAATCCCCAAATGATGTGGATATTCTACAAAAGGGCCTTACAGAAACAGATGCTTGGTGCCAGAGCCATGGGCTCAAGCATAATGCCAAGAAATGTATAGTTATCCCCTTTGGGAAAAAACATGTACCCATGAATTACCACATAGGTGGCAGTACACTAAACACCGAAAGTGTGATGAGAGACTTAGGGACACAGGTGGACAGTGGTCTCACCTTCGATAACCACATCGCCACAACAGTCAGGAAATCCTTCTATGTGGTACACCTCATCACTAAGGGCTTTTCATCTAGAAAAAAGGAGGTCATTGTCCCACTGTACTTATCCATCATTAGACCCATTATATAGTACAATGCCCCATTTGGTATGTACCTCACAAGACATCTGCAACAGCTGGAAAGGCCGCAGAAATACCTCACTAAAAGAATCACAGGCCTAAAGCAGATGCCCTATGCTGACCGTCTACAAAAAATCCAGCTATACTCTGTGGCATATCGTCTACTCAGAGGTGATCTCTGCTTAACATACAAGGCCATGTCAAACCCTGAGCTGTTGGACATGCTCCACTTAAAGAAATCCCCATCCCTCAGAGCCACACGCTCCAGGGATCTAAACCTTGTCATCACGATGAACAAAACATGCTGGAGGGATAGGTTCCTGACCCAGAGACTCCCCATACTCTGGAATAGACTGCCCATACATGTCAAGCAAAGCGCCTCCTTGGCCCACTTGAAAAGGAACCTTGAAGACTGAATGAGAGATAGGAAATTCACCTCGGGGATCACGTCAGTCACCCTGCTAGACAGGGGACCAGGGAAGTAAATATTGTGGGAAGAAATATCCAGGAAATTGTTATGGCTAGGCTTGTATAGACCCTAGGGTCTATAGCCTAGTACCAACCTATGAACCTATGAACCTATAATACATGCTTTCCACAAGCTGTCCTGCCTCCGTTTGCTCAGATGCAGACATGTTTTCAGTTATTACCTGAATACATTTCTGCTCTGACACTGTTCCTGCACAGAGTCCGACCAGCTTTGGATCACAAAATCACCTCATTTGCATGTTTTTTGCCAGCAAATGGGGTGATTTGCATCCCGCATGGCTTTCCTTGTAGGAACAGTCTAGGGTCACTCGTGCATGTGAAAATGGCACTTTCCTGGATCGCTCAATGGCCATTTTCTGTGCAGGAGCTCCTACACTGTTCCTACATGGAAAACGGCCATTTGTGAATCCCAGGGTAAGAGTTTGGGGGGGGCAACAATTCTGAGAGATATGTCCATGTTTAAGTGGTAAATGTCCTGGGCGGGTTAGCACTAAGTGCTTGTGAGTATAAAATGGAATTTGCTTGCTACACCCCTGATTTGAACACAGAACTTATGGCATTGCAATGGAATATTTACATCAGGAGCATGTGCCACATGGATAGTTAAAAAAAGCATAAAGTCACCTGCATGTGCAGAGCATTGTACTTTAAAATTGTGTACTTATGTTTCACTACAGTCTTTTACTAGGATTATTGGAGATGTGATTGTGACAATAAATGTGAGGGTAGAAACAACTTTCTGCAAGACATAGTTACTGATAACATTGTTGTACATTACTGTATATGCTGAGAATGGGATCATAATACAGGTCCACCATCTCCATGGTGGATGGCTCCTTGATTCATATGCCTTTGACAAGCCCTTCAGTAACTGTGTCTAGCAGCAGATGGTTGACTATGTTACTGCTGTTGTTAGCCCGGGCTGTGTATACCACATTGTCTGACATATGACCAATGACATGATTAAGAAGGTCACTGTCAGCACACAGGCTGTGGCATGGAAACAGAAGGGTACTAGTGGTGAGTGGTCTTCCAATCCACCACTCATGGAGAGAGAGGATTTCTTGTCAACTATCTGTGATCCAGGCAGCTCAGAAGAGTTTTACAGTGTGGTGCTGGATTTTGGGGCAGAGATTGAGTAGACTCAGAGGATTTCTACTACTAATGATTCAAGTATAGCATTCAAATATGTATTATGTTCACATTTGCAAGTGGTAGTTACTACCTCTTTTAACTATTGTGTCTAGGTACATCTGTCACTGAGGTACAATGACCAACTTCACATAGTATGGGCTTACAGACATGTATTGGTTATGGGTATTACTTAATGAGATTATAGCAATTGCGTGTGTGGTTGAAGTATTTTGTCATAGTTCTTACATTTATCTTTCTTGGTTATTGTTTCTTTTTTTGTCATATTCACAGGTGCAGCATTGTCTGGTTCCAGCACTGTGAATCTTCCTCTGTCTGATGTTGGTGGAACATTATCATTTGATGTTGGTGTTGATGAGCAGGCACAGTCTGGGGTTGCAGGGGTTATGTCAGACATGGGGAGTGTGGTTCCCATATCCATTCCTCACAGTATGCATACAATTAGTATGCCTGTACATGCCCATGACACAGAAACATCTGAAAGTGGACAGATTGATGGGGACATGGTTGATCAAGATAATGTGGTACTCCCAGTTGTCGACATGGCAGAATATTCCCCTAGCCATTGTGAATGGAAATTACTAGACAAGGGTGTCAGTAGAGGTGCTCAGAGAAGGAATGCTTGCAGCCCATCCCTTGAAGTTGGTGTGTCAGTAGCTGCCACCCAACATATATCTTTGGCCATCATTGAAGTACAGGCAAATGCCAACAAGACCTCAGAAGAGGTTGTAAGACTATTTCATGCCATGTATTTTGAGGTATGAGACTGCATGAACCAAGAGTGGGACTCTTTGGACAGGGTGAATGATACACTGGACAATGCAGTGAATGTTCTGGATAATCTGTTAAGGGAGAAGCAGGATCCAGAAGGCCATTCTGCCCTTACATCATCAGATCTCTGTCTACATGGCCATGGATGTGCCACATCCCACTCCTTAAATGTTAGAACTTCTACTGTTACATTAGTGGTGGATGTGTCCATTCCCATATGTGGTCCTCCGCGTAGTTATGGCCTGGGACGTAATTATGATGGCAACTCACCCAGCAGACATTCATGTTAAAGTATCACTTTGACTTCTATCCAAGGTCATGGAAATAGCAGTGCAACTACTGGGAGAGGAAATCCACATGGTTGGGGGCATCCATGATGAACTTGATCTCCTACCATGCATGTCTCACACCTGTCCAGGATGTCAGGGTGCAGTGTTGGCATAAATGCTGGAGCTGTGACCTGCAGACCCACAAACACTGCACCTAACCTTACCCATCACACACACACACACACACACACACACACACACACACACACACACACACACACACACACGCACTTAAAAATACCCTTAATGACAAATGGACATACTGTCCCTGAGAGTGGATATTTGCTATTAACTTATCTCTCATACTCAAATATGTCTTCAGTGAAAGATATGCCCCCTTGTAATCCTGTGGGACTGTGCAAATGATATGACTGTGCCCTGACCCTTGCACAATTGGTGACTTATTGTTGCCTATGTCTGATGCACAGAGTGGCCAGTCAATGTGTGTTAGTCAAAGGCCTTGTTTTCCTTTGAATAATTAATCATTTTTTAATTTTTGTTTAATCTGCTTACATTTTGCAGTAGTTGTAGTGGTAGTAGTATTTATGTAGGATAGCTTGCTTAGCCACTTGTGTAGATAATGCTGAGACTGTCCTGTCCTTTGGTGGGTGTCTCATATGGGCCTCTTATGTCTGATGTATACAGTGAGCAGACAGTGCATGGGTTAGGCAAAAATGCTTCTTTGTACTGTACAGATGCAAATTATTTGTGTCTTAATTGATACTTATATTCTGCAGTCAAAGTTGTATAGGATATCTTGATTGGTCAACTTTGTAGATGATGCTGAGATTGCCTTGCCTTCTTGAAAACCAAATGTTTGATATGGGACAATTATGCCTGATGCAGAGAGTAGCCAGAAAATGTATAGGCAACCAGTAGTCTATTTTGTCTGAATGCATGATCACTGGTGTCTGCATTTGCTGACTTTATCAGTTAGTGTCATGAAGGCATCAGTTTTTTTTTTACTTTCTGCTTACTTCTGTTTATTTATTGTACTATTTCTTTGTGAAATGTTGATCACACACCTTTGTTACTGCTTCTGATAATGTTGTGGCCTGGGGTTGCATATCTCTGGTGCATAGATTAGCCAGCTAGTAAATGGGTAAGCAAAGTCTGGTTTGTTTGTATGAATTAATGTTACTGTTATTATCTTCTGAGCTCTTACATTAATCAAGTGATAAGTATATGTGTAATTTGCTGCCTCTTAGCCAGTGTCTTGGCATACTATGATCGCCTCCTATATGTGTAATTTGCTGCCCTTTAGCCAGTGTCTTGGCATACTATGATTGCCTCATTCTGCCATTATCATCCACTCATACCCTTCGACTTCTTGTTGCAAGAAATCTGGGCAAGGTCTAAAATATGGGGGGGGGGGGGGGACTAGGAACAGATTTTAAATATTGCTCTTATAAAGTTGCTAGAATAAGAGAATTTGTGTTAGCATGCATTTTCTGAAAGAAATGTTTGTTATTATTTATTGACTTCAGTGCTCAGTGATTTGTCTGAAAACCACTTAATTTCATGAGGAACAGATAAAACATATGAGGCAAAAATCTGGATAGTTGAGAAGTGTGCATCCCCTACTGCTGGTTCTACATCTGACACCGTATCTGTGTCAGTTGCCACTGCCTGTTGTGCTGGGAACTGCTGTCCCTTTACTGGGACACTTTGCTGCAACTGTTTTTAAGTATAATATTATGTAAAATGGCAAACATAGTTGACATTCTGGCAGAGGTGACAGGGTTATATTGCAGAGTAACTCCAGATGTATTAAGACTGCAGAGCATTGACTTGAGTGACCCAAATAAACATTCTATGTGCCTGTGCATGTGCAGTGTTGTAAACCTGCTCAGTGGGGTTGTGTGAGTTTTTCATAGGAGTCATGCACCAAGGTTCTAGGGGAATATCCAGCATCTCTTATTGGATGTCCCTGTGGGAAGTCACCCCCTTGCAAACTTTTAGTAGAGGTCACAGGTGTGTCATATGTGGGAGTTGTGGAAATTGTCTGGGTGCTCTGCACACACACACACACACTCATATTGTAAATGATACATTGTATATTACATACCACCTAGCTGTTGATGGAGTGATACCCTTTATTATTCATATACCTCCTTCCCAGTTCACCAGATGAGGCCTTTATTTCAATGTGAGTACAGTCTTTGGCCCCCAGTACCTCAGGTAAAGGGGCTATGGCATAGACATTTTGCATGGTGCTAGCTTTCTCTTCTAGAGTACATGGTTCATAGGTTCATAGGTTTATACTAGTTTATCTGCCCTAGGGCATTAATAAGCCTAGCCGAAATGTGTTTGGCTTTCTCCACCCTTATAATTTAACTTCTAGAGCCTCTGTTCAGTAGCACCACTGGAGTGATCCCAGGTGCAAACTTACGGTTTCTCATCCACTCATTAAGATTTCTCTTGAAGGGGCTTTGTCTTACATGAATTGGGATTTTATTCCAGAGTGTGGGAAGCCTTTAGGATATGAATCTATCCCTACAGCATGTCCTATTTATTGCTGTGCTGAGGTTTACGTCCGAGGAGCATGTGGCTCTAATGGATTTGTTTTTTTTAAGGTGGAGCATGTCCATTAATTCTGGGTTGGACATGGCGTTGTAAGTCAGGCAGAGGTCGCCTCTGAGCAGGTGGTAAGCAACTGAGTAGAGCTGTAGTTTCTTTAGCCTAGTTGCATAGGGCAACTGTTTGAGGCCCATGATCCTTTTGGTAAGGAACTTTTGGGGTCTCTCCAGCTGCTGCAGGTGCCTGGTAAGGTACATCCCAAATGGGGCATTGTACTCAATTATGGGTCTGATGAGTGATGAGTATAGGGGCATAATGACCTCTCAAGATCTAGACGAGAACCCTTTAGTTATAAGATGGGCAATATAGAAGGATTTTCTGACTATTTTGGCAATGTGATTGTCAAAGGAGAGGTTACTATCAACCTGGGTCCCCCAATCCCTAATTACTTCTTCTGTACTTAGTGGTTTCCTCCTATGTGGTAATTAGTGGGAACCTTGTTTTTCCCAAAGGGGATGACTATGCATTTTTTGGTGTTAAGTTTGAGGCCATGGCTTTGACAACAGGCATCTGTCTCCGTAAGACCCTTTTGGAGGATGCCTGTGTCGGCTGGGGAGTCTATTATGGCTCCCAGTTTGCAATCATCGGCGAACTTGGTAAGCCACAGTCCTTTTGCGCTGGCCTGTACTTCAGAGAAGTATATACCAAACAAGAGGGGCCTCAAGACTGAGCCCTGTGGGACTCCACTTGTAACAGGTTTAGAGTTGGACATGGCACTTCCAACCCTGACCACATATGTTCTATCCATAAGCCAGTTTGTAACCCATCTTGTGACATATGGGTTGATGTTTAAGCTGATTAGTTTGTTTATGATTCCAGAGTGAGGTATTGTGTCGAAAGCCTTAGCGAGATCCAGATAGGCAGTGTGAACTGCCTTTCCCTCATCAATGGCTTTGATGACTGTTTCAAAAAAGTCAACCAGGTTTAGGAGGCACGATTTGCCTTTAACAAAACCGAACTGGGTAGGGCCCAGTGTCTGGAGGTTCCCTATGTCTTTGTTTATGAGATCCATAATGATACGCTCCATAGCCTTGCAAATTAGGCTAGTCAGACGTATGGGGCGATAGTTCCCAGGATCCGTTGTGGGGCCACCCTTGTGGAGGGGGATCACTGTTGCTGTACGCCATTCCTTAGGTACATAACCTGTTTTAAGGCTGAGTTGGAATAGTGAATTTAAGTGGGGGTTTAGTTCTTTCTGGATCTCGTGCAGGACACAGCCCGGTATTCCGTCCAGTCCCATAGACACTGTGTTTTTAGCTTTGGACAGGGCTGCTTTTACCTGTGTGTCTGTGATATCTGGGGGACTACATTCATCTGGGATAGACACAGGCCCTTTTGGGGGGGAAGGGGGGTAAAGTTTGCACTGATCCAGTCAGCCAGAATGTTGGCAATGTCAGTCAGTTCCATGCATTTTGTGCCATTTTGTACAAGCTCTGAGCAGATCTGGGTGTTTCCTCCCAGGTTGCTGACGTAACTGAAGAATGCCTTGTAATTATCTTTGGAGTCTTTGGCAATTTTTCTTTCGAAGTTTGCCTTTGAGGCTTTTATGGTGGAGCGAAGTTTCTTGCTAATACTGATCAGGGATGCCTTCCCTTTTAGGGTTTTGGCCCTATCATGTAGTAGTCTCCTCCTTTTGTTGTATAGCTTGTTTATGGCTGGGGTCCACCAGACTGGTCTCCTATTTTTAGAGGAGTGAGCCTTGGTTTTACTTGGGATCCATGCATTCCTGTAGGTGCATATAGAGTGTGTTCGTATAGGATTCTGCAGTTTGGGTAACATTTTCCAATTTCTCATGGGGCTTTGAAGCTTCCTACTTCTGTCTTGATGAGAGTGAAGTTTGTTTTTGAGAGGGTTTTCACTGTGGTTACCTTGGCTGGGGGTGGGGTTGGGATATGGATGTCCATTGTGATCAGTCTGTTGTCCGATCTCACCAACAAGGGATTTACTTCCGGTGTGGAACATTGATCCCTTATGTTTGTAATGACTAGGTCTAATGCATTATCCCCTCTTGTAGCAACAGTGACTAGTTGTTCCATGGCATTTGAGTTGATGAATTCTAGAAACCGTTGGGCAAATGAGTTTGGACTCAAGTAATTTACCCAGTCGATGTTTGGGTAGTTGAAGTCCTCCAATATTATTGTGTTTGGTGGGATCTTCATATTCTCTAGTGTTTTCAGGAAGGCTGCGTGTGGGTCCTAAGACAGAGAGGGTGATCTATAGCAGGCTATGACTTGGAAGGCAGTTTTGCCCACTGTTAGTTGCACATGAATTGTTTCTGATGTATCATGGATTGCCACTAATCTGGAGATGTGGGTGTCCTTGATGAAGATGGATACACCCCCTCCCTTGGTGCTTTTGTCCGAGTTTTGTGGCCGAAAATTATGATATGAGTTGAATCCTGGTAATGCTGGGGTGCTCTTAGGAGCCTTGAACCAGATTTCTGTCACTGCACAGATATCGATTTGCTCCATACTGAGGAGTTCCTCGAGTGCGTGCATTTTTAGGTTTAGACTTCTGGCGTTGAGTAGCATTACCCTTAGTTTTTTTATTCTTTGTATTGTCTAAGGAGGTGGGTTTGTCTTTTGAGCCTTGCCTAAAAAAGGCAGTATGGGGGTGACAAGAGCCTTGGCCAGTATTCGAAAGCCCAGGGGTGACAGGTGCAAGCCATCCCTGGCGAAGCAATGTAGCTTGTCTAGCATGTCATCCCAGGCTGACAGACACTGGATCCCCTTTGAATGACACCAGTAGCTTAGTCAATTGTTGAAGTCTATCATTTTGTCTCTATACTGTGGCAACCCCATATGTTGCACCACATGTTAATACACTGCATTGTAGAACTACTGAAGTATTCTTGGGGTAGATATCTATGAAACTCTCACTTTGTCTCCTGTAGGTCACCGAAAAGTTCCTGTAACTAAAATACATAAAGCCACACATACCTTGCTAACCATTGGGATGTGCTCTTCACAATTCCAATGGGGCCCCAAATGGGGCCAGTAGATGTCTACTATTTCCAGTATGGAGTCTTTGTTCACCTTATAGTGGTCCACTATTTCTATTTTATTTAGCCTATGGTAGGTGAAACATGGTCTAAAACCACTACGTCTTCATGGGTGATGTCTGACAACTGCAGAAGCAGCAACAGCAGTAGTGGCGCCTTCTATGACATCATCTTGCAGCCAGATTTACAATGGCTGCAGCTATTTTTTTTTTTGCTTCATTAGCATACAGCATGGCTCATTAAACAATCATTAGCTTATTCTGCTGCTTACCATTATTTTGCAGCCAGCCACGATGTGCACTGTTGTTTTTTGAATTGCAAACTCCCTGCTCATTGCTGATCATTGCTCACTCAAGCTTAGTGTGGCATATAGGCATTCATGAATCCTGGCCATTGTAAATCCCAGAAAACAAAACATCAGAGAATAATGTTTTTTTCATGAAAACAAATTCTCTGTTTATGAAAAGCATGTCTGTTCCTGCTTCAAGGAGTTACACTGGAGAGCATTATATGCATCAGAGTAATTTTATGTTTAAATATGGTGGTCTATTGCACTTCTGAGGGCCCTAATTGTAGGCCTCCATATACAGCATTACAAGTCCAAATGCAGGAGAATCTATGCTAAGTACGAAGTCCAAAAGTCTCACAGTATTCTCTCTACTATGATATATAATGATTTCTAAGTTAGTATCAGAGATGTGGTGTAAAGCCCACCACTTCAGTTAGCACAGGGGATGAGGCCCCTACAACAATGCATTAACAGTGTAACAGTAAGCTTCAGAATTCATTGTTTGTTCCATGAATCACAGTTTGTTTCTTATACAGTTGAACTTTACAATTTTGGGTCTGGCACATGCAATTGGACGTAATCAAATCAGTCTGAGGTGGAAAATGACAGAACATGAGAATGACAAAAGGAGTTTTCCCCTCTCTCTCTCAAAAATCAGGAGCTAAATTTGAGATATGAAATTGAAGATGACAGTTCTTTAATTCAGACAAACGACAGTGACTCCCAGAGTATTCAACGGCGACCCAAAAATGAGAATGAGAATGTCATCACTGTGAGACTAGGAAACGTCAACAGTATTTTGTCAACAGATGGTAAGAGGTACTAACTGATAGATAACAAAGTGGAAGACAGGAACTGATCACAAAACTAAAAGAAAAAGAGAACAACTTGCAGTTGTGGTATGTGAATTATGCTTTTCTTTAATCAAACAATAACAACAAAAATACAAGCTGAGATACATGGTGCATGTTTTGTGTATGTCATGTTTTGTGTGTGCGTGTGTGTGCGTGTGTGTGTGTGTGTGTGTGTGTGCGTGTGTGTGTGTGTGTGTGTGTGTGTGTGTGTGTGTGTGTGTGTGTGTGTGTGTGTGTGTGTGTGTGTGTGTGTGTGTATGCATGTGCATATGCTTTAGCCTTGATTATGTGTGATTATGTATGAAATTGTTTATATTTTGAATGTGTACAGGGATAAGATAGCAGACAATCACAGCTCCATTTTCTTTGTGCTAGTGCATATTTATTTCTTCCAGATCTAATATTATGATTTAGGGATGGTGGAATTACAGCTAGTGTATTTAATGCAGGTGAGGCAAGCTAATGCGTGTGAAGAAACAGTATTCTGAATCGAATGTACCTACCAAATAGAGTTACTTATTACTTTCAATTCAGAAAAGTGGGACAATACACCAAATCATAGGGAAAGATGCAGGATTTCCTGCTCTTGTCAATGCTCAGTCTACTGACCTGAGCCTAACATGCATTCTGACATATTCCCATGTATAAAACAATGCCCTCTGAGTGCTAGTGTAATGCAGCATATCTACAAGTGCATTTAATATTCTGTGCAAAATATTTGATCTACTCTCCATTATTTCTGCTTTATTAGTTGATGGTTCTAGTAGCGTCAGTACATTTTATGGAAGAAAGACATACTTCAAGTCCAGAATTTACTTGTGAGTAATAGCAGGGTTCAAATTTCAGAGCACTTTGCTATATTATGCACACAATCATTTTAAATGGTTTACATACAGATTTAAATTCTCGTCATGTATCTCAATAGTAGCATGAAGAGATTCTTTACTAGGATCTTGAGACTTTAGGAGTAACTAACATTCCATGGTCCTACTTTACTTTTTGCAAACCAGTGTGTCTGATAAGGTAAAAATAATACAATTAAATTCTATAATGTCCATGTTTATCAAATGTTTCAGCCTTTAGAGAATAGAGGATACCCGTGCTCCCTAAAGCACAGAAGATAAATTACACTTGTATTAAAATGAGCAAATTTTATATATAGATATATATACATACATATACAGTATATATATATCTATCTATATATATCTATCTATCTATATATATATATATATATATATATATATAGATATATATATATATATACATAGATATACAGTGTATTCCCATTTAGCTCCACAGTTAAGCTACAGCATTTCAAGACTGGGGGAACACTGGTTGTAAAGAAGTTTCAGTGATAAGCAATCTCAAACTTAGAATATTTAAAGAAAAGGAATTTTGGATACATAGACCCTCATGGGGGTTCATGTGGAACCTGGTCCCCAGCAAAAAGTGATTTATTCCATGTGTTTTTTAAAATCCACATTCCCCATCCCAGCTTTGTTGTTATGTTTGTATTCCGAATATAGTAACTTTGATTTGTTACTGACAATCCAAGAGAAAATGGTATAAGTAAACATATAGGATCACTTTGACTTTGGCACAGGGTTATTAGTATTTAAGTTGTATCACTTCTCAAAGCAGCATGAGCATGTATTAAAGAAAGAATATGGAAAGTAATGCAATTAAGGCTACTGCAGAGTTCCAGATTTATGTATGAATAAATGAAAAATAGGGTCCAGCAGTCACCAGACATGCTACAGATATATGGAAGTTCATCAGTAGGTTCACTGTGAATGGAAGTACTTATAAACAAAGACAATGGCAACCTTCAAACACCGGACCCCACCCAATTTGAGTTTGTGAAGGGCCAATCTTGTCTCCTGAATCTGATTGACTTCTTCGAATCAGTCTCCAGAGCTGTGGACGAGGGTAAGCCGGTCCACACAGCCTATCTGGAACTTGCCAAGGACTTTGACACCATCCCCCACTCTGGAATCATAGATAAACTTACTAAGCTGGGCATAAATCCCTGTGTCAATCGATGGGTTGCCAGCTGACTTACTGACAGAACCCAGACTCTAAAAGTAGCTGACTCGAAATCCAGCTCCAGACAATTGACAAGTGGAGTACCTCAGGGTTCACTTCTGGGACCACTCTTGTTTGGCATCTACTTCTCTGAAGTACAGGCCAACACTAAGGGACTCTGGCTAACAAAGTTCACAGATGACTGCAAACTGGGAGCCATTATTGAATCCTCAAATTATGTGGATATTCTACAAAAGGGCCTTACAGAAACAGATGCCTGGTGCCAGAGCCATGGGCTCAAGCTTAATGCCAAGAAATGTATAGTTATCCCCTTTGGAAAAAAAAAACATGTACCCATGAATTACCACATAGGTGGCAGAACACTAAACATCGAAAGTGTGATGAGAGACTTAGGGACACAGGTGGACAGTGGTCTCACTTTCGATAACCACATCGCCACAACAGTCAGATAATCCTTCTATGTGGTACACCTCATCACTAAGGGCTTTTCATCCAGAAAAAAGGAGGTCATTGTCCCACTGTACTCATCCCTCATTAGACCCATTATAGAGTATAATGCCCTGTTTGGTATGTACCTCACAAGACATCTGCAACAGCTGGAAAGGCCACAGAAATACCTCACTAAAAGAATCACAGGCCTAAAGCAGATGCCATATGCTGACCATCTAAAAAACTCCAGCTGTACTCTGGGGCATATCATCTACTCAGAGGCGATCTCTGCTTAACATACAAGGCCATGTCAAACCCTGAGCTGTTGGACATGCTCCACTTAAAGAAATCCCAATCCCTCAGAGCCACACGCTCCAGTGATCTAAACCTTGTCATCACAATGAACAAAACATGCTGGAGGGATAGGTTCCTGACCCAGAGACTCCCCAGACTCTGGAATAGACTGCCCATACATGTCAAGCAGAGTGCCTCCTTGGCCCTCTTCAAAAGGAACCTTGATGATTGGATGGGAGATAGGAAATTCACCCCGTGGATCATGTCAGTCACCCTGCTAGACAGGGGTCCAAAGAAGTAAATATTGTGGGAAGAAATATCCAGGGAATTGTTATGGCTAGGCTTGCATAGGTCCTAGGGCCAATAGCCTAGTACCAGCCTATGAACCTATGAACCTATAAGTATATTTCTGTGAAATAAGTAAACCTAACAAAAACAGAATGATGAACTTAAGACCATTCCTTGCTACCACTTTGAAAGTATTTACTTCAGAAATATTTACAGTGATAAATAAATGCTCTCAAAAGATCCAATTCATAATATTCCATTTCTGCTGGAACATTAATAAAAAAAATCTAGTTTAATGCTCAAAATTAGAACACATCATGTTGAATGAGAGGGAACCAGATTTAATCAGATAAAAATTATAATATGTTGTGCATTCTACCTTGAGGGAATGAGGGACCAAGACTTGAGTAAGTGTAATACAGACAGCAGAAAGTGCTTTCTTGGCTTCCTCTATAAAGTGTAATGCTGACACTTCAAGGATGAGAGTCCAATAGCTAAAGACAGATTTGACAAGACTGACAGCTGATGGCTTTCAGTAACAGTGAACTGAAGTCACAGTAGAAAATCTAAGCAGCAAACTCCGCAAGCTTTATTTCCACATGGGGAAAGAAATTCAAACATGTGTCAAGATGTGAACTGCAGTACTCATGCAACCAGATGAAGAAATTTAGAGAATGCTAGATATGAAAAACTAAGAAGTGTAATGTATGCAAAGGTTTCTTGTTTAAAAGACAGGCTGATCCTAGGTGACCAAAAATGTTATATGCATAAGCATTATGACTTAGATATTTCAAAAAATAAAAATGTATTGATTGTGAAACAGCTGTGTTGATAAATTATTTAGGACTATAGTGAAGACACTAAGGAAATACTTCTTTGGTAATTAGGTCCAAAAGTGACAGTTTGCCCTGTGCTAATCTAGTTTGTTTACAGTGTGCATATCTCAGATCATTTGAAGTTATACTGGGACAAAATAGAGAAGCTCAAGGAATATACCCTACCTGCTGTGCTGCTTAAGAAAAATAACACATTGCTAAAACTTTGAATGTTAAACCTTTCTTTTTCATTCTTTTTTTACAGTCTTGTCAGTGCTGAGTTTTCATTTATTTATTATTTGTTTATTAAAAGTACCTAGAAGGCAAAACTTTAGAACCATATGCATAAAAAGAAAGCTTATGAATAACATAACCTGAGATGATAGCATTGAATAATACCACAAGAGTAATATAAAATCAAAATAAGTAAAAACTACAGCACAACTCTAATATTCACCCATATAAAAGTGGTGGCTATGGCACTGTTGTGTCTAACTATCCTCATCTAAATGAGGACTCAAACCTGCTAACCACAGACGTGGATGGGGACATATTCAACATGTAATAACTTGACAGTCTGTTAGGTATTTCAGGCCTAATGTGTAGAACAATCAGCAGCCACTTATGTGATGAAATGATGCATCTGGCTGGAGTATAGGCCCACAGCAGCTGCGTAGGACTGATATGATCCAGAATGCAATGGGTGTGGTAGGTGAGTGCCAACATTTTAAAGATATATTAGACACAAATGGAAACCAGTACATATCTTGCAAGAGATGTGCAGTATGACTAGTTCCTAAAGGATCATTTAAAAGCCTGCCTGGAAAATTCTGCACCAACTGGATATGTGCTAAGTCACCATTCAAAAGCCTGAGGTAGAGGGTATTACAATACTCCAAGCATGAGACGTCAACTACATTACTGACTGAAGCCAGGTATGAAAAATGTATCAAATCCTTAATCAGGACTGTTCTCTTTAAGTAGAAGTAAGTGGTCTTGATACCATAATCTGTTAGTGTGAGCCTTTCATCAAGAATAACACAAACATCCGAGACCTGAGAGGCAAATTTTAATCTGTCCCCCCTATAGGTTATCACAGGAAATAGCAAAGAAAAATGGGGTGGATGAATAGTGGAATTTAAATAGCATGGACTTTTATTCACAGGGTTGAGCCTAATGAGGTGATGTGGCATATGGTGTATAGCAGCCTTTATTAGTGGTGGGTGGTTAATTATGATCCACTTCACTTCTGAATGCCATTTGTGTGGTCATATGAAATACGTTAAAGCTTTTAAGCATGCTAACTGCTATCATGCAGTTCCATCTTGGTTAACATCTCTGTGATACTGCGAAGTTCACTTAACTTTTAAAATAGTGAATCTCAAGCATAAGAACCAGATTTAAAGATCAAACATATTACCTACACACACACACGCACACACACGCACACACACACACACACACACACACACACACACACACACACACACACACACACACACACACTTTATTTATTTATTTATTTGACTTTTGTCTACTGGGATAATTTGACTGGGCCTAGGCCCATTTTCAGCAGAGGCCCATGGGGAAAGCCCCAGAAGATACAAAAAACATACATGACATAGCTTGTATCTTATACAGTAATAGAATATACATTTAAAATATTATACATCAAAAATATTACGGAGCATAACTTATACATAAAAATAGTAAGAAAATAAACAAATATTTCATGAGTAATGCATTTTTAAATATGAATTAAGATAAATGTGACAATGTCAAATTAATATAGTACTCAAAACACTATGCAAGGTATAGGTGATGAGTTTGGAAACAGAGATAATTAGAGCCATTAAAAAGAGGCTAGACAGTGTACAGAGAAAGTAAAGTGATACTTAACATAAGTTTATAGGTGAAAAAGTTAGTCATATAAGAAATAGGCAGTGAACATCTGCAAAGGAAAAATATAAAGAATGTATAAGAAAAACAATACAGCTGAATGTAAACCATGAGATAGACAAAAGGGAATAATAGTCAGCCAGGAGTCTGACAAAAGCAGATCCAAGAATTAGATAGATGTGAATTTAGAAGCATTTTGAATTGTAAGGGATTGACAGTGGTTAACATGTGCTGGGGAATTATGTTCCAAATCATGAAGATTCGATTAGTGTAGAGAGCATCTCCAAAGTGATTTTTTTTGCTTTTGTGACTTGTCACAGTAATTTATCAGGGGATCTCTGGTGTTTTCTGGTAGAATGAGTCTGAAGTAGATTATGTAGTCAGGCTTGTACATTATGTAGTGGACTACAGTAAGTTGGGTGAGAGTAAGATAATTGGGTAACTCTAGCCAGTTTAGTTGACATAAGGCAATACAGTCATGTGATCTATACAGTGAGATGTTAGCAAATTTGGCTGTCTTATTATAACAGGCATCTAACTTTGTTAGATCTGTTTTCTTCAGATTGATAAAGATTGGAGAGGCATAAAGAAGAGTAGAGGAGTAGAGAGAAGATGAGGCCTGGCAATCGATTGTCTTGTGGAGTTAGTTAGGTAATGTTTAATTCTATATAGTCAACCTAGTTTAAATGGACTTTTTTAATGATTAGAGACAAGTGTTTATCAAATCTCATGTTATTATCAATTGCAACCCAGTGTAGCTTAATGTGTGGTACAGGTTCTATCTTAGAATTGTTAGAAGAACATACCTGAAAAGGAGATTGCAGATCTGAAGTTTTTTTTTATTTGAAAAAATCATAAGTTTAGTTTTGTTGGGACTGTGAATTAACTGAGAGTCAGAGAGCCAGGATTATATTGCTGTGAAGGAAAGTTTGGTTATTTCTAGAAGTTTAGAGAGGGAGGGAGCTGAACAGATGAGAGTAGAATCATCTGCATACTGTAAAATTGTAAGCAGGTGGGTGGCAGTATGAAGCTTGCTGATAAAAATATTAAATAAGAGTGGACCTAATTTGGAGCCTTGTGGAACTCCAAGTGAAACAGGTAGCAGAGAGGATAAATCATGTTGCCATTTTACAACTTGCTGTCTGCCAGATAGGCAATTATGAAACCATGTAATAGTATATTATACCACTTCTTAAAGGACGGTAGAACTTTCTAATTTTAGGCCAATATCAATTTTATCTCCACTACCTACAATTTTAGAAAATGCTTCCATTCACAGTTCCTGCACTATTTACTATCAAACAACCTTATAATTAGTTCTCAACTAAGAGATGAGAGTTCATTATGTAGTTTTTGGTGGGAGACAGTACCAAATGCTTTGGACATGTTCAAGGAATGTGAAGGAGACAAGATAACCATTATTTCCATAATGATTGATGATGCTACTGAATGTTAGGAGAGCTGTAGTGGTACTGTGGTGGGGTCAGAAGCCATGTTGAGAACTAATTATAAGGTTGTTTGATAGTAAATAGTTCAGGAACTGTGAATGGAAGCATTTTCTAAAATTGTAGGTAGTGGAGATAAAATTGATATTGGCCTAAAATTAGAAAGTTCTACCATCCTTTAAGAAGTGGTATAATATAAGCTATTTTCCAGATTTTGGTAATATACTGTTCAATTATGGAGTGAATAATCAAAATGTAGACTGGATAAGAGACAAAATCGGCAGCTATCTTGAGGTATTCAGAAGGTAGGTTATCAGCAGCAAAAGAAGTAGGTCTAAGTTTACTGAGTAATTTCCTTATGGTGCTGGTTTGTACTTGGTTGAAGGAAAAGGCACTGGATGAGTCTTTTGGAGCTTTGGGAATAGTTAGAGGTGTGTTGTTGTTAGCGCTGGTCAAGGTTAATATGGAATTAGTAAAACATGTATTAAGTTCAGAAGCTATGCCGTCTATGTTATTAGTAGTGGTAGGTGCTGGAGTTATTTACAGATGCCCACAGTTTTTAGGGTTGTCTCCATATTTGTTTTGTTTCACAATGTAAAAGGATTTTTTATCATTTTTGACCAGTTTCTTGGCTTTATTTCTAAGTTGACGGTAATTATCTATAGTGGTTTGGCTTTTGCTGGTCTGGTTGTGTGCCCAGGCTTTACCTCTGGTTTTAAATAATAGCTCAGTTTCCTTAGTTAACCAGGGAGCATAGTTTGGCTTAACTCTAATGGTCCTAGGAGGAGCTTGGCAGTTGAGTATGTTTAAAATTTATTATTAAAATACAATATTGTATTATCTAGTAGGAACCCGCGGTAGTGGTGCTGCGGTAGCATTGTCGCCTCACAGCAAGACGTTGTCGCGCTCGATTCTCAGCTAGAGCATCTTCTGTGTGGAGGCATGCATGAATGGGCGTGCCTTCGTTGAAGGATGTGCATCAGGGCTGGTAACTCGGCACGTAAAAATCCACTACCAAACATTAGCTGACTGGAGTTCCGCTGTGGTGACCCCTAACCGGGATAAGCCGAAAGACACAACAACATTGTATTATCTAGTAGGAGAGATATTAGTGCGGTCCAGTTGCTTTGCTGTAAGGTATATATGAAAGTTTGTGGTGAGAATTTTTTCTTTTACGAATGTCTTTTTATCTAGTGTTTTTAGGGGAGTATAGATACTGTCTAACAAGGTAGGTAGGTAGATGGGCACTAATACTATCTGGGAGGCAACCAGACTGGGAGGCAGGTAAAGGTTTATTGGTTAAAATCCAGTCTAGTAGTGACTGCTAGTTTTTTTTTTTCTTGTCACTTCTAGTAGGAGATTGAATTAGCTGAGAAAATCCATATAAATGTATGAATTGTATAGGATTGTCAGAAGTACTGGATAGCCAGTCTGTATTAAAGTCACCCATAACTACAGTTTCTTGAGAGAATGTTAAAGACAACCAGTAAAGAAAATCCTCAATTAAAGTGTGGTTGTTACCAGGAGGAATGTAGTAGACCGCTATAATAGTTATGGATTTGTGGAAGTTAATTTAAAGACTAGTAAACAGTATTTCAGCATTACTGAATTTAGGAAGGTTTGGTTCTAAACATTGAAGTTTGAGTGTATTTTTGTATTTCTCATGCATATACAGTATGTATAGTATATATATATATATATATATATATATATATATATATATATATATATATATACATATATATATATATATATATATATATATACATATACATATATATATATATATATATATATATACACACACACACACACACACACACACACACACACACACACACAAACACAAAATACTCATTGACAGAGGTCAAATATCAGTACAATTGTGTTTGCTATCATGTATGCTTCAAGATAAAATATTCTGAAACCTTGCATGTAGCATGATTTTCCAATTATTAATGCTAATATGAACAAGCAATATTTGATGCCTAGAGGAGCAGTAGGAGGTAACTGCAGAAACGCCTGGAGGCGTACTCACCCGTAATGAGTTAAAAATAAAAACAGGGTAAAGACTTTCATAGAATAATCTACTTCTTCAGGACATACATACTAAAATAAAGATACCAGTCAAAGAAAGACCACGCACGGACGGCAAGTGCAAAGGCCAAAATTATTCACAGTAAAAAGCATAAACGGCCAGCACAAAAGAGGAAACCAATGTTTTTGTTTGTTTTCAAACAAACAAAAATATTGGATTCTTCTTTTGTGCTGGCCGTTTGTGCTTTATACTAAAATAAAGCACATCTAAATAAGTAACAAATGATTCAAATACATTTACCAATAAAACAGCAAGGATAAGTCACATGGCACTGCAGCAAGCAGATAAATTATTAGCCTCTCTTTTTCTTTAATTTTGGTTTTAAAGAAAACTTGTAATTTAAGCCCTCTTCCTTATCAGCTTGTAAATGTAAAATCCAGAACAATTCCCTATGTTCAGTTTCATTACAAATATCACCAGGTTTGCCATTATCTTTGAGTATCTCTAGTACTTTAAATTTAAATGTATGTTCTTGGTTAGTTTCTGCAACATGCCTAGCCAAAGAATTATTATTATTATTATTTCTTATATCCCTCATATGTTCCCTCATCCTTTCTAATAACATACAGTTAGTCTTACCTATATAATTTGTTTTACACAACCTGCACTGTGCTAGATAGACTAAGTTCCTAATCTTGCATGTACCAAAAAACATTAAATGTATATACTTTATTTGTATTAGGATGTATAAATCTACTATCTGATTCTATAAGATGGGCAGACATTATGTGTTTTACAAGGGAATGTACCAAACTTATTAGCATATGTGCTATTATTATGATTATTATAACATAGCAGTCTCTTTAGTCATTTTTTTTATCCCTGAAACTAAACTGAGTCTCAGTTCCTATCACACTATTAACTTTCCAATCAGATGTTAAAATATGCCAATTATTTCTGAGTGTAACAAGAAAGTACACCTGGCTAACGAGGCATATGCACCTGTGATGAGTGATATTGCATTCTCTGTGACCTCCGGTGCACCCACAACAACTACTACAGCAGATGTGTGCCCAAAGGATAACATTTTCCAATGATGCATAAAAAGGTTTTTCAAATCTGCCCCTGCCTATCAGGGACAAGAGGAGAATGGAGAGGTCACTCCAGCAGCAGAGGGTGCAAGTGCAGATTAGATCAACAGGAGGCTTCACTCATGCCATCGCTAGAGAAGATGTAGATGAAGGAAAAAGTGGCCTGATTTTTAACATTTCTTCTAAGATTTTAGATGAAAATTAAAAGAAGTTGCTACAGAAAGGACTTTCCTTTATTCCGGTGAGTTCATCTCAACTCAGAGAAGTATCCATGGGTATATGGATGTTTGCATGTCACATCATGCTGCGATTGCTCTTTCCTAATGAATTAACTGTAAGTAACCTTAAAAGACCAAGTACTTTTAATCCTGACCTTAATTCCACTTTAGAAGTGTTCTGCAATATGGGTGAATGAGACTTGAACCAAGGCCTTAATGGACATTTAACTAGGGCTGGCAACATTTTTTTTTAATATAACTAGGGCTGAGTCTCATGCACTTAATAAACTATGAAATGATGAAACTATTTCTATATGGCCCACTGATAAGGGAGGTGGAATGGTGATAATGGGCAGCAGTTTTTATAAGGAAGCTATCTTTAAACAATTGAATGAAAGAGAGGGTTATGAACAAATAGATTTAAATATTATCCAAGAGATAGTTAGAAATGTACACGTTACTAGATGATTACCTACAGAATAACATTATTACTACAGATAAGAAAGAAAGGTTTATGAACAAATAGATTTAAATATTATCCAAGAGATAGTTAGAAATGTACACATGATACTAGATGATTACCTACAGAATAACATTATCACTACAGATAAGAAAGAGAGGTTTATGAACAAATAGATTTAAATATTATCCAAGAGATAGTTAGAAATGTACACATGATACTAGATGATTACCTACAGAATAACATTATTACTACAGATATTTATAAGTTTTGTAATATTGAATTTCCACTTATTCCTGTGTTTTCAGCCCTTCCCAAGATTCACAAAGCTCATACAAACCCACCCTTATACCAATAGTCTCGGGACAGGGATGGGTGACAGAAATGATGTCTATTTATGTTGAAAAATATTTAAGGAATATTTTGAATGAATATCAGGTTGTTCTGAATGACTCTAAGCAGTTTTTAGCACAACTGTACATGCATTTTTCCAGTATGGGATGTAATGTAAATTACTTGTTTGTAACATTAAACATTTATTCATTATTCACTGTAATACCTAATGATGAAGGCCTATAATTCACTAGACTGTTTTTATTAGACCATGGTTCTTATAGTGAAAAACAAATAGATCTTGTATGTTTATTTATTGAGGCAATGTTAGAAAACAATGTTTTTATGTTTGCAGGTGAATATTACCGACAGAGAAGGGGTGGAGCAATAGGCACCCCCCTGTGCTAACAGCTATGCTAACATAGTGCTAGCACAGTGGGAGAAACAGCATGTCTTCTCTAATAATAAGTTAATTTCCAACACTGCTTTTTATAAATGATTTGTAGATGACGTGTTTGTGCTTTGAAGTGGGAATTAAAATGAGTTTAATGAATTTCTTGAATATTTGCATAGCACAACATGTTTTCTATCATATTTCAAAAACTAGTAGATGATATCTAGACCAAAAGCTAGAGAAGGATGAGCTAAATAGGATTGTCACCAGTTTCTATAGGAAGAAATGTTATAGAAACCATATTTTACACAGGAATAGTTTACATCCACTGCATATATTTAGAAACATTGTTAAAGGACAAGCCATATGCATTTAATGTAAATATTTTAGATTAAGCATTCCTATTGGAAATTGAAGGACTGAGAGATGAGTTAGCAACTAAGGGATACTGGACCAATAAAGTAGAACAAGGCATGAGTGATGCTGTGATGCTAAGGAATGATAGAGCTTCTCCATATTTTTTCTGATAGATACCAACAATTTGAGAGGAAAGAGAATGCGGCCAGTTTAAGAACACCATCAATCTTACTTATTCAAGTGATATTAGACTTATATGTAATACCTTCAGAAATAATTGGCATATTTTGACATCTGATAGGGAAGTTAATAGTGTGATAAGAACTGAGCCTATGTTTACTTTCAGGAATAAAAAAATCACTAAAGAGACTACTATGTTATAAAATAATCATAATAATAGGATGTATGCCAATAAGTTTGGTACGTTTCTTTGTAAAACATGTCATTTCTGCCATCTTATAGATTCAGATTTATACATCTTAATACAAATAAAGTATATACATTTAATGTTGTTGCTACATGCAAGACAAGGAACTTAGTCTATCTAGCACAGTGCATGTTGTGTAAAAAATGTTATATAGGTAAGACTACCTGTATGTTGTTAGAAAGGATGAGGGAACATATGAGGGATATAAGAAATAATAATAATAATAATTCTTTGACTAGGCATGTTGCAGAAACTAACCAAGAACATACATTTAAATTTAAAGTACTAGAGATACTCAAAGATAATGGTAGACCAGGTGATATTTGTAATGAAACTGAACATAAACAATTGTTCTGGATTTTACATTTACAAGCTGATAAGGAAGAGGGCTTAAATTACAAGTTTTCCTTAAAACCAAAATTAAAGAAAAAGAGAGGCTAATAAGTTATCTGTTTGTTGTAGTATCATGTGATTTATCCTTGTTGTTTTATTGGTAAATGGATTTTAGTCATTTGTTATTTATTTAGATGTGCTTTATTTTAGTATGTGTGGTCTGAAGAAGTAGATTATTCTACGAAAGTGCTTACCCTATTTTTATTTTTAATAAGGTTTTGCAGACTGCCAAAACAGTGCTATTATTTTAACTATAATACTTAACCAATCCAACATGGTGCAGCTTTAAAGTGATTGTGTACACCCAGTGCTTGCTTTTGCTTTGAACTCTAAAACCCTTTGGACTAAGTTATGATTGTACTTAGAAAGGGAATAGGGGTTATTGGGTATTCAATTTTTATGATAATTAGATGTCCAGATTTTTGGTTGAATATTCTAACTTTAAAAGGACTTTTTACTACTTTTAATGTTTTCAGGTTGCAAGTTATATTCAAGGGCTTTTCTGTTTTTTTGCGGCCCTATATCTCCACAGACATTCCATTGTGCAGGAAAAGGACACATACAATGGACTATCTGTGATGGACATTCAATCACTTCAGCAAAAAAAATTGCTATCAACCAGCTGAAATCTGCTTAGCAATCCTGTTTTCTAGGTCTCCTGCAGGAAATTTACACCTACCCAACATGCCTCTGAGCATACCTCTCAACCCGGAAACATCAAAAATCTGGACAAGGCCCATGAAAAATAGGTACAAATCGGTACGCTGTTTAACATAACATTTGCATACATAATTATGTAACCTCACCCACTCTAATGGAGTTGTGGGATACCAACTTTCAAATGCAAACTGAAGAATAGACAACCAAAATATGGCACCAGAGTCCCCCTGCAGCCATTCCAGTGTCCCATTACCTGGCAATTTCACCCCATTTACCATAAACACCAGTGTGTGCATACTGCTTTACTTCTACAATGATTTGGATTTTATTTTTACACAGCACAATGCACACACACCAATAGACATCTGTTAAAGCAATACTGTCTCACAATGAAAATAGAATTGGCATTAAAACTTCTCTGCCCTTGAAACTCACATTCATTAAAATAGCACTGAAACCTACACCACATCCAAAGACAATACATCTGGCCAATGGTGGATAAAGATTAACCTTTGGGCTGTTTTCAAATTATTGGCCCCTTGCACACAAAACAAGAAACATACATATGTTCTTTGATACACCTTCCTGACTTTAGTAAATTATATTCCTTGTATAATACAGCACACTTGTTAGAGCGCATTTTAAATGTATTGTCCGAACATTTTTTAAGTAGGCAATGAAACAAAACGCATGAACCAGTAATGACAAAACTGCCCAATTCAGAACATTTCCATCATAAAAGTCTACTTACACACACACACACACACACACACACACACACACACACACACACACACACACACACACACACACACACACACACGATACATATAAAACTAAAATGACAGTAGTGTAAGGCATAGGCATTTTGCACAGCTTCTTACACTTATTTTCATTTTAAGTTTTGTTTTTGGGGGGCGGGGGGCAAAAGACCAAAAAAACATGGACACATTTTAAACATTGTTTGCATAATTGTGGAAAGTTACTAGAATAAAATGTTGTGTTACCACCATGCATTTCACTGCCAAGTCTTGAACACAGGACTCTGTGCACTACAGTCAGAGCAACATACCACTATGCCTAATCAGCAGCTTGTTTCCCCAAAAGATAGGAAGACTGAAACTTAAATGGCTATATCATTTAATGAATTCAGTTCTCACTTCTCACCATAGTTCTCAATCCCTTAGCAAAAATAGCACAAAAATCCTGGACAAAGCCAATAATAGGGGAATACAGAATTCAGTTCTCACTTCTCATCATAGCTCTCAACCCTTAGCACAAAAAACCTGTCCAAAGCCAATAATGGAGGAATACAGACTTCAGTTCTCACTTCTCACCATAGGCTAGCCTATAGCTCTCAAAAAACCTGGACAAAGCCAAC
This sequence comes from Protopterus annectens, assembly GCF_019279795.1. Taxonomy (NCBI): domain Eukaryota; kingdom Metazoa; phylum Chordata; order Ceratodontiformes; family Protopteridae; genus Protopterus; species Protopterus annectens. The sequence continues at coordinate 1,605,800,583 of NC_056735.1, read as the reverse complement.
AATGGGGACATACAGCCCCAAAATAGGTACAAAGTTTAAATACTGATCTTATAAACTTAGAAAATTGCTAGAATAAAAGGTTTTTGTTACCGTTTATTTTCTGAAGAATATGAAGTCTGAAATTCAAATGCCTGTCAATAAATTCATATCAAATTTCATATCATGTTTTTATTTAACCAGCTAAGTGAACTGATTTGATTTTATTCAGCCTAGACCAAAGTATATGGATAAACTGCAAAAAAAAATGCACTGAGACACACACACACACACACACACACACACACACACACACACACACACACACACACACACTGAGTGTTTAACTGTATTTAAGGAAGTGCAGCAGTACCCAACTATACAATTAATAGAAACAATTCAGGTCAGGACATGTACTGGATTAATGAACAAAACAGAAACTGAATTATCACAATTAATACATTTAATGATACTATGAATATGCTGACAACCTTAATACTAGTAAAGATACTATAATTATTGCTGCAGCCTCAATGCAAAAAGTGTCAAACTGTTCAGTATGCAACTTATTATGAGACCAACTCAGATTTAAGATACCAGTGATAAGAGGTAATATCTGGCTGAGTATCTTGTGCCCATCATATCACATAAAGAACTTCAATAATACGAAAAATAATCAAACCTAATCAGATCAATTTAAGATTTCAAAATAAGGTAACTTCCAGTTCCTACACATGGAGAGGACTAGGCAGTTTAACATGTGACAAATATGAGATGACTTCATACTTAAGGTTTCAAACTTAACTGTATTTACAACACAAGTTACAGATAGGTTTCATTCATTTATTCCCATTTATTTACTTTTTGTTGACTCAAGATGCTATTTATAATGAATGACTACATTATAGCACATTTTGATACACCCAATAGAGCTCTATTCAAGTACAGAATCATTCATAAATGAAACAGCTTGCAATATCCCACATTTGTAATGACTTACCTAAAGCCTTATTAAAGTTGTAATGTGTCTGCATATTGGACTTGAATAAAGTGTTCTGAAGCACTTAAATTGTGCCTACATTGAAAGCTGCATAAACACTTTGCTAAAAAAATGGAAAGTTAATTTTTTTTTTTTGGTGGGTCATGGTCAAACATCTGGCAGTTAGCAGAGAGGACTGAGGTTATGGTGTGTTAATGAGCTGCTAACTGTAGTCCAGAGTTACATTCTCTCAGTTTCAATATTGCCTACTGTGCCACTCTGAGAAAGTCACTTGATTAGGCAGTTCTCCCAAGCTGAATGTGAAAAAAGTAACTGAATTAGTGTTCTACTCCAGGAAATGTATGTATCTGTCTACCTATCTATCTAGCTATATACAGAGAGAGAGAGAAGCAACACTGCAGAAAGTGAGGTCTGAAATAAGGAAGTTATTCTCTGAAGAGGCATGTGAAATCTGAGGTGATCTATACTCATTCTCCTTTGACTGAAAAAGTTCAGAAAATTGAGTTTTTTAGCAAGGATAAAAGCAGTGATCTTTGAAGAGCAACTTTTGTACCAGCATGGAAAACAAAAATGTAGCCATCTGGCTAATGGAGCCCCCAGAGAGCTACACTGATGTTCTATTCAGTTAGATGGGGAAACACACACACACACCCTTAGGCTCCATGATGTTCTGAAGCAGCATTTGCACATATAAAATGAACGTTTACACACCTTAGGCTCCAGCAGCATTTGCACATATAAAACAGACATTTACAGACCTTAGGCTCCACAACTACACATATAAAATGAACATTCTATAGCAGCAGCATTTGCACATATAAAATGACAGGCTCCATGAAGTTCTGAACGCATTTGAACAAAAAACTAGCTTACACACCTTAAGCTCTACATAAAACGATGGGCTCCATGATGAAAGCAGCAGCAGCATAACTTCCTTTCAGCCCACTCAGCATTTGAACAGAAGCCTGCTTGAACAGTCCAGCCAGAAATGTGAGCAGAGCTCAATTCCGATAGGCTGGTAGCATCGGCGGTGCTGATGTCATCGCGCACATGATGACGTCAGCAAAATAGCACGAAATGTAAAAATAAATTGGAAAAAAATTGAAAATGATGAGGTGTCACTCGGGAATCATGGCACCCCATCATTTGGATCCCAAAACTCGGTAAAAACCGAGTAATTCGGGACGGTTGGGAGGTACGCCTCTGAGTGTATGCAATTCTCTCTACTTCAACAAGAAGGCCAAGCAGGCCATGCCCCTTCACTCTTCTTACCACTGCTTCTCCAGTGCTGTAGCTCATAATAAAACACCATCATCTAGGTCACAGTTAGGAATCCATAGTTGTTGCCATGAAAGAAAAGCCTACCCATTACTTAACTACAACAAAGATAAATTTGATTTGGTAGCTTCCTCGATGAACTATCCCAAGGACAAAAAATGATTTGAATCATCCTTCTGAAATTGTATTAAACTTACAATTCTTAATTTTTGTTCTGATATTTACATGCCTAGTTACTGAAACTTTCTCTTAAAAGATATAAATACCTATCATGAATATCAAGAATAAAAAATAAATGTGGCAACCGAAAACGTGAGTACTGGAAATTTAATACAAACACAAAGTACAAAGTGCACAATTACCATTAAGCACTTTTCGTCTAGTGCAATGACCAGAATTCCTCAGATAACAGACAACATTCAAACCACTGTTAAAAAATCTTTTGAGTGTATCATGTGACTCAACATGTAAGTTTTCAATAAATTACTTAAAATGGAGCCTTTTAACCCTAACTTTACTCAATTTAAACTAGTATTCACAGTGCAGACTGTAGTACAACTATATATTCAAAAACAGTCCTATTACACTTTAGATTATACAAGTGTCCAATACTAAAAATTGCTCATGATGAAATAAAATAATGAAATAACACTTTCTTAAGTAAGAAAAACCTGTACTTATTGCCTTTATGCTTATATAGTTACAATGTTCAAGTTTGTGACCTGCCTTCAAGTAATTTGGTTAATCTCAGCAAGCTTTTTAATTTTAAGTAAGGGAGAATGGAACATGTTTCGTTAAGCCATGGGTACTGATGAGCATTTACTCGGAGCTGCCACAATAGCTCTAATTGTTCCAACAGTAATGTACTAGGCCCCCATGCATGTCTTAAATGATTTGATCAATAATTCTAAATTTAAACTTAATACTAGGTACATTTTCTATGTGTCTAGCCAGTGCATTTTCTGTTTTCTTTTTCCTAATACAGTACAGGTGTTCATCCACTCTCTCTTTCAACTTTCTGTCCATTTTTCCTATGGAGAAAGCAGGACAGAATTCACACTGAGCTAGACATACAACCATTTCTGTATTACAATTGTATCTCCCTTTGGTTGAATATGTTCTATTCCTGATAGTGAATCTCTGTCCTGTTGCTATGAATCTGCAATAGTTGCAAGATTCATATTTATACATACCTATATTTCTAATCAAGTTAATAGTGGTAGTTTCCATTAAGTTCTTCAAATTATTTCCCCTCTTAAATGTAATTGTTGGCTTATGCCCTACTTTGTTGACTATGTCATTGTCATTTATAAGGAGGTTCCAGTTTTTGACAATAATTTTCCTTAAATCTAAAGCATCTGTGCTAAACGTCACAATGAAACTCGTTATGAATAAATTACAAGATTCATCTCGATATGTTGGATTACCCATAACTAAAGGTTGAGAATCCTCCTCCACATTCATTGTTTCCACTGAGGAAGTAGTATTGGTCCTAGTTTCAATCAATATAGGTTTATAAAGTCCTGTTCTTCGATTATGAGTTACTTCTAGGACTAGTTCCTTATTGAGAGAGTCAGGGTAACTTCTCTGTAGGAACATTTGTGTCAAACGTTCATATTCCTTGTGGAAGTCACAGTTGGTAGCTACCATTCTGGCCGGTCAGATGAGCTGCCCCTTAACTACCGACCTTTTCTAACTAAAAGGATGTGTGCTTGTAAGATGGAGGAATGAATTGGAGTAAGTGTCCTTTCGATGTATGGTTGCTATGTAACAATCAAGGTTAAGGTCTTTCCTTAGTGATACATCTAAGTATGCTATAGTCATCATCATCATCATCTTATTTTGGCTGTTCCCATTAGGGGTCGCCAGAGCGGATCACCTGTTTCCATTTCTTCCTGTTCTCTGTAACTTGCTCTATCACACCAACACCTGCATGTCCTCTCTCACTACATCCATAAACCTTATCTTAGGCCTTCCTCTTTTCCTGTTACTTGGTAGCTTCATCCTTAGCATCTTTTTCCCAATACACTCAGCATCCATCCACAGCACATGTCCAAACGAATGTAATCTTGCCTCTCTGGCTTTGTCTCCAAACCTTCCAACCTGGGCTGACCCTCTAATATACTTATTCCTAATCCTGTCCACCCTCGTCACACCCAGTGCAAATCTAAGTATGCTATAGTATGACAAATAAAGTTTTATGTAAACTTTAAAAAGTATGCACTATTATTAATTTCCTGTAGTATTGAAATAGCTGTATCTTCGTTGCCTTTCAGTAATATAAAGATGTCATCTAGGAAACATGTATAATAATGGATATGGTTCAGGGCTGGATTCAGTAACCGCTACACTAAGTGCTGCTATTGTGCTGGCAGTGAGGCACACCAAATACATGGCACTTTATTATTTGGTTTTCATTGCACTGCAGTACACATTGTGTAGAGCCTCAAAACAAAGGAAAACAGAAGACTATGCTAATAAAAGCAATGCTTGCTGAAGTACAGTAAGCGTCAGCAATTATACAAACAAACTAAACCAAACACAGCATGAGAACATGCAGCCAAAAATAAACCAAGAGCCAAAAACAAATCTAATTTATATAAACTAATCATATTTACTCCCAAACAGCTTACAATCAACAAAACCTCCTTCCCAGTTACCTCATCCAACAAAACAAAAATTTGTCACACATTCTAAACTGCTAGGTATCAGTGCAGATAAGAACCTAAAATCTGACATGGACATTCAAAATGTAGTGAAAAAATTACACCACAAACTACATTTCTCTGTAGAGCCATACCCTTCCTCTCTGACACTATAAGGAAAGACATCGCCTGTTCTCTCCTCTTGCCTCCTGTAATGTTTTCTGCTCCTATCCTTACCAACATCCAAATGACCTTGCTAAACAAACTTGAGCAATACTAGTACAGAACAGCATGATTTACTGCCAACCTTCCAAATAGAATCCACCACTGTGCCACCCTAAGGGTTCATAGGTTCATAGGTTGGTACTAGGCTATCAGCCCTAGGGCCTATACAAGCCTAGCCATAACAATTCCCTGGCTATTTCTTCCCACATTATTTACTTTCCTGGACCCCTGTCTAGCAGGGCGACTGACGTGATCCCTGGGGTGAATTTCCTTTCTCCCATCCAATCATCAAGGTTCCTCTTGAAGAAGTCCAAAGAGGCACTCTGCTTGACATGTATGGGCAATCTTTTCCAGAGTCTGGGGAGTCTCTGGGTCAGGAACCTATCCCTCCAGCATGTTTTGTTTATTGTGATGACAAGGTTTAGATCCCTGGAGCGTGTAGCTCTGAGGGATTGGGATTTCTTTAAGTGTAGCATGTCCAACAGCTCTGGGTTTGACATGGCCTTGTATGTTAAGCAGAGATCGCCTCTGAATAGACGATATGCAACAGAGTATAGCTGGAGTTTTTTAAGGCGGTCAGCGTAGGGCATCTGCTTTAGGCCTGTGATTCTTTTAGTGAGGTATTTCTGAGGCCTTTCCAGTTGTTGCAGATGCCTTGAGAGGTACATACCAAATGGGGCATTGTATTCTATAATGGGTCTAATGAGGGATGAGTAAAGTGGGACAATGACCTCCTTTTTTCTGGATAAAAAGCCCTTCCTGATGAGGTGTGCCACATAGAAGGATTTCCTGACTGTTGTGGTGAAGTGGTTATCGAAGGTGAGACCACTGTCCACCTGTGTCCCTAAGTCTCTTATCACACTTTCTGTGTTTAGTGTACTGCCACCTATATGGTAATTCATGGATACATGTTTTTTCCCAAAGGGGATAACAATACATTTCTTGGCATTGAGCTTGAGCCCATGGCTCTGGCAACAAGCATCTGTTTCTGTAAGGCCCTTTTGTAGAGTATCCACATCATTTGGGGATTCAATAATGGCTCCCAGTTTGCAGTCATCTGCAAACTTTGTTAGCCAGAGTCCCTTAGTTGAAACCAAAGTCAGAGTCCCTTAGTGTTGACCTGTACTTCAGACAAGTAGATGCCAAACAAGAGCGGCCCCAGGACTGAACCCTGAGGTACTCCACTTGTCACTTGTCTGGAGCTGTATTTGGAGTCGGCTCCTTTTACAGTGTGGGTTCTATCAGTAAGCCATTTAGCAACCCATTGGGTGACATAGGGATTAATGCCCGACTTAGTAAGTTTATCTATGATTCCAGAGTGGGGGTTGGTGTCAAAGGCCATGGCAAGGTCTAGATAGGCCGTGTGGACCACCTTACCCTTGTCCATGGCTCTGGAGACTGATTCAAAGAAGTCAATCAGGTTCAGGAGACAAGATCGGCCCTTCACAAACCCAAACTGGGTGGGGTCCAGTGTTTGAAGGTTGCCAATGTCTTTGTTTATAAGTTCCATGATAATACGCTCCATGGCCTTGCAGATAAGGCTTGTCAGACTGATGGGACGGTAGTTTCCGGGATCCAAGGTGGATCCCCCCTTGTGGATTGGGATAACTGTAGCTCTGCGCCACTCAGTGGGTATTACAGTGGCTGGAATTCTGACATTATTTAACCTACTGACAACTTCCATAAATCCATAACATTGTGTATAAATCTAGCAACTGTCCATCCATTTCCAACCTCATGCAAATATATAACCCTTTCAGGCCACTACATCACTAGACAAATACCTGTTACATGCATCTGCACCAATGAATGGTGGTTTGTGTGGTACAGGTGTTTTGGGCATCATGTCCATGTATGGGATGAAACAAAAAGACACAAAATTAAATTTATAATATATAGACAAGATAGCTGTGAACTCAATTAAGTATGAATGCATGCATCCATCATGTACATAGCAGTTCAAAAGTTAATGCTCCCTATGACCACACACAAGTTAAGGCAGCCCTCTTCTTAAATTCATAAAAGAAAACCAGTTATAACAGTTCTGTAATGTGGTCAACGTTTCAGGAAGCATCAAGAATGTACACTTAAAGACTTATTTCAAAATGTGTCCTTTTTTCCTTTGCACCATTTGGCATTGCCCTCCATTGACTTGCAGTGGTCAATAGCACTGAATGGCAGTTCACTTTGCAAGGTAAAAATTGACAAACTTCGTTTGGAATGCCACCAGTAGTGCAATTTAGACTGGCATTGTTCAACATTCTTCAACACTCTGGACAGTACTAAGTGAAGAAATTCAAGCTGTCACGCACCTGTCTCTGTGACATAAGGTGTAAACGAAGTGAGCTTAGCGATGCAATACAGGAGAAGCAGGATTTGAAACTTGTTTACAGATCATTTTATTGAGGGAGGTTATAGTAAATATTGACACTCATTTTGTTTTATGAATGTGGTGAGGTGAGAAACTCAGGTAATCTCACCACTGAGTAAACCTGACAGATATGTCATTTGAAATGATGTCACTATTAATTGCATGTGCTATGTACAAAAGGAAAACTGTTCTGCAGCTCCCTGTCTCCATTTCCATCCCCATGGCATTACTGAAAGTCCTGATATTATGAGACATAAATGATAATACTAATGCGGAAATCTGATGTGAGAAGCATGAATTTGTCAGTGTACTACACTAGTATACCTTTTATAAAAAGTTGTAATGTGTACTGGCATCCTGCTGGGTTCACTACCAAAGGAAAAAAGTGAAACATTTTATTAAGATTGCTGTCAGTATCATACATGAGCCTGGCACCATTGCATGACTGTGAGCACTCCAAGTAGTAATGACTGCATAAAATGTACCTGTTATCTACCTGCATCTGTGGCTCAAGCTGTTAATACATTGGCTTTGTTTTGCTGTGGGGTTAAATTCATTAGGATAGCTTTGATAATGGTGGCAGTTGCAAGGACAGACACACATTTTGGAAGATGAGTTACACACCTTGAGTGCGTGTGTGTGTAATAATTGCTGAATATGTTACCCTTTGTCCTTGTAACTTGATTTGCATCTCTCTCTCATAATTTTTCTGGCACATGTTTGAAAATAAAAAGATGCAGATGTTTATTATGTTATTCATTGCTCACAGGCATTCCTTATTTATGAAATAATTATCCTTTGTACTACATGTCTTCATCAAACATTTCTTTATTGCTGCAGCTATTGTCTTCATATTGTACAGATTAATGGCAGATAAGGGCTTCAGTAAAACATTTCTTAATGTATGGCATGCTGCCAGATCATCAGAAAGTATGACTGGACCTCTGGTATGACATTTTCTTGTGTGCCAGTGCTGTTGAACTGCTGTTATGTTACTGTTTTCTATAATTCCTTGGGAGCATGCCCAGTATACCGATGTATGAGATGCATGCTATTTATCAATGGAAAACTTGAAATCATGAAATGTCTTCTGAACTGTGTTGTCATTTATCACTTATATGTGTTGAGTATTATTATGTTGCCATTTAGCATTTACATGACTATACAGCACACACTTGTCTATTACATGTTTATAGGTGATAAACCCCTTTCTAGTGGATGCCAATAACAGTTATTTGCAAAAATATATCCTTTTCTGAGATGTATGACACAACAACTGTAAGGTTTATCTCTTCTTGTGCATACATGCTTAAGTGGAGAATACAGCAGTATATAAATTCCCTGTATATACATCTCATATGCAATAACTGCAGCGTATACATTTATCCCATAATGTATCTACTGTCCTTGCTGTTAGCTCAGCATTTTATTAAAACACATCACATTAAATCCCCTTTGTTACACTATAGCTTTATGTCCCTCTCACATCCCTTGGTAATGTGTGTTTTTTATGTGCATAAATCAAGTATTATCATTGAGATTAATTATCATTACATCAATATAGCAGTATTTATGTTACAAATGTTTTTTTCACAGTTCAGCACATTTGCTTGCATCATCTGAATATTTTTCACCATTTCTCATCTCTTCTTAATTAGTTCTGTAGTCAGTCAGCGCTATTTGTGTGTGGTTTCCCCATTTCACTTCCGCTCTGTCAGAGTTCTTTCACTGTACTTACCCTTAGTACATCTGGGCTATGGTGCATGCTGTATATTAGCTTTAACAATAAGCAAGCCATTTTACTTACAATCTGTGATTTTACTTGCAAGCACCTTTCTATGGCCGTGCAGACTATTGCTGTGCACGGAAAGGTGCTTGCAAATGTGTAGGAGTGATGAGCAGCATGCGCATTTGTGCTGCTTGTCATGTTAACACAGTTAAATCATGCAGGCTTAGTGAGAGGCCTACACAATTGTTAATGAATCCCTGGGAGAGTTATTTTTCTCTTCCTTCTTCAAGTTTCTCCCCCATATTTGAGTAGGGTCTGATTTTAATTGTTATTGCTATGGACAATATTAATTTAATAAACTGCAGCTGGCACTGGAATAGCACTATCTGTCCTTCCTAACTGCTTATGAGACCCAGGTTGATAGTAGTCTGTCATTCGACACCCATGTAGCTAAAGTAGTTAGGAAGACCTTCTACATTGCCCACCTTATCATGAAGGGATTCTCATCTAGATCAAGGGAGGTCATAGTCTCCCTTTACTCATCACTCATCAGACCAATGATTGAGTACAATGCCCCATTCGGAATGTATCTGACCCGACACTTGCAGCAGCTGGAGAGGCCACAAAAGTTCCTCACCAAAAGGATAAAGAGTCTCAAAATCTGTCCTATGCTGCCCGACTGAAAGAACTCCAGCTCTATTCAGTCGCACCGCTTGCTCAGAGGTGACCTTTGCCTAACATACAAGGCCATGTCAAACCCAGATTTGATGAATATGCTTCACCTCAAAAATCTAGATCCATCAGAGCCACAAGGGGAGACTTAAACCTTGACACGGCTATTAATAGGACGTGCTGGAGGGATAGATTCATCACCCAAAGACTCCCTATGCTGTGGAACAAAATCCCGGTACATGTGAGGCAGAGCACCTCACTGGCCTTGTTCAAGAGAAATCTTGACCAATGGATGGGAGATCGCAGATATACCCCAGGGATTACCTCAGTGTCACTGCTCAACAGAGGCACAGCAAAATAATGGGTATAGTTCCCCATACTAAAGGGGTGGCGTAAGCCACAAAACGATGGGCTAGGCTTGTAAATGCCCTCGGGCAGATAGCCTCGTATGAACCTATGAACCTATGAACCTATGAACAAAAGAGGAAACCAATGTTTTTGTTTGTTTTCAAACAAACAAAAATATTGGATTCTTCTTTTGTGCTGGCCATTTGTGCTTTATACTAAAATAAAGCACATCTAAATAAGTAACAAATGATTCAAATACATTTACTAATAAAACAGCAAGGATAAGTCACATGGCACTGCAGCAAGCAGATAAATTATTAGCCTCTCTTTTTCTTTAATTTTGGTTTTAAAGAAAACTTGTAATTTAAGCCCTCTTCCTTATCAGCTTGTAAATGTAAAATCCAGAACAATTCCCTATGTTCAGTTTCATTACAAATATCACCAGGTTTGCCATTATCTTTGAGTATCTCTAGTACTTTAAATTTAAATGTATGTTCTTGGTTAGTTTCTGCAACATGCCTAGCCAAAGAATTATTATTATTATTATTTCTTATATCCCTCATATGTTCCCTCATCCTTTCTAATAACATACAGTTAGTCTTACCTATATAATTTGTTTTACACAACCTGCACTGTGCTAGATAGACTAAGTTCCTAATCTTGCATGTACCAAAAAACATTAAATGTATATACTTTATTTGTATTAGGATGTATAAATCTACTATCTGATTCTATAAGATGGGCAGACATTATGTGTTTTACAAGGGAATGTACCAAACTTATTAGCATATGTGCTATTATTATGATTATTATAACATAGCAGTCTCTTTAGTCATTTTTTTTTTATCCCTGAAACTAAACTGAGTCTCAATTCCTATCACACTATTAACTTTCCAATCAGATGTTAAAATATGCCAATTATTTCTGAGTGTAACAAAAAAGTACACCTGGCTAACGAGGCATATGCACCTGTGATGAGTGATATTGCATTCTCTGTGACCTCCGGTGCACCCACAACAACTACTACAGCAGATGTGTGCCCAAAGGATAACATTTTCCAATGATGCATATAAAGGTTTTTTCAAATCTGCCCCTGCCTATCAGGGACAAGAGGAGAATGGAGAGAGGTCACTCCAGCAGCAGAGGGTGCAAGTGCAGATTAGATCAACAGGAGGCTTCACTCATGCCATCGCTAGAGAAGATGTGGATGAAGGAATAAGTGGCCTGATTTTTAACATTTCTTCTAAGATTTTAGATGAAAATTAAAAGAAGTTGCTACAGAAAGGACTTTCCTTTATTCCGGTGAGTTCATCTCAACTCGGAGAAGTATCCATGGGTATATGGATGTTTGCATGTCACATCATGCTGCGATTGCTCTTTCCTAATGAATTAACTGTAAGTAACCTTAAAAGACCAAGTACTTTTAATCCTGACCTTAATTCCACTTTAGAAGTGTTCTGCAATATGGGTGAATGAGACTTGAACCAAGGCCTTAATGGACATTTAACTAGGGCTGGCAAAATTTTTTTTTAACATAACTAGGGCTGAGTCTCATGCACTTAATAAACTATGAAATGATGAAACTATTTCTATATGGCCCACTGATAAAGGAGGTGGAATGGTGATAATGGGCAGCAGTTTTTATAAGGAAGCTATCTTTAAACAATTGAATGAAAGAGAGGGTTATGAACAAATAGATTTAAATATTATCCAAGAGATAGTTAGAAATGTACACGATACTAGATGATTACCTACAAAATAACATTATTACTACAGATAAGAAAGAGAGGTTTATGAACAAATAGATTTAAATATTATCCAAGAGATAGTTAGAAATGTACACATGATACTAGATGATTACCTACAGAATAACATTATTACTACAGATAAGAAAGAGAGGTTTATGAACAAATAGATTTAAATATTATCCAAGAGATAGTTATAAATGTACACATGATACTAGATGATTACCTACAGAATAACATTATTACTACAGATAAGAAAGAGAGGTTTATGAACAAATAGATTTAAATATTATCCAAGAGATAGTTATAAATGTACACATGATACTAGATGATTACCTACAGAATAACATTATTACTACAGATAAGAAAGAGAGGTTTATGAACAAATAGATTTAAATATTATCCAAGAGATAGTTATAAATGTACACATGATACTAGATGATTACCTACAGAATAACATTATTACTACAGATAAGAAAGAGAGGTTTATGAACAAATAGATTTAAATATTATCCAAGAGATAGTTATAAATGTACACATGATACTAGATGATTACCTACAGAATAACATTATTACTACAGATAAGAAAGAGAGGTTTATGAACAAATAGATTTAAATATTATCCAAGAGATAGTTATAAATGTACACATGATACTAGATGATTACCTAGAGAATAACATTATTACTACAGATAAGAAAGAGAGGTTTATGAACAAATAGATTTAAATATTATCCAAGAGATAGAAATGTACACATGATACTAGATGATTACCTACAGAATAACATTATTACTACAGATAAGAAAGAGAGGTTTATGAACAAATAGATTTAAATATTATCCAAGAGATAGTTAGAAATGTACACATGATACTAGATGATTACCTAGAGAATAACATTATTACTACAGATAAGAAAGAGAGGTTTATGAAAAAATAGATTTAAATATTATCCAAGAGATAGTTAGAAATGTGCACGTGATACTAGATGATTACCTACAGAATAATATTATTGCTACAGATAAGAAAGAGAGGGTTATGCACAAATAGATTTAAATATTATCCAAGAGATAGTTAGAAATGTGCACATGATACTAGATGATTACCTACAGAATAACATTATTACTACAGATAAGAAAGAGAGGTTTATGAACAAATAGATTTAAATATTATCCAAGAGATAGTTAGAAATGTACACGTGATACTAGATGATTACCTACAGAATAATATTATTGCTACAGATAAGAAAGAGAGGGTTATGCACAAATAGATTTAAATATTATCCAAGAGATAGTTAGAAATGTGCACATGATACTAGATGATTACCTACAGAATAACATTATTACTACAGATAAGAAAGAGAGGTTTATGAACAAATAGATTTAAATATTATCCAAGAGATAGTTAGAAATGTACACGATACTAGATGATTACCTACAGAATAACATTATTACTACAGATAAGAAAGAGAGGTTTATGAACAAATAGATTTAAATATTATCCAAGAGATAGTTAGAAATGTACACATGATACTAGATGATTACCTACAGAATAACATTATTACTACAGATAAGAAAGAGAGGTTTATGAACAAATAGATTTAAATATTATCCAAGAGATAGTTAGAAATGTACACATGATACTAGATGATTACCTACAGAATAACATTATTACTACAGATAAGAAAGAGAGGTTTATGAACAAATAGATTTAAATATTATCCAAGAGATAGTTAGAAATGTACACATGATACTAGATGATTACCTACAGAATAACATTATTACTACAGATAAGAAAGAGAGGTTTATGAACAAATAGATTTAAATATTATCCAAGAGATAGTTAGAAATGTACACATGATACTAGATGATTACCTACAGAATAATATTATTACTACAGATAAAAAAGAGAGGGTTATGCACAAATAGATTTAAATATCCAAGAGATAGTTAGAAATGTGCACATGATACTAGATGATTACCTACAGAATAACATTATTACTACAGATAAGAAAGAGAGGGTTATGAACAAATAGATTTAAATATTATCCAAGAGATAGTTAGAAATGTACACATGATACTAGATGATTACCTACAGAATAGCATTATTACTACAGATAAGAAAGAGAGGCTTATGAACAAATAGATTTAAATATTATCCAAGAGATAGTTAGAAATGTACACATGATACTAGATGATTACCTACAGAATAACATTATTGCTACAGATATTTATAAGTTTTGTAATATTGAATTTCCACTTATTCCTGTGTTTTCAGCCCTTCCCAATATTCACAAAGCTCATACAAACCCACCCTTATACCAATAGTCTCGGGATAGGGATGGGTGACAGAAATGATGTATATTTATGTTGAAAAATATTTAAGGAATATTTTGAATGAATATCAGGTTGTTCTGAATGACTCTAAGCAGTTTTTAGCACAACTGTACATGCATTTTTCCAGTATGGGATGTAATGTAAATTACTTGTCTGTAGCATTAAACATTTATTCATTATTCACTGTAATACCTAATGATGAAGGCCTGGAATTCACTAGACTGTTTTTATTAGACCATGGTTCTTATAGTGAAAAACAAATAGATCTTCTATGTTTATTTATTGAGGAAATGTTAGAAAACAATGTTTTTATGTTTGCAGGTGAATATTACCGACAGAGAAGGGGTGGAGCAATAGGCACCCCCCTGTGCTAACAGCTATGCTAACATAGTGCTAGCACAGTGGGAGAAACAGCATGTCTTCTCTAATAATAAGTTAATTTCCAACACTGCTTTTTATAAATGATTTGTAGATGACGTGTCTGTGCTTTGAAGAGGGAATGAAAATGAGTTTAATGAATTTCTTGAATATTTGCATAGCACAACATGTTTTCTATCATATTTCAAAAACTAGTAGAGGATATCTAGACCAAAAGCTTGAGAAGGATGAGCTAAATAGGATTGTCACTAGTTTCTATAGGAAGAAATGTTATAGAAACCATATTTTACACAGGAATAGTTTACATCCACTGCATATATTTAGAAACATTGTTAAAGGACAAGCCATGTGCATTTAATGTAAATATTTTAGATTAAGCATTCCTATTGGAAACTGATGGACTGAGAGATGAGTTAGCAACTAAGGGATACCGGACCAATGAAGTAGAACAAGGCATGAGTGATGCTGTGATGCTAAGGAATGATAGAGCTTCTCCATATTTTTTCTGATAGATACCAACAATTTGAGAGGAAAGAGAATGCGGCCAGTTTGAGAACACCATCAATTTACTTATTCAAGTGATATTAGACTTATATGTAATACCTTCAGAAATAATTGGCATATTTTGACATCTGATAGGGAATTTAATAGTGTGATAAGAACTGAGCCTATGTTTACTTTCAGGAATAAAAAAATCACTAAAGAGACTACTATGTTATAAAATAATCATAATAATAGGACGTATGCCAATAAGTTTGGTACGTTTCTTTGTAAAACATGTCATTTCTGCCATCTTATAGATTCAGATTTATACATCTTAATACAAATAAAGTATATACATTTAATGTTGTTGCTACATGCAAGACAAGGAACTTAGTCTATCTAGCACAGTGCATGTTGTGTAAAAAATGTTATATAGGTAAGACTACCTGTATGTTGTTAGAAAGGATGAGGGAACATATGAGGGATATAAGAAATAATAATAATAATAATTCTTTGACTAGGCATGTTGCAGAAACTAACCAAGAACATACATTTAAATTTAAAGTACTAGAGATACTCAAAGATAATGGTAGACCTGGTGATATTTGTAATGAAACTGAACATAGACAATTGTTCTGGATTTTACATTTACAAGCTGATAAGGAAGAGGGCTTAAATTACAAGTTTTCCTTAAAACCAAAATTAAAGAAAAAGAGAGGCTAATAAGTTATCTGTTTGTTGTAGTATCATGTGATTTATCCTTGTTGTTTTATTGGTAAATGGATTTTAATCATTTGTTATTTATTTAGATGTGCTTTATTTTAGTATGTGTGGTCTGAAGAAGTAGATTATTCTACGAAAGTGCTTACCCTATTTTTATTTTTAATAAGGTTTTGCAGACTGCCAAAACAGTGCTATTATTTTAACTATAATACTTAACCAATCCAACATGGTGCAGCTTTAAAGTGATTGTGTACACCCAGTGCTTGCTTTTGCTTTGAACTCTAAAACCCTTTGGACTAAGTTATGATTGTACTTAGAAAGGGAATAGGGGTTATTGGGTATTCAGTTTTTATGATAATTAGATGTCCAGATTTTTGGTTGAATATTCTGACTTTAAAAGGACCTTTTTACTACTTTTAATGTTTTCAGGTTGCAAGTTATATTCAAGGGCTTTTTTGTTTTTTTGCAGCCCTATATCTCCACAGACATTCCATTGTGCAGGAAAAGGACACATACAATGGACTATCTGTGATGGACATTCAATCACTTCAGCAAAAAAAATTGCTATCAACCAGCTGAAATCTGCTTAGCAATCCTGTTTTCTAGGTCTCCTGCAGGAAATTTACACCTACCCAACATGCCTCTGAGCATACCTCTCAACCCGGAAACATCAAAAATCTGGACAAGGCCCATGAAAAATAGGTACAAATCGGTACGCTGTTTAACATAACATTTGCATACATAATTATGTAACCCCACCCACTCTAATGGAGTTGTGGGATACCAACTTTCAAATGCAAACTGAAGAACAGACAACCAAAATATGGCACCAGAGTCCCCCTGCAGCCATTCCAGTGTCCCATTACCTGGCAATTTCACCCCATTTACCATAAACACCAGTGTGTGCATACTGCTTTACTTCTACAATGATTTGGATTTTATTTTTACACAGCACAATGCACACACACCAATAGACATCTGTTAAAGCAATACTGTCTCACAATGAAAATAGAATTGGCATTAAAACTTCTCTGCCCTTGAAACTCACATTCATTAAAATAGCA
The DNA here is from genome assembly GCF_019279795.1 of Protopterus annectens. Classification (NCBI taxonomy): domain Eukaryota; kingdom Metazoa; phylum Chordata; order Ceratodontiformes; family Protopteridae; genus Protopterus; species Protopterus annectens. The sequence continues at coordinate 1,605,783,614 of NC_056735.1, read as the reverse complement.
CTGAAACCTACACCACATCCAAAGACAATACATCTGGCCAATGGTGGATAAAGATTAACCTTTGGGCTGTTTTCAAATTATTGGCCCCTTGCACACAAAACAAGAAACATACATATGTTCTTTGATGCACCTTCCTGACTTTAGTAAATTATATACCTTGTATAATACAGCACACTTGTTAGAGCACATTTTAAATGTATTGTCTGAACATTTTTTAAGTAGGCAATGAAACAAAACGCATGAACCAGTAATGACAAAACTGCCCAATTCAGAACATTTCCATCATAAAAGTCTACTTACACACACACACACACACACACACACACACACACACACACACACACACACACACACACATGCACACACACACGATACATATAAAAATAAAATGACAGTAGTGTAAGGCATAGGCATTTTGCACAGCTTCTTACACTTATTTTCATTTTAAGTTTTGTTTTTGAGGGGGGGGGGCAAAAGACCAAAAAACATGGACACATTTTAAACATTGTTTGCATAATTGTGGAAAGTTGCTAGAATAAAATGTTGTGTTACCACCTTGCATTTCACTGCCAAGTCTTGAACACAGGACTCTGTGCACTACAGTCAGAGCAACATACCACTATGCCAAATCAGCAGCTTGTTTCCCCAAAATATAGGAAGACTGAAACTTAAATGGCTATATCATTTAATGAATTCAGTTCTCACTTCTCACCATAGTTCTCAATCCCTTAGCAAAAATAGCACAAAAATCCTGGACAAAGCCAACAATGGGGGAATACAGAATTCAGTTCTCACTTCTCATCATAGCTCTCAACCTTTAGCACAAAAAAACCTGTCCAAAGCCAATAATGGAGGAATACAGACTTCAGTTCTCACTTCTCACCATAGGCTAGCCTATAGCTCTCAAAAAACCTGGACAAAGCCAACAATGGGGACATACAGCCCCAAAATAGGTACAAAGTTTAAATACTGATCTTATAAACTTAGAAAATTGCTAGAATAAAAGGTTTTTGTTACCGTTTATTTTCTGAAGAATATGAAGTCTGAAATTCAAATGCCTGTCAATAAATTCATATCAAATTTCATATCATGTTTTTATTTAACCAGCTAAGTGAACTGATTTGATTTTATTCAGCCTAGACCAAAGTATATGGATAAACTGCAAAAAAAAAATGCACTGAGACACACACACACACACACACACACACACACACACACACACACACACACACACACACACACACACACACACACACACTGAGTGTTTAACTATATTTAAGGAAGTGCAGCAGTATATAACTATACAATTAATAGAGACAATTCAGGTCAGGACATGTTCACTGGATTAATGAACAAAACAGAAACTGAATTATCACAATTAATACATTTAATGATACTATGAATATGCTGACAACCTTAATACTAGTAAAGATACTATAATTATTGCTGCAGCCTCAATGCAAAAAGTGTCAAACTGTTCAGTATGCAACTTATTATGAGACCAACTCAGATTTAAGATACCAGTGATAAGAGGTAATATCTGGCTGAGTATCTTGTGCCCATCATATCACATAAAGAACTTCAATAATATGAAAAATAATCAAACCTAATCAGATCAATTTAAGATTTCAAAATAAGGTAACTTCCAGTTCCACATGGAGAGGACTAGGCAGTTTAACATGTGACAAATATGAGATGACTTCATACTTAAGGTTTCAAACTTAACTGTATTTACAACACAAGTTACAGATAGGTTTCATTCATTTATTCCCATTTATTTACTTTTTGTTGACTCAAGATGCTATTTATAATGAATGACTACATTATAGCACATTTTGATACGCCCGATAGAGCTCTATTCAAGTGCAGAATCATTCATAAATGAAACAGCTTGCAATATCCCACATTTGTAATGACTTAACTAAAGCCTTATTAAAGTTGTAATGTGTCTGCATATTGGACTTGAATAAAGTGTTCTGAAGCACTTAAATTGTGCCTACATTGAAAGCTGCATAAACACTTTGCTAAAAAAAATGGAAAGTTAATTTTTTTTTTTTTTGGTGGGTCATGGTCAAACATCTGGCAGTTAGCAGAGAGGACTGAGGTTATGGTGTGTTAATGAGCTGCTAACTGTAGTCCAGAGTTACATTCTCTCAGTTTCAATATTGCCTACTGTGCCACTCTGAGAAAGTCACTTGATTAGGCAGTTCTCCCAAGCTGAATGTGAAAAAAAGTAACTGAATTAGTGTTCTACTCCAGGAAATGTATGTATCTGTCTACCTATCTATCTAGCTATATACAGAGAGAGAGAGAAGCAACACTGCAGAAAGTGAGGTCTGAAATAAGGAAGTTATTCTCTGAAGAGGCATGTGAAATCTGAGGTGATCTATACTCATTCTCATTTGACTGAAAAAGTTCAGAAAATTGAGTTTTTTAGCAAGGATAAAAGCAGTGATCTTTGAAGAGCAACTTTTGTACCAGCATGGAAAACAAAAATGTAGCCATCTGGCTAATGGAGCCCCCAGAGAGCTACACTGATGTTCTATTCAGTTAGATGGGGAAACACACACACACACCCTTAGGCTCCATGATGTTCTGAAGCAGCATTTGCACATATAAAATGAACGCGTTTACACACCTTAGGCTCCAGCAGCATTTGCACATATAAAACAGACATTTACAGACCTTAGGCTCCACAACTACACATATAAAATGAACATTCTATAGCAGCAGCATTTGCACATATAAAATGACAGGCTCCATGAAGTTCTGAACGCATTTGAACAAAAAACTAGCTTACACACCTTAAGCTCTACATAAAACGATGGGCTCCATGATGAAAGCAGCAGCAGCATAACTTCCTTTCAGCCCACTCAGCATTTGAACAGAAGCCTGCTTGAACAGTCCAGCCAGAAATGTGAGCAGAGCTCAATTCCGATAGGCTGGTAGCATCGACGGTGCTGACGTCATCGCGCACATGATGGCGTCAGCAAAATAGCACGAAATGTAAAAATAAATTGGAAAAAAATTGGAAATGATGAGGTGTCACTCGGGAATCATGGCACCCCATCATTTGGATCCCAAAACTCGGTAAAAACCGAGTAATTCGGGACGGTTGGGAGGTACGCCTCTGAGTGTATGCAATTCTCTCTACTTCAACAAGAAGGCCAAGCAGGCCACACCCCTTCACTCTTCTTACCACTGCTTCTCCAGTGCTGTAGCTCATAATAAAACACCATCATCTAGGTCACAGTTAGGAATCCATAGTTGTTGCCATGAAAGAAAAGCCTACCCATTACTTAACTACAACAAAGATAAATTTGATTTGGTAGCTTCCTCGATGAACTATCCCAAGGGCAAAAAATGATTTGAATCATCCTTCTGAAATTGTATTAAACTTACAATTCTTAATTTTTGTTCTGATATTTACATGCCTAGTTACTGAAACTTTCTCTTAAAAGATATAAATACCTATCATGAATATCAAGAATAAAAAATAAATGTGGCAACCGAAAACGTGAGTACTGGAAATTTAATACAAACACAAAGTACAAAGTGCACAATTACCATTAAGCACTTTTCGTCTAGTGCAATGACCAGAATTCCTCAGATAACAGACAACATTCAAACCACTGTTAAAAAATCTTTTGAGTGTATCATGTGACTCAACATGTAAGTTTTCAATAAATTACTTAAAATGGAGCCTTTTAACCCTAACTTTACTCAATTAAAACTAGTATTCACAGTGCAGACTGTAGTACAACTATATATTCAAAAACAGTCCTATTACACTTTAGATTATACAAGTGTCCAATACTAAAAATTGCTCATGATGAAATAAAATAATGAAATAACACTTTCTTAAGTAAGAAAAACCTGTACTTATTGCCTTTATGCTTATATAGTTACAATGTTCAAGTTCGTGACCTGCCTTCAAGTAATTTGGTTAATCTCAGCAAGCTTTTTAATTTTAAGTAAGGGAGAATGGAACATGTTTCGTTAAGCCATGGGTACTGATGAGCATTTACTCGGAGCTGCCACAATAGCTCTAATTGTTCCAACAGTAATGTACTAGGCCCCCATGCATGTCTTAAATGATTTGATCAATAATTCTAAATTTAAACTTAATACTAGGTACATTTTCTATGTGTCTAGCCAGTGCATTTTCTGTTTTCTTTTTCCTAATACAGTACAGGTGTTCATACACTCTCTCTTTCAACTTTCTGTCCATTTTTCCTATGTAGAAAGCAGGACAGAATTCACACTGAGCTAGACATACAACCATTTCTGTATTACAATTGTATCTCCCTTTGGTTGAATATGTTCTATTCCTGATAGTGAATCTCTGTCCTGTTGCTATGAATCTGCAATAGTTGCAAGATTCATATTTATACATACCTATATTTCTAATCAAGTTAATAGTGGTAGTTTCCATTAAGTTCTTCAAATTATTTCCCCTCTTAAATGTAATTGTTGGCTTATGCCCTACTTTGTTGACTATGTCATTGTCATTTATAAGGAGGTTCCAGTTTTGACAATAATTTTCCTTAAATCTAAAGCATCTGTGCTAAACGTCACAATGAAACTCGTTATGAATAAATTACAAGATTCATCTCGATATGTTGGATTACCCATAACTAAAGGTTGAGAATCCTCCTCCACATTCATTGTTTCCACTGAGGAAGTAGTATTGGTCCTAGTTTCAATCAATATAGGTTTATAAAGTCCTGTTCTTCGATTATGAGTTACTTCTAGGACTAGTTCCTTATTGAGAGAGTCAGGGTAACTTCTCTGTAGGAACATTTGTGTCAAACGTTCATATTCCTTGTGGAAGTCACTGTTGGTAGCTACCATTCTGGCCGGTCAGATGAGCTGCCCCTTAACTACCGACCTTTTCTAACTAAAAGGATGTGTGCTCGTAAAATGGAGGAACGAATTGGAGTAAGTGTCCTTCCGATGTATGGTTGCTATGTAACAATCAAGGTCAAGGTCTTTCCTTAGTGATACATCTAAGTATGCTATAGTCATCATCATCATCATCTTCTTTTGGCTGTTCCCATTAGGGGTCACCACAGCGGATCACCTGTTTCCATTTCTTCCTGTTCTCTGTAACTTGCTCTGTCACACCAACCACCTGCATGTCCTCTCTCACCACATCCATAAACCTTATCTTAGGCCTTCCTCTTTTCCTGTTACCTGGTAGCTTCATCCTTAGCATCTTTTTCCCAATACACTCAGCATCCCTCCACAGCACATGTCCAAATGAATGTAAACTTGCCTCTCTGGCTTTGTCTCCAAACCTTCCAACCTGGGCTGATCCTCTAATATACTTATTCCTAATTCTGTCCACCCTCGTCACACCCAGTGCAAATCTAAGTATGCTATAGTATGACAAATAAAGTTTTATGTAAACTTTAAAAAGTTTGCACTATTATTAATTTCCTGTAGTATTGGAATAGCTGTATCTTCGTTGCCTTTCAGTACTATAAAGATGTCATCTAGGAAACATGTATAATAATGGAGATGGTTCAGGGCTGGATTCAGTAACAGCTACACTAAGTGCTGCTATTGTGCTGGCAGTGAGGCACACCAAATACATGGCACTTTATTATTTGGTTTTCATTGCACTGCAGTACACATTGTGTAGAGCCTCAAAACAAAGGAAAACAGAAGACTATGCTAATAAAAGCAATGTTTGCTGAAGTACAGTAAGCTTCAGCAATTATACAAACAAACTAAACCAAACACAGCATGTGAACATGCAGCCAAAAATAAACCAAGAACCAAAAACAAATCTAATTTATATAAACTAATCATATTTACTCCCAAACAGCTTACAATCAACAAAACCTCCTTCCCAGTTACCTCATCCAACAAAACAAAAATTTGTCACACATCCTAAACTGCTAGGTATCAGTGCAGATGAGAACCTAAAATTTGACATGGACATTCAAAATATAGTGAAAAAATTACACCACAAACTACATTTCTCTGTAGAGCCATACCCTTCCTCTCTGACACTATAAGGAAAGACATTGCCTGTTCTCTCCTCTTGCCTCCTGTAATGTTTTCTACTCCTATCCTTACCAACATCCAAATGACCTTGCTAAACAAACTTGAGCGATACTAGTACAGAACAGCATGATTTACTGCCAACCTTCCAAATAGAATCCACCACTGTGCCACCCTAAGGGTTCACAGGTTCATAGGTTGGTACTAGGCTATCAGCCCTAGGGCCTATACAAGCCTAGCCATAACAATTCCCTGGCTATTTCTTCCCACATTATTTACTTTCCTGGACCCCTGTCTAGCAGGGCGACTGACGTGATCCCTGGGGTGAATTTCCTTTCTCCCATCCAATCGTCAAGGTTCCTCTTGAAGAAGTCCAAAGAGGCACTCTGCTTGACATGTGTGGGCAACCTATTCCAGAGTCTGGGGAGTCTCTGGGTCAGGAACCTATCCCTCCAGCATGTTTTGTTTATTGTGATGACAAGGTTTAGATCCCTGGAGCATGTAGCTCTGAGGGATTGGGATTTCTTTAAGTGTAGCATGTCCAACAGCTCTGGGTTTGACATGGCCTTGTATGTTAAGCAGAGATCGCCTCTGAGTAGACGATATGCAACAGAGTATAGCTGGAGTTTTTTAAGGCAGTCAGCGTAGGGCATCTGCTTTAGGCCTGTGATTCTTTTAGTGAGGTATTTCTGAGGCCTTTCCAGTTGTTGCAGATGCCTTGAGAGGTACATACCAAATGGGGCATTGTATTCTATAATGGGTCTAATGAGGGATGAGTAAAGTGGGACAATGACCTCCTTTTTTCTGGATGAAAAGCCCTTCCTGATGAGGTGTGCCACATAGAAGGATTTCCTGACTGTTGTGGCGATGTGGTTATCGAAGGTGAGACCACTGTCCACCTGTGTCCCTAAGTCTCTTATCACACTTTCTGTGTTTAGTGTACTGCCACCTATATGGTAATTCATGGATACATGTTTTTTCCCAAAGGGGATAACAATACATTTCTTGGCATTGAGCTTGAGCCCATGGCTCTGGCAACAAGCATCTGTTTCTGTAAGGCCCTTTTGTAGAGTACCCACATCATTTGGGGATTCAATAATGGCTCCCAGTTTGCAGTCATCTGCAAACTTTGTTAGCCAGAGTCCCTTAGTGTTGACCTGTACTTCAGACAAGTAGATGCCAAACAAGAGCGGCCCCAGGACTGAACCCTGAGGTACTCCACTTGTCACTTGTCTGGAGCTGTATTTGGAGTCGGCTACTTTTACAGTGTGGGTTCTATCAGTAAGCCATTTAGCAACCCATTGGGTGACATAGGGATTAATGCCCAACTTAGTAAGTTTATCTATGATTCCAGAGTGGGGGTTGGTGTCAAAGGCCTTGGCAAGGTCTAGATAGGCCGTGTGGACCACCTTACCCTTGTCCATGGCTCTGGAGACTGATTCAAAGAAGTCAATCAGGTTCAGGAGACAAGATCGGCCCTTCACAAACCCAAACTGGGTGGGGTCCAGTGTTTGAAGGTTGCCAATGTCTTTGTTTATAAGTTCCATGATAATACGCTCCATGGCTTTGCAGATAAGGCTTGTCAGACTGATGGGACGGTAGTTTCCGGGATCCAAGGTGGATCCCCCCTTGTGGATTGGGATAACTGTAGCTCTACGCCACTCAGTGCGTATTACAGTGGCTGGAATTCTGACATTATTTAACCTACTGACAACTTCCATAAATCCATAACATTGTGTATAAATCTAGAAACTGTCCATCCATTTCCAACCTCATGCAAATATATAACCCTTTCAGGCCACTACCTTCACTAGACAAATACCTGTTACATGCATCTGCACCAATGAATGGTGGTTTGTGTGGTACAGGTGTTTTGGGCATCATGTCCATGTATGGGATGAAACAAAAAGACACAAAATTAAATTTATAACATATAGACAAGATAGCTGTGAACTCAATTATGTATGAATGCAGGCATCCATCATGTGCATAGCAGTTCAAAAGTAATGCTCCCTATGACCACACACAAGTTAAGGCAGCCCTCTCCTTAAATTCATAAAAGAAAACCAGTTATAACAGTTCTGTAATGTGGTCAACATTTCAGGAAGCATCAAGAATGTACACTTAAAGACTTATTTCAAAATGTGTCCTTTTTTCTTTTATCCTTTGCACCATTTGGCATTGCCCTCCATTGACTTGCAGTGGTCAATAGCACTGAATGGCAGTTCACTTTGTAAGGTAAAAATTTACAAACTTCGTTTGGAATGCCACCAGTAGTGCAATTTAGACTGGCATTGTTCAACATTCTTCAGCACTCTGGACAGTACTAAGTGAAGAAATTCAAGCTGTCACACACCTGTCTCTGTGACATAGGGTGTAAACGAAGTGAGCTTAGAGAAGCAATACAGGAGAAGCAGGATTTGAAACTTGTTTACAGATCATTTTATTGAGGGAGGTTATAGTAAATATTGACACTCATTTTGTTTTATGAATGTGGTGAGGTGAGAAACTCAAGTAATCTCACCACTGAGTAAACCTGACAGATATGTCATTTAAAATTATGTCACTATTAATTGCATGTGCAATGTACAAAAGGAAAACTGTTCTGCAGCTCCCTGTCTCCATTTCCATCCCCATGGCATTACTGAAAGTCCTGATATTATGAGACATAAATGATAATACTAATGTGGAAATCTGATGTGAGAAGCCTGAATTTGTCAGTGTAATACACTAGTATACCTTTTATAAAAAGTTGTAATGTGTACTGGCATCCTGCGGGGTTCACTACCAAAGGAAAAAAGTGAAATATTTTATTAAGATTGCTGTCAGTATCATACATGAGCCTGGCATCATTGCATGACTGTGAGCACTCCAAGTAGTAATGACTGCATAAAATGTACCTGTTATCTACCTGCATCTGTGGCTCAAGCTGTTAATACATTGACTTTGTTTTGCTGTAGGGTTAAATTCATCAGGATAGCTTTGATAATGGTGGCAGTTGCAAGGACAGACACACATTTTGAAAGATGAGTTACACATCTTGAGTGTGTGTGTGTGTGTGTGTGTGTGTAATAATTGCTGAATATGTTACCCTTTGTCCTTGTAACTTGATTTGCATCTCTCTCTCATAATTTTTCTGGCACATGTTTGAAAATAAAAAGATGCAGATGTTTATTATGTTATTCATTGCTCACAGGCATTCCTTATTTATGAAATAATTATCCTTTGTACTACATGTCTTCTTCTAACATTTCTTTATTGCTGCAACTATTGTCTTCATATTGTACAGATTAATGGCAGATAAGGGCTTCAGTAAAACATTTCTTAATGTATGGCATGCTGCCAGATCATCAGAAAGTATGACTGGACCTCTGGTATGACATTTTCTTGTGTGCCAGTGCTGTTGAACTGCTGTTATGTTACTGTTTCTATAATTCTTTCGGAGCATGCCCAGTATACTGATCTATGAGATGCATGCTATTTATCAATGGAAAACTTGAAATCATGAAATGTCTTCTGAACTGTGTTGTCATTTATCACTTATATGTGTTGAGTATTATTATGTTGCCATTTAGCATTTACATGACTATACAGCACACACTTGTCTATTACATGTTTATAGGTGATAAACCCCTTTCTAGTGGATGCCAATAACAGTTATTTGCAAAAATATATCCTTTTCTGAGATGTATGATGCAACAACTGTAAGGTTTATCTCTTCTTGTGCAAACATGCTTAAGTGGAGAATACAGCAGTATATAAATTCCCTGTATATACATCTCATATGCAATAACTGTAGTGTATACATTTATCCCATAATGTATCTACTGTCCTTGCTGTTAGCTCAGCATTTTATTAAAACACATCACATTAAATCCCCTTTGTTACACTATAGCTTTATGTCCCTCTCACATCCTTTGGTAACGTGTGTTTTTTATGTGCATAAATCAAGTATTATCATTGAGATTAATTATCATTACATCAATATAGCAGTATTTATGTTATAAATTTTTTTTGACAGTTCAGCACATTTGCTTGCATCGTCTGAATATTTTTCACCATTTCTCATCTCTTCTTAATTAGTTCTGTAGTCAGTCAGCGCTATTTGTGTGTGGTTTCCCCATTTCACTTCCGCTCTGTCAGAGTTCATTCACTGTACTTACCTTTAGAACATCTGGGCTATGGTGCATGCTGTATATTAGCTTTAATAATAAGCAAGCCATTTTACTTACAATCTGTGATTTTACTTGAAAGCACCTTTCTATGGCCGTGCAGACTATTGCTGAGCACGAAAAGGTGCTTGCAAATGTGTAGGAATGATGAGCAGCATGCGCATTTGTGCTGCTTGTCATGTTAACACAGTTAAATCATGCAGGCTTAGTGAGAGGCCTACACAATTGTTAATGAATCCCTGGGAGAGTTATTTTTCTCCTCCTAGTTTAAGTTTCTCCCCCATATTTGAGTAGGGTCTGATTTTAATTGTTATTGCTATGGATAATATTAATTTAATAAACTGCAGCTGGCACTGGAATAGCACTATCTGTCCTTCCTAACTGCTTATGAGAAAACAAGGCTCCAGTGCTCCATGCTTGGACATCTGTAAGACATGAGTCAATGATGCTGAGCAGAGCTTAAAAGAGAGGGTACAAAGCAAGTACGGTGAGTGTAGGAAATGATGAAGCCATGCCTCTGCTCTTAAAAAAGCCAGGCTGCAGCCAATTTTATCACGTAACTGTGATCCAAGAATTAATTCTGCAGAGTGGAACTTAAAATATGACGTCCACAACATATTGACGTCTTAACTGTTGCTGGTCTATGAAGTAGTAAGCCCCCCCCCCCCAGACATGTAAGCATGCCTTCTACCCATACCTCTCAGCCTCTTAGTACAAAAAATCTGGACAACGCCTAAAATAATGAGGGGAGTCTAAAATAGGGACAGATTTTAAATATTGCTCTTATAAACTTATAAAGTTGCTAGAATAATAAGACTTGTGTTAGTATGCATTTTTCTGCAGGATATGAAATCTGAAACTCAAATGTATGTCAGTATTTAATGACTTCAGTCTTCATTGATTTGCCATAAAATCACAAATTTTATGAGGAAAATACCAAAATGGAAAGCAAAAAATTTGAACATTCTACAAAAATCAAGACAGTTAATAGGTATGCTCCCAGCTGATGAAGAGCTTTGGGGAATGTTAATTTAAGGAACTGTATAGTTCAGTGGGATCATCAGTAATCCTAAACTAGATGCATCTGGGGTACCCAAGTAGAGTGTTCTGTGATCATTGAATTCCTGATTCAATATATGGCTTGAGAAAGAGAAAATCAAACAGGTTGAATGAGGATCTGTATGTTGGATGAAGAGGATTGGGTATTAACAATACATATCTACATCCTATTTGTTCTTCATTGTCTGTCCATTTCCTTGTGCATGTATAAGGAACATGTTTCTGCAAAGATTCAGATCATATTTAAATAATAACAATTCTACCATCTGTTTGCGTTTGTATGTGCTTTCTTGTATCCCTTCACTATTCTGCTTCTATAAATTTAACTTAAATGCTATTTCTGTCAAAGCATGCCTTTTCTGCCATAGTTCCAATGAGCTGCCTTACTCCCATTTCAGAACCAGCATGATTTTTTAACTAGACTCTGATGAGCCTTTTGTTGCTTATTAGCAATCTAAAAGTCTATTCAGCAGGAGGGACACATGTTCATGTGTTGGGAATTATTTACTACTTACTTGTTGATTGTCTTACTTGTATATACTTCTGTTGTATGCATTCATACATTCTTACACAGGTTGTATATCATGTTTTATAAATTAATTTTATAAAGGTTTGTCTTATGTCTCTAGAGATGTAGGTCCTGCCTCACCCCCCTAAAAAAAGGTACCTAGTGCAAAATATTCTAGAAGAGGATCTCATCACCTCATCACTGGATTCTTTTTTCATTTTTCTTTTTTATTATTGATAACTGTTTTTGTAAAACACAGTATGTCTTCGTTTTGCCATTCTTACTTTGCATTATTTCCTTTAGTTCATCTAATATGGTTGCAAAGAATCCTACTTGTTTTTGTAGATGTTGCTGCTTTCAAGCAATTATGCACATTTTTGGGATTTATTTCAAAGTAAGAACTGTTTTGCATGTTGTTTCACACATCTGAGATTACAAACTGGTTAATAATTCTTTTTTTTTTTTTTTTTTGCCATATCTGCCCATTGTCCATTTATATATTAAAACTTCTAAGGAAGTGTATTTGCCTAAACAGAAAATGAGCAATGCATTTCTTTCAGTCTGTCTGCAATAGATGACATGATGATGTCAGATAGCTCTGACATGGACATGAACTCTGGTTCCATGCATGTAATGTTTGGTCTCTGTATTAGACTTATTATCTTTTATTATTATATTGTTTTTAAATGTAATTCCATGATTATAGTTCTGCTACTAGATTCAAGCTGTAATGGACTTTGTGTTGCAGTAAGTAGAATTACTACTTCACAGTAAGAGATTCTCTGGTTTTATTCTTGGCTGGGGTGTCTTCTGTGTAGAGTATGTGTTTCCTCTGTCCATCTATATGGATTTTATTTAGGTGCTACTGTTTCCTACCACCTCCAAAAGACATGTGGCATGTGAACTGGCACTCTTTAAATGACCTGTAGCTGTGGATATGTATGCAGCATGTAACAAACTGAGTGAGTGATTAAGCGAATGAGTACACACATGAATGTGAGTATGCATGCTATAATAAAGACTCAACCTCTCCAGAGTAAGTTTCACTGATTTGTGTCCATTGGCTGCCATACTAGATTCTAGCAGTCCTGTGACCTTGTAATTGATAAGATGTTATTGGGAAATGGATGGACATAGATTCCAGCTCTTTCTCACATTCTTCTGAACAGACCCATCTGCCTTCCTGTAGTCAATGATTATCGACATATGTTAACTTTAGGACTGCTTAGAGATCTTGCCATTCCTTCTCACCAAATACATGAGTAGAACTCTCAAAAATACCCAAATTCACCCACTCAAACACAAGAATGTATCAATAAAGAGAGGCCCATTAAACTGCATCTAATACATCTAGAGAAGCCCACTACAGATTTGGTGCAGAATGGGTCAAGTCTGTATGCAAAAGCAACAGTGGTATTGTTTAATACCAAGTGAGTAAGTAATAAAATGGCCAGTCTAGTAGCACTATTATTCTTTGAGGACTTCACAGAATTTAATGAATTAGAAATATTTTCATAATTGAAGTAGCATTCTTCAAGGGAAAAAAGTTTAATTCCTATCATTTTATTAACCCTTATGTATCAGATTTACAGAAAATAAAACAAACCCTAAATAAAAATGAGATGATAAATAATATCATTAACATTTGAAATAAGAATGCATATTCCTTATTATTATGAGACATAGGACATTTTACGTAGATAATATGAGATTGGAGCTAAAACTGTAGTTTGTGATTTCAAATATATTTCATGACTGACTTTTATCACAGTTGTGATACCCAGTTAATATCCCATAGGACTGGCACCAATAATGTAACGTCCAGTTAATATCTTACTGGATTACCACCAGTAAGTTATATCCCGCCACTTAAAACCCAGGTCAGTAATTAAGGAGCCTCAATCCTGATCAGTGACTCCAGTGTGGGAGCATCTCAGGAAACACCAGAGCACAGAGCACACAAAAGTAAAATTCCACAATTTCCTTTAAGAGCACAATAGGAACATGCTCTGTTTTCTGGGACTGGACTATATACCTCTGTCCACACCAGAAGTATTCCCTTAATATACGCTTCAAAGCAATGTGTTCCAGTTTAAGACCTCTAACTCACTTACACTCAAAACAAATTCAAATTTCACACATTCAAACACTTATGGGAAGCCTGACACAGATTTCCAGCTGTGTCCCCTCCCCAATACAAATGATAAATGCTGTCACCAGAGTCATACAGGTCTACATGCCCTTCTAAGGGTGATCAATTATTAAAAATTAAATATCAGAATAAATGATAGCTATGACCAGAAGCAGCCAGGCATTCAACATAACCCAGGGAGTATCAAACAGGTATAAACACTTTCTAATCTCTAAAAAACACACTGGTTGTCCAACCACAATGTAAAGTAATGAAAAACATTTAATAATAAGTAAAACGATTATTTAAAAAAGTGTAAATCAATAATTTTTCAATAAACACCAGAATTCAATGACCAGAAATGCAAAATTAAACTGTAGGATAGAAGTCCATCTTTTGCTGAGTCCTTTTTTGGGTATTCACTGTGAAACACTGTAACTTACTGCAACTCTTAAAGGAGAACCTCGCCTATAGACTCAAAAAACATGTTTAGTTCATCATGGTTTGGTGTTTCCTACATTTTAACACCACCCTGGGACAATTTACAGGTATTTTTATATGTAATTTCTGAGTCTGACCACATGGGGTCTGGCATCTTGAAGTAATTCTGATTGTTTATTCTGCATTTAGGTATCCCAGAATGCAGTGCTTGTCTGTAAAAAACTTCATCACACAGGCCTCTTTCTTCCTGAAGCTCCTGTCACTAAATTGATTTTACATGCATACACTGTTGTCTTTCAGTCAGTTAGTTTTAAGTAACATTTCCTGCTGTTCAATGACTTCTTAAAACACAAACAGTGCAAATGCCACAGAACAGACTTTCAAAATGCTTTTTACTGCTGCTTTTTTTTTTGGAATGGCTAAACTGCAGTCTTTTGTGAAGCCTGAATTGTACTACTATGACTCATCTCCCACCCCCTTTACATCTACCTTCCCTAGCTGTTAAAGTGCTAAGGGTAATTTGAGCTGTTACCTGCTGTGATTTACACCTCACAGCAGGAGCTTGATGCATGTACTGTTTCCTTCTTCTAGCCTTTATTTTCCTGTATGGGTAGGGGAAGGACCAGGAAGCTGTGACATCGCAGCATGGGTGGGTTTTTAGGATGGTAGTTGTGATGTCAGTTTGGGGAGGGAAATGGCCAGAAAATTACCTGTATTCAATGGCCTTGATGACATCAATGAATTGCAGACTGCAGCAAGCTTTTCCAAGGTGGGATAAACTTTTTTTTTGAAAGTGAAACCCCCACAGTAGAGTAATGTACTGTTCTAGTAGAGATAAACAGTCAATTTCAAATATTTAAAATGTAGTATTGTTGTTTATTTATAGCAGGGACAGTAAATATGAAGAAAAAGGACAGAAAAGTTAAGCATTTAATAATAGAATCCCATTGTTTTCCTTTAAGTAACTGTTCTTCAACTGACTTTAGCAGTCTCTTTTATAGTCTAGGTTAACAGTCTCAACAATCTTATTTAAATAAAATAATCAGCTGTTTGAAAAGTTCTTTTTCCTGTCAATCATCTGTTCAAATAATCACCTAGCAAGCAGGAGCATTCTAATGACATTACCTACTGATCAGTTGATTCTCTACAGGCAGTTTGTACTTTCGAATCTTCCTGACAAACATGTGCAATTAGAAATGTATCAAAACACTGACATATAAACATTCTGTATAAGCAGGGAAATACTCAACATTAAAAAAAAAAACTTATTTACATTTTCACAATTAGACATGCTGACATACAATACAAGTTAATCTAACAATATACACAAATCTCCTACCAGACATGCTAACAAGATGACAGTATTTTCATTTTCTTCATAACAGTAGTGATCTGTCAATATATATATATATATATATATATATATATATATATATATATATATATATATATATATATATATATATATATATATTCTACACTTAAAAATAATTATGCATGGAAAAACTAAATTTCCAGAATATTAAGTAACAGATGATGCTTATCCTCACAGTTGTGGTTTATAAGTGAACCTATAAAATAATTCTGCAATTGAAGCAAGCAAAGGAAAATATAAAGGTGTTACTAATTAATGCTAAGGGCCTAAACAAGAAACTCCACTCCCTACAACCCCTTCTTACCCTGTAAAACATTGATATTTGTAGTGACTGAGACATAGTTTAAAATAGCAGACAGCACTATGGTTCTTTAGGGCTGTAATGCTTTCCACATGCTTAGACAATCTACTGTACAGGAGGGGAAAAAAGGTGGAAGTGTGTCAGTCTGCATCTAGAAAAGACTCAGATTGAAGCTGATAAAGCAACATGATGTACTAAAGCTTCTTTTCATGTCCAAATAACCACTGCATAGGTCTTGTACTTCATTTTAGTTAACTATAGAACACCCTCTATGACAAAAAAAACCCATAATGCCTATCAACAGGAATTAGAATCGCTCAGTATTAAATACAATATCATTTTCTTAGGTGATCCAAAAACTATCCAACCATAGACTGGAAAACCTGCACCACCACTTGTCCACAAGCACAGAGATTTCTTAACTTTGTCAATACAAATTTCATTGAACAATTAATTAGGGCATCCACTAGGTGAAAATAACATCTTGCATCTTGTCTTTACTCATATGGGAGCATATGGAGGATCTTGCACCATCCCTTATGT
Organism: Protopterus annectens; assembly: GCF_019279795.1. Taxonomy (NCBI): domain Eukaryota; kingdom Metazoa; phylum Chordata; order Ceratodontiformes; family Protopteridae; genus Protopterus; species Protopterus annectens. The sequence goes on along the minus strand of NC_056735.1, from coordinate 1,605,767,072 downwards.
ATCTTCATCACTTGTTAGGTCTGACCATAAAGCTGTTTCCTTTGAAATAAAACTGAATCTAGAGATCTCTTCCACCCAAGGTACCTTTATGAATGTCTTTATAACAGACTACCTACTCTTAAATTATATATTGGCAAGTTTTACATTCACAAAAAAAAAACAGTTAACTCCACTGAGTATACTGAAATGTACAGCACCACAAAATACCAGCATGAAAACTGCTACATAAATGCACCTCTACCCAATAATAACAAGTGCAGGGCAAACTCCAGAAACAAACCCACATGGTGGAACCATAATATCAACAAGCTTTATATTAAAAGGAAAATAATTTTGACCAAACATAAGAAGAATACTTCTCAAAATGCTAGGCTGCTTGACACTGAAATAAACAAACAACTTAGGAGCTTAATTAAATCCACCAAAGCCAAGTCTGAGGCTAAAATACTTACAATCTAAAAGTAACCCCTGCAGGTACGGCAAGTGCATGGCTCAAAAAGGCATCCCATCAGTCCAAAAGAAGGAGCTAGCACAATGTGGTTGAGAAGCAATAATTTAATCCATATATTGGCAAAAAACAGACCGGTTTCGGCAATAATGACAATGCCTTCCTCAGTGTAAAGAAAGATCTCATAGAAAGCCATATTTATTACAAGATGAGAAAAGCAACTCAAATTGATTGGCTGGTCATAATTGCTCATTGAGCCCAGGTGGAAACAAACCACCTAGCCTAATTATCCATCTTTTTTCTGTCTGATTCAATGTAGTATGCCAGCCAATCTTATTTCTTTTATTACCCTGTATAATGCCGATAACTGTAAACCTAAAGGTTACAGTAGGATGTATTAATACATGTATATAAAGAGCATTACTGATTCTTTTGTATTTGATGTCACTCAAATGTTTGCCAATGTGATATTTAACTGGTCTGGATGTCTGACCAACATAGAATGCCAGACACAAGCAGGTTGCTAGATAAATTACCCATTCACTGGAACAATTTGCGAAAAATCTAATGTGAAAAACCATGCCAGTATTTTGGCTACTAAATTGTTTGGTTTTATCTATTCTGGCACAATGAACACAATGTCCACATGGGAAACATCCAAAAAGGAGTCCCCCTGTTAGGCTAGACTGATATAGTATGTTAGCGTTAGATGTCCCATGTTTATAATGATTGAAATAGGACCATAATGTTTTGCCCCTTCTATATCCAAAAAGACATCTTTCCTGGAGCATATTAGCCAGTCTGTCATCCGACATCAAAATATTCCAGTTTTGCAGAACTACATGAGAAAGTACATGGGTGTTCTGTCCATACGTTGTTATCAACCTGATGGATGGTGAATCCTGGGTGGTCTTATCCTTATATGTCAAAAGATCTTTCCTAGCTAATGATGACACCTCCCGACAAGCCATGGTGACAGTACCTGGCTTGTACCTCCAGGTTTTAAATCTTTTAATCATATCCTGCCTGAAATGTTCATATTTGTTGGGATCAGAACAGATGTGCTTTATTCTAAGGAATTGTGACTTTGGGATATTGTGTATAATATGGGTGGATGATGACTGGAAGCATGTAACAATTAATTATATTGAGGGTATTTACAGAATACATGGGTATCTGAAGTATCATCAGTATTCCTTGTTAACAAAATATCTAAGAAAGTGATTTGATTCATATCATGTTTATACGTAAACTGAACACCCCATTTATTACTATTAATGTAGTCCATAAACTCCTGTAGATAAGCAACATCTGCTTTCCAAACTAACCAACAGTCATCCAAATAATGACGCCAGATATGCATTTCAGACAGGTATAAATTGGGGAGCGGATCATAGATTAGTTGTTCCTCTATGTTGCTCATTTCCACAATAATGTTTTCCATGGCTTTTCATATTAGACTTGTCAGACTGATGGGCATGTAGTTCCCTGGGTTGGTTGATGGACCACCCTTATGAAGAGGAGTGACCATTGTGGACCTCCATTCACCAGGCATGTAACCTGTTTTAAGGCTGTAGTTGAAGAGTGCCCCAAGAGGTCCTGCTAGGTCATGCTTAAGGCCGTTTAGGAAGCAGTGGGGATATTGTCCAGGTCCACTGAAGCAGTGTGTTTGGTCTTAGCAAGTGCCAGTGTTTAGGCTCTTAGCATTAAGCAGTAACATCCTAAGGGTGCTTTGACTTTGTTTTTTTGTGCTATATTGGTAGTTTTGTCATTTAAGCAAGATTCTAAAACACACCAGTATCAGAAAAGTGCACAAGCAAACCACTATGTTCAGGAGAAGCACACAGGTCAGCACAACATAGTCAGCAGTCAAGTTTCTTTATTCAAAAACAACAAACAGACCGGTTTCAGCTAACAAGGCTTCTTCAGTGCATCATGCTAGTATAACCCCACCCACATGGTTTATGGGTTATGTGGAAGAACAGCTTATTTATGATACAATGCACAATCTTTATTTAGAATCTATGGACATATGGCGTAGATATGTTGATGATTGTTGGTTGTTGTGGTGTTCAGGGGTGGACTACCTAAATTAATTTGTGATGTATCTCAATGACAACAAATGGGGTTTACATTTTATGGTAAGTTACTGTATTACACAGATAGCATTCTTGGATGTTGATATACATGCACAACAGGATGGGACTTTGTTGAGTCAGGCACATAGGAAACATCCTGGGGTGAACACTTTCTTACATTCAGATAGTTGTCACTCCAAACCCATTATTCAAAACATTCCCAAATCTCAATTTATGAGAGTACGACGAATATGCTCATCTGATGAAATGTATTTGGTACATAATCAACAGTTGATTAATAGATTTTTGAACAGGGGATATAATTGGAAACAAGTTATGGACTCAAGTAATTATGTTTAAATTTTGGATAGAGACGTTTTGTTAAAATGCCAGAATAATAAATCTATTTCAAATACTCAATTGAGCTTGGTTACCAACTATGGTAGCAATATTTCAGTTTTGATCAATATTATTAATAAACATTGGGGTATTCTGACTTCAGAAGATTCACTGAAGAATGTATTCCCCCCAGGTGTCTTATTTCATATAGGAGGGGGAAAACTATTGGTAGTTGGTTAAACCATTATAAGTGGTTATGTATGGATAATAAAGTGCTTTACCAAACTACTCTAAGTAGTGAAGAGTTGCAGGCATGTCAGTCTTGTAATCACTGTAGTTTCTGCAAATATGTTAATAAGACCAAGGAATTTAGTTCCTATTTAATAAAAATACCTCACGGGTGTTTGATATACAAGTCCATGGAAATTGTACTTCAGATTGGGTGATTTATTTGGTGACCTGTAATTTTCAAGCATTTTATGTAGGCAAACTGTCTGACCTTTGAAGCTATGTATTTCTGAACATTTAAGTGACGTTAGGTGTGCTCGACAATCTAACGCTCTTTATAAACACACTAAACAACTTCCCTCAGCCCAATTTAGGTTTACCATTATTGATAGGATAATGTCCAAGGATAAGGTCAAATCAGGCTGGCATAATATTCTGAATAAAAAAAGATAAAAAATTGATTATTTTGTTGGGTGCACTTTTTGCACCGGGATTAAATGAACTTTTGCGATCTATCAGTGGGAGATATCACTGACTGTATAAACTGTGGGTGGAGTTACACTAGCATGACACACTGAAGATGCTTGTTAGCTGAAACCAGTCTGTTTGTTGTCTTTTTGAATAAAGAAACTTGACTGCTGACCAGTTTTGTCATTTTGCCATTACCTAAAAAGGGTCTAAGGGGTGGATAAAATTTTAGCTAATGTTTGAAAGCTTAGGGGAAACTGGTAGAGACCATCCTTGACAAAGCAATGTGGTCTATTAATCATCCTCCCATGCTAATAGATATTTGATTCTCCTGGAGTGACACCAGAAACTAAGCAAATTATTAAAATCAGTCATTTGCCATTCATACTTTGACATCATCTTTGATGAAGGTAGAATGCTGCTTACTGCAAGGCGTGTACCTGTCTATGGTACTTATTACAAGAGATCCATAATGTTTCTTTTCATATAGTCTGTTGAGGTATGTCTCAGGTCATTTACAGCCATATGGGCTAGAACAGAAACATATTGGTACCGGTGGTGCAGTGACATGAGTGTGTGTGTGTGATATTGCAGATCCTATCTCCAGATAGGTAACTAACCATTATCTTCTGCTTATCCAGCCTGGTTTGAGGGGCATCTATGTGTCATACAATAGAATGCCCTGTGACAAGAGTACTATGTAAAGTGTTTGCTTGCCTTATGTGCTTTATTTTTGAGGATCATAAGGTGTAGGCTTATGTGTGGTGTTAGCTGTTCCTTTTGGTGTGTGCTTTAGTGACTGCTTGAAGATAAGTGTTGCTGTTTGACAGCTTAGGAGGTCTTTGAGGTTTACAGAGGTTTCTTTTAAGTGCCTCAACATAAGAAGGTCTATTTGTGTGGTGAGCGGTAAGTGTGAATGATGTAGTGCATGTGTTCTTGGCAACCTTGTTTGAGGTTGTCTGAGAAAATGAGACAATTGCTACATTGTGTCAGGATGCCCATATCTACCAAGCTAGCCACAGAGACACTAGAGAATTGCAAATCCATTTTGTTAGGACCTGTGTTAGGTTTGGGTTATTATGGTTTCAGGGCTTGGTTTTACAGGGGTCATCTAAGTGGTGTCTAAGGTTAAGGCTAGATGTTAAATAGCACTATGACCTAATATTAGTGTTGTTTGATATGTTAACTAGCTGCCCTAAGCTTAGCTCCATGCAAAGCCTTTTTGTGTTACAAGTTAAAGTCCTAAGTACTATCTTTATTGATTTTCTACTATACAGGTTACTACTAACTGACACTGTGCAGTGAACAGCTCCACAAAAAATGCACCTAATTCATAGCAAACAGAAAAAGGCTGAAAACTAACTCCTATGCCCTTTGACCAATAAATGACTACATTTTAAGCTCCCCAGAGTGCTTTCTAACTCATGGAGACCAGGTAAATACCTTCTGCCACAAGGTAGATAATCCTGGAACCTCTTAATGTAAAAGCACAGCAAAAGTAGCTCTCAAGTGCAGATTAATGCCAAGCAATGAAGTCCATAAAAATCCAACTGGCTGATGAAACAATCTCATTTTAAGCCTCCTTTTGTGTTTCCCAACTCAGGCTGACCAGGTTACTTTACTACTGCCACTAGAACAGCAGTCTCAGTCTTTTTAATGTAAAAACACACTTTAGTTAGTCAAAAGTGTATCAGAAACAAGTCAAATAACTAGCTGCAACAAGTAAGTACTCACTTAAGCCTGCTTGTGTGTATCCCAACTCAGATAGACCAGGATCCCTTTACTACAAGTAACTACAGGGTTATTCAAAGGCAGAAAAAACAGCAATGAGGAACACATACTCGAAGGCAAATTTGAAGTACTCTTAACAATCTAAGGAAGGGCTTCCCAGTTTGTTCAATCAGTAACCAGTAAGACGAGCAGTGGAGATAAGAATGGAAGGAACTTCTAGGGCCAAATATACAGAACGGGCAGGTGGCTCAAAAGCCTCCAAGTATAAAAGCACTACAGAAATAGGGTGGGTGTGGAACAAACTCAGAAGAAAGCTAGTAAAAATACAATGAAATGAAGGTCTACTCAGAACTCCTATGTCTAGCACAGAAAGAAAAAAGCACTACAAAAATGCCTAAAGTTAATAGCTTTAACTTCAGATAAAGAGCTAATACGACACACAAACTGATTTAAAATTTAAGATAAGTGCAATATTTTAAATTTAGTTTAAATGTACTTTTCTGGATGCAAAATTTAGTTCCAAATGCTTTGTTTTCAAGCTTTCAGAAGTGCCAAGGCTAAAATTACTGATTGTTTGTGTAATATAAAATAACAGGAGACTAGATTAACATGGGCTCTAATTACAACTCACGCAACTGGCCAAAGTTGGCTTTTTGTTTTAAGTTTGAAAAGTCACTACAACACTGAATTAGATGAGCAATGCTAATAGTCCACTTAAGAGATCAGAAAAGTAAAAATGGACACTGTAAAGTGAGTAAATCACAGAATTAGATGACCAGTGTGCTGATAATCCACTTAAGAGCTCAGAGAAATAACAATGGATATTGTGCATGGATTCTTCTTCACATAGAAACCTTTTATGCGTTAAATTTTTGAAAGGGTTCTGCTACTGAATGATGATCTTCACCACTCTGATTAGCAGTTTGTTTTGTGTCAGTTAAGTAACCAGCAGTCAGCCCACTTTGATTTCCCATCATACTGAGCAACGGCATTTCTGTTCAGAATGTTTTTAAAAGGAAGCTATTTGCAATGCCAGTGCAAGCCATAGCAGAAGTAAAAGTAGGATGGTTACAGTTCAATGACTCCCCTAACACTGTTATAATTATTACTGCTGGACTTCCCTTTGCTTAAGGGCACTGGCTTCCCTGCTCTATTGCTACCTCTTTCTGTGTTAATGTTTCCTTAATCTTTAAAAACAAATGGTGTAATGGCCTAACTCTGCTGTGATTTTAAAATGCATATTAAGATTACAGGCCACCATTAAATGCTTTGGTGTGGACATTTTACACGGTTTGATCTAATGCTCTGAACATTTTCATTAGTTTACTATTCATATATTCAATATTAGTGCATTCAGTGTCTAGCTAAATGAAGGCAACCATTGTGAATTCAGATAAGTGAAGTAAATGTTAAAGTATTGTTGAACAATAATTATTGACTACTAGCCTCCTTCCATGACTTTAAATAACTTGTCTTAGTGGCTTGGACTATTTTTCACATGTTTGCATCTCCCATTTTTCTCTGTTTTTCAAGTACCAACTCATATTTTATACCATAACCTAAACAGAGGGAACTTTCTAGACAGCAAGATAATTAAGTCTCTGCACTGCAAGTAAATTTGCTGCAGTAATGTTTTCTTTTCGTGGACCAGAACTGGGTACAGGCTGTATAGGAAACATAAATCCGCTTTTCCCCCCTTAGGTCTTACAGAAAAAGTCTTTCTGCACTCATTTAATAGCTTGTATGAAGCATGGTAAGAACATCAAGAGTTCAATAACAGGAACTGAATATCTGTATTATTATTAGATGCGATTGTCATGGAATGCAGAGCCTGTAGTTTGTCCTGAAGGTATTGGTTTGCTTCCTGCATTTATGTCTCTGGGTTATAAATGTAATACAGTTGAACAAACTGTTCCAGTTATTTTAAATCCTTTTATTGCAAGCATTTGCTGCTTTCCTTAAAATGAAACCTAAGTGAATAGTTTCTTCACTCGTCAAATTAATAACTTATAGAACTTGAAAACACTTCCGTTCAGTAGAAGTAGCTGTTCTCTGCATCTGCTCCATGATTCAGCTTAGTTCATGTCCATCAATCCTTACACCACCCTCTCACATAAAACAAAAAACACTGCTTCTCTGGACTTAGGTTTTACTTAGCTCTTTTTGTCTAAAGCCTGCATCTGGCTTTCTATGTTTTAGGGTTCATTTCTAATTCCACAGAATTCCTTAAAGAATTCAATAAATTTAGCAAAACATCTTACAGTTCAGGAAAACTCATGCAAACAGTTCTACTAATCATGTATCTGGCCTTTAATATAAGACATTTTTAAAGTATTGTCCAGTCTCATTATAATCAGGTGTCTCCAAATAGCTCCCAGTCAGGCAGCTTCGTTCCTTTAAACCTTTGAGGTGATCTCAGATGAAGCAACTTAAAGCTTCATCATTCTGTTGCAAAAGAATCATGTTGATCCAGTAAAAGAAATTTCTGAGTGCCAAAGCTGCAAAAATAACATACTGAAAGCCACTTTCAATCATCCTTTCACTTTTTTTTTTGCAGAGGAATTCCTCCATACCTCTATATGAGAACCCCCCCCACACCCCCTAAATTTATATATGAAAAATTTGCAGTCACATAGCAGTAAGGTAAAAGACAAACTCCACTGGCATTTAAAGTGGTTTTCTGCACATTTACTTTTCAACTTTGACACTCAAAGCGCTGAAACAGCTGACACGCTCCCAGTACATACAACCTTAAAGATGACAATTCTCTGGCCAAATAACAGTAAATTTCAGGTCGGGGGTAACAAATTAGAGAGTTTGCATTGTTATGAGCAATACCAGCCCAGAGAGAAACCATGTAAATAAAATGTTGCAGGAAAAAGCACCATTGGGTAAGCAATGAATTCTTATTCTGGTGATCACTCAGTCATTGCAGAGAAATGTAATTACTGACAAATCAGCCAATCCTTCCAGAGTGGAAGTATCATATGGTATTGAAGGCCTATATGATGGCAGAACAATGTGCCTTGATATTGCAGTATTACTTTACATTGGTTAATTCCATATGAATTAAAACATCAGATATTCATCCTCCTAACCATCTCAGCTAGTTTAGCCACCAAGTTGACATCTAAGTTATCTGTTTGTACAATGGCATCCTCTTAAAAAGTAGGTGAGACTAGAACTGGGTGCACTGAAAGGACTACTTTAAAAAGAGAAAATTCCTTGTTCTTATTCTACTTCTTTTGCTTAAGGCATTGTGCCACAGTCAGGTATGTGATGGGCAACCACAGGGGAAAAATACAGAATAATCTGTAGTAACCAGTCATAGGTTCATAGGTTCATAGGTGTGTACTAGGCTAATGGCCCGGGAGTCTTTACAAGCCTAGCCCAAAAACATTGCCCAGGTACCATGCCACCCGATGTGAGTTCACAGTCCCCCTATCCAGTAGGGCAACTGGATTGACCCTGGGATGAACTTTCTGTTACACATCCACTCGTCAACATTTCTCTTGAAGAGGGCCAGCAAGGTGCTCTGCTTGACATGAATGGGAAGTTTATTCCAGAGTATGGGCAGTCTTTGGGAGATGAACCTGTTCCTCCAGCGTGTTCTGTTAATTGTGGTAATGAGGTTGTGATCTCTGGGGTGTATGGCACTGGGGGACTGGGATTTCTTTAGGTGTACCATTTCAAGTAGGGTTGGACATGGCTTTGTAAGTTAGGGATCACCTCTAAGTAGATGATAAGGGACTGAAAACAGCTGAAGTTTCTTGAGTCTGTCCATGTAGGATGTGTTTAAGGCCTAGGATCCTTTTTGTGAGGTACTTTTGTGGCCTCTCCAGTTATTGTAGGTGTCTAGTCAGGTGCATGCCAAATGGGGTGTTATATTCGATGATTGGTCTTATGAGGGATGAGCAGAGAGGGATGATGACTTCTTTCTTCCTGAATGCAAAACCTTTGGTTATAAGATGTGCCACATAGAAGGACTTTCTGACTACAGTGGCAATGTGGTGGTCAAAGGTGAAGTGGCTGTCAACCTGGGAGCCCAGATCTCTTATGGCCCCTTCATTGTTCAGTGGGCTACCGCCAACGTGGTAATTCATGGGAAATTAGTTTTTTCCAAAGGGGATGATAATACATTTTTGGCATTAAGCTTCATGCCATGGTTCTGACATCAGCCATTGGTCTCAGAGAGGCTCTTTTGTAGGATATGTGCATCACTTGGGGAGTTGATAATGACTCCTAGCTTGCAGTTATCAGTTGGCTTGGTCAGTCAGAATCCTTCTGTGTTGGTCTGGACTTCTGAGAAGTAGATGCCAAACAGGAGAGGGCTCAGGACATAGCCCTATGGGACTCCGCTCATGACTGGTCGACAGTCTGACTTGGAATCCGCAACTTTCACTCTGTGGATCCTGTCTGTGCGCCAATTTAAAACCCACCTTGTGATGTAAGGATTGATGCCTAGTTTGGTGAGTTTAGCAATGATACCTGAGTGGGGAATGGTATCAAAGGCCTTGGCCGAGTCAAGGTAGGCTGTATGCACTGCCTTACCCTCATCCACAGCCTTGGTGACTACTTCAAAGAAGTCAACCATGTTCAGCAGGCAGGATCTCCCCCTGACAAAGCGAAACTGCATGGGGTCTAGAGTTTGGAGATTGTCTATATCGTTGTTAAGCAGGTTCAAGATTATGTGCTCCATAGCTTTACATACCAGACTCGTCAGGCTAATTGGGCGATAGTTTCCAGGGTCTGTAGTTACTCCCCCTTTATGGAGCGGGATGACTATAACAGTGTGACATTCATTAGGGACATAGCCTGAGGTAAGGCTGTGATTGAACAGGGCACACAGATGTGGTGCCAGTTCATTTTGTAGCTCATGTAGGATGCAGCCAGGGATATTATCAGGTCCCACGGACACTGTATTCTTGGGTTTGGACAATGCGACTTTTACCTTTGCCGCAGAAATGTTGGGTATCAGGCTTTCTTCTGGTATTGTGATAGGGCCCCTGGGGGGGAGAGGGGTAAAGTTGGCACTGAATCTGTTGACCAGTATGTTGGCTATATCTAATAAATCCAAAACACTGGAGCAACAGAGGAAGACACCAACCAGATTTAGTGTAAAAAACTTATTTACTCAATGTTTTCATCTCAACTTCTTCAGAAATAAAAATACATACATTTACCACACTTTTTATACAAAAACCATGTCCCTCCCAAAAACACAATTGAATACCAAATAAATTAATGAATTGAGCAACAAATTACATTTAAAAAAAAACACATTTGTAACTTGATAGTTAATGTACAAAAGTATATAAAAATACAACAGTTAAAACAAAGCAAATATGCTTACCATCTATCTGTTAAAAAACATTTAATATTAATGAATTCATTTAGACCTGGGGGATTATCAACCCTCAGTCTAAGCTGCCACAATGACTCTTTCCTTTCCACCCTGTTTTTTTGAGTTGCCTCCCCTTAGATCAACCACAATATGTTCCAAAACTGTTTTATTTAGTAATGTTGGCTATATCTGTTGGCTCAGTATAGGAGGTGCTATTGTGCAATAACTCATTTCACATCTGGGTATTGCCTTGGAGGTTTTTCATATAGCTATAGAAGGCTTTGTGGTTGTTTTGGTGTCAGCTGCAATTCTGCCTTCATAGCTGGCTTTAGAGGATTTGCTAAGGGATCTCAGCTTTTTGTTGAGGCTAATAAGGGAGGTTTTCCAGTCTTATGACTTCATTTTTTTTCTGCAACAGTTTCGTCCTTCTATTGTAGAGTTTATTGATGGCTGGGGACCGCCAGATTGGATTCCTTCTTTTGGAGGAGAGCATCTTACTTCTATTTGGTATAGCAAGGTCCATACATTTGTACTCGTACAGTGCACTGGTGTATGATTTGGCAGTCATGCAGCTATTTTCCATGTGCCAAGAAGCTAGCCACTTCTGTTTTTAGGAGCCCAAAGTTGGCTTTAGAAAACATTTTCAGGGCGGTAACCTTAGTGGGGGTTGTAGGTGAGATGGAGATTTCCATAGTGATCAGTTTGTGGTCGGATTTAACCAAGGAGGAATTGACTATAGGTGTGGAGCAATGGTCTCCCATGTTGGTAATAACCAGGTCGAGAATGTTGCTTCCTCTAGTGGGGGTCAGAATGAGCTGGTCCAGGACATTGGAACTGTTAAATTCCAGAAAGCGTTGGGCCTGTACATTGGTACTTAATAGTTTTCCCAGTTGATGGAAGGGTAGTTGAAGTCACCCAGTATGAGAGTATTGGATTGGACCTTGATAGATTCCAGGGTGCTTAGGAACTTGGAGTGAGAGTCTAGGGACATGTTTGGAGTTCTGTAGCAGGCTATGACTTGTATCACCATCTTACCCAATGTTAGTTGTACCTGAAGTATCTCAATGCATTATGCTGGGCTACCAGTCTAGAGGTGTGCATATCCTTTAAGAAGTTGGAGACACCACTGCCTTTGGAGCTTCCGGCCATATTCTGGTGCCAAAAGGTATGGAATGAGTTGTAGCCTGGGTGCACAGGGGTGGTTTCTGCCTCTTTAAACCAGTTCGCCATTACAGCACAGATGTCAACATTCTCCATTTTGAGGAGAGCTTAGAGTGAGTGCATCTTGAGATCTAGACTTCTAGCATTGAGCAGCATGACCCACAGACTGCATTTGTTTGTAGCTGTCATGGTGGAATTTTGGTCTTTGGAACACTGCCTAAAAAAGGCAATATAGTGATGGCAAGAGCCTTAGCCAGTACCCGGAATCCCGGGGATGACAGATGCAGGCTGTCTCTGACAAAGCATCGAGGTCTCTTCATCATGTTGTGCCAGGCAGACAGATACTGGATCCCCTTAGAATGACACCAGAAACTTAGCCAATTGTTGAAGTCAATCATTTTCTTCTCGCACTGTGGTATCATTCTGAGTGATGGCAGAATAGTGCTCAGGGCAGGGGACATACCTGCCTGGGCCACATAATCCGAGAGTTCCATCACATCTCTTTTCATGTAGTCCAGGGAGGTACATCTCAGGTCATTCACATCCTCATGTACAATGACTGAGTCATATTTTACTTGTTGTGGAGTGACCTGAGTATATGTGTTATGTGGCGTGTCGGGTCTGTATTATAAACACAAAGCTCAAAATGGCGGATACATCTACATCGACACATAAAGGTAGATGTACAAAAAGAGCGAAATACATAATTGGCGAAAATGAAAACGCCAAACGTATTTGTTTGGCCAGCAGGGTGATCATGGGGATGAGGAAATATATCCTTTTCCCCACTGTAGTGCAGTCTTGGAGTTGGTATATTTAAGTAGGGGAGGTGTGGAGGTGCAGGGGGGCTTGTGTGTTAATTTAATTTTATTTAGTTTGAGCTTACCTGCATGGCACTGTTGGTTCACGAAATACGTTTGGCGTTTTCATTTTCACCGATTACTTTTTTTGCTCTTTTTTGTGCATCAGCCTTTATGTGTTGATGTAGATGTATTCACTATTTAGAGATTTCATGTTTATAATATAGACCCAGCATGTCCTGGCACCTGATAGACAACTGACTGTTACCTTCTCCTTGTTCATCTAGTGAGCAGGACATCAGTGTACCTCACAATTGAGTCTTCTATGATTAGTACATTGGGCAAAGTGTTTAGCCTTAATGATGTAGGATGAGGCCCACACTTAGATCTTGGTCATTGGACAGGCCAGCCATTGATGGCTATCACTTTCTCCACTAGTGGCTTTACCCAGTCCATATCCAGACTGTATGTAAATAGGATACCAGGCTTCTTCCAGGTCAGTGACGCACTTCAGAAGCAAGGCTTTCAGTCTGCCCTTCAAAATGGAGGCAAGTACTACTTGGACCTTAACCAAATAAAAAAGTCAAGTCCTGACAATAGAGACAACACTACCTACATATGGATGTGTGGCTGTAGGGTTTGTTCATTGCATCTTATTGTTTGCCCTATCTAAGAAAGACACCTGCTCCTTTGCAAATTCCAGTATCATCAGGTTCCTGACAGGCACAGGACTCCCAAGCAGTATATTTATTAAAGAGATGCAATGAGCATGTATTTGTAAATAGAGTTTAATTGTGAAACACAAGTGCAGTCAGATGCTGCCATGTGGCTTAAGGCCATCACAGTGGGTCTGCTCCATTCAATATGGGACTCCTTAATAACTTTCTAAGCTTCTCCTTATTTCCCAGTTCTGTCACACCATAAATTACCTTAGGTTGTAGATTTCCTGTATTCCTTGTCAGTCAAGGAAAAACTTGCTTGAACATACTGGATCAAAGTAAGTGAATGCACTGTTTTTAGGGAACTTCATCCTTCCCTAATTTTAGGTGACCCTGAATTTGGTATATATGTTCAAGGGGTGTGGGAGGATTACTCCATGATGTAGAGCTGTAAAACTAGATTTGATCCATTTCATTGCACCATTGGATATTTTCATGTTTTGACAAATGGTGATCACTGGAATGTTTTTTTTCTTAAATAGTGTAACTAATCTTGGATCTCTGGTTGATAACAAACTACTCTTTTATTTTCCCTGTTAAAGTATTTACCCTTTCTTTGCTAATGAGTGCATTCTATTTCCTCTATTTTTATCTCTGGTTCAGAGTTGGGACCTATAGCTTGCCCCAGTTTGCAGGAAAACATCATGCTTTCTCTATCACAACAAGATTTAATGGCATTCACATGGTCATTTTGCCACTGCAGCAGTTCATATGCATGGGTTCATATGTTTCTAGGTTGGTACTAGGCTAACAACTACTAGGAACCCTAACATGCCTAATCATGCATCCCAAACCTTTTGGTTCTGAGTATCATGGGCATCTATACAAGACGGAACATGTTAGTAGGGAAATAGCTAAGGATTTGTAGGGTGGATGTTAGGATAATGCTTTTCTTATTGACAGCCTTTGTCCATAAGGGACATGGGGCCAGATCAGGGGTAAATTTATGACTTCCAAATCCAGTTTCTAACTTACTGCTCTTATTGGCCAAGTGTCCAGGAAAATATTTGCCATGACATGTATGAGAATCATCACCCAGTCTCAAGAATGACTCTGCTAATTCTTGTATCATTGTGCTAGGTGTTGTCTTAAGTCTCCATTCATCATCTCTTCTTTTACTAAAGATAGTACAGCTTCTAAACTATCATGCATTTGTGCTGTAAGGTCTATTATTCTTTTAGTTTTTTCCAGTTTGCTTTTTCTAAGTGAAAACCCCTGGGTTGCCGTCTATGCAGAAGGTCAAAATTGAAAACCTCATAGAAGACTGTGGTACTTCCCATATATCAAACAGGACAATAAAGAGTTGTTCCCAGGTATTCCATGTTTGGTCTACTCTAGTATGTATAAGAGCTTTTATTGATTTTCTGAACTGTCAACCAGTTGACCTGCCTGATGGTAAATAGATAATCCTCATATGTTTTCCTTAAACATCTGGGACAGGGTTGGTATTATCATGACATGAAATCAGTAACCGAAGCAATCCATCAGAAGTTCTATATGTATCTCAGGCTGACTACACAATAGGGTGATCTCAATGAAAGGGCCTTTGTGCTGGCCTCACAAAGAGAGAAATCTTCTCAGTAACTGACTACATAGTCTAAAATTATTGATGCATGTGCTGTCAATGACATAACAGAATATAGAGATATGGCTTTGAGGTCACCTGCATTGAACATGCTTTTTACACCTTGTATTCTTTTTGTGAGGAACCTCTGTGGACGTTCCAGTTGTTGCATGTGCCTGGTCAGGTACATACCAAATTGGGCATTGTACGCAATGATGGGTTTGATGAGGGCTGAGTACAATGGGACAATGACTTTCCTGGACCTATTAGCCATGCCCTTACTTATAATTGGAGCAAACTACCTTAAGAGACATGCTGGTCAAAAGCAAGGTTATTATCTACATATGTGCTCAAATCCCTGACACCTGTTTCTGATCTTAGCTATGTGTTATCAATGAAGTAATTTCAGAGGGTAGCCGACTTTTCAAAGGGTACTATTATGCATTTCTTGGCACTGAGTTTTAAGCCATGACTTTGGCACCAGTCATTTGTCTGTGTTAGTCTTTTCTGTTGGATGTTATTGTCTTGGGGGGAATTCTATCAGTGGTCCTAGTTTACAATCATCTGCAAACTTAGTCAGCCAGTGGCCCTTGATACTGGCCTTGACTTATGAGAAGTAGATGCCAAAATGAGCAGACCCAGCACAGAGCCCTGAGGGACTCCACTAGTGACCAATCCTTTTGTGGCCTAACCTCTTGGGTATAATCTGAGAGCCAGCTGGGGTATATGCCTTTATCTATGAGTTTTATTACAATGCCTGAATTGGGTATTATATCAAATGCTTTAGCAAGGTCATGATAGGCAATAGGCATAATTTTGTCCTCATCCATTGCCTTGTTGACCTTTGCAAAGCAATACACCAAGTTGAGTAGGCATGATCTGTCCTTTACAAATCCAAAGTGGGTTGGCTCCACTGTTTGAAGACACTCTGTGTCCTTATTGATCATTTCTATTAATGCTTCCCATGGCTTTCTATATGTGACTAGTCAGACATATGGGTCTGTATTTCCCAGGGTCTGTTGATGGCCCACCCTTGTGTACAGGAATGACCATTGCAGTTATCTATTCATGTGGCACAAAGCCTGTCTGGAGGCTATGGTCAAACAGCTACTTCAGTGGTCCCAATAGGTCATGTTTTAGGCTATTTAGGAAGTAGCCTGGAATATTATTGGGGTCCATCAATGCAGTGTTTGTGGTCTTAGAGAACAGATCTAGGACTCATTCTCTTGTGATAGTGGGGGGGTGGGTGTTTGATGAAATTTCCTGGGGAGTGGATGGGGAGGATAGAGAGGGCTAAAACTGGAGTTGAATACATTGGCCAACAGATTTGCTATATTGTCCTGCTCCATACAAGTGGCACCATTTAGAATCAGCTCTGCACACTGCTTTGTGTTGCCTTTGAGGTTCAGACATAGCCAAATAATGCCTTGTGGTTGTCCTTTCCCTAGGAGACTATCTTTACCTCAAATTTGGCTTTAGTAGACTTAATTTGCACTCTTGATTGTTTGTTTAGATTGATGACTGTGCTTTAACATGCTATGCACAGCACTTCCTAATCTTGGTTATGTTTTTTTTTCCTTTTGTTGTTCAAACTGTTTATGTTTGGATTCCACCAGAGAGGTTTGTTATTTTAAGTTAGTTTTGGGTTTCTTTTTGGTGGGCAAAGCTGTCTCTATGCATTTATTGACATGATTTTACTAGGTTCTGTGAACAATTCTCCATAGCCAGCTGTGTTTACAGGGTTTGTTTGGGGGCTTTCACAGGTTATCGATTTATGGCAAGTATAAATCATTTTTCTAAGTGCAGTGTATTCCCACCAAGACAGAATAAATTTGGGAACTTGACCCGTATGCTTGTAGATGCATGAGAAACATATTCCATGCAATTGTTATGATTCAGTTGCCTCCTCTTGGACACTATTATCCACATCTGTGGTTGTTTCAAATCTTCCGTTAAGGGTCCCCATTGTAAGCAGGAGAGGAAATCCACTCCTCATCATACCAATTCTAGCCTCCTATCTGGTCATCTAACTCAGGGAGTCCCCACTTTAAAATATTCTTAAAGCCAGAAAAATAATTTCTTCATTATTACTTCATATACCATCCATATAGCTACCACTGCACAATGTTGAAGCTCTCCATACTATATATTAAATGTGAGTTTGGCAATGGGATAGTGACACTTGCATTATGTTTATAATTGGGCAGATTTTTGCTATCCAGATCACTGGAAGTCAGATGCATCATTCTGCCCGAGTCTAAAAGACCTTCTACCACCTTCCAATTTACATGCATGCAACATTTTTGAACTATCTTTGGACTGACAGCATTTTGATGATACAACATTAAGATGTACAAGTGAACTTTTTTATGCAGAATTACCAAAATAATAATTTCCAGCTCTATTTTCATGGTAGTTTATGGTGCCCTCTTTTAGTGGGTAGTTTCTGTTCAAGTAGGCTCCATACGCTGCCTCTGTTGGGCTCATTTGATCTGTGGCAAAGTACCTCTTCACCTGGGTTCTTGGGTATTCTGTAGGTGTGGGAGTAGAGTATTTTCCAGAAAAAAAATTATCACCTATAGCTTAAAAATACAATTAGCTGTGTTGCTCGCAATCTGTCACCATATCTTAGCCAGATGTAACAGGCTGCACATCTGGAACCCTATCACTTTCCTACATGAAGAAAGCCAAAGACAGAAAATGCTGATCTGTAACATGTAGAATTCATTTAAAGTTCAGCTAATGTTTCAGCATTTAATGTTGTGTAGTAACTGGTCAGGTCAGCTTAGAGGTCCAGGAGTTTTTCTAGGTTCCCTGTAGGATGGAGGGTCTCTAATCTAACCCACTCATTT
The DNA here is from genome assembly GCF_019279795.1 of Protopterus annectens. Taxonomy (NCBI): domain Eukaryota; kingdom Metazoa; phylum Chordata; order Ceratodontiformes; family Protopteridae; genus Protopterus; species Protopterus annectens. The sequence goes on along the minus strand of NC_056735.1, from coordinate 1,605,749,340 downwards.
GTGGGACATTTCTTTTAGCTATGTAGTCAAAGATCTGCAAGACTTATGTATATATATTGATATTTTTATTTATTTATTTACTAACTAATTAAATGATGGTAGGCTTGGTAACTTTCGGCCTAAGTCCTGTTTCAAGCAAAGGCATGTGGAATTAAACTGAGTGAGGGGAAATTTGGCCAGGATACTAAAGAGCCCCCTACACTTTTTTTTTTCCTGATACATATTTGAATCTTTCAAAACCATCTTAGCTACCAGCAATTCAAGCAGATTTGATCAGTTTCATGTCTCATTTAAAACTTAGCAATTTAAGAGTGGAACACCATCTTTATGCTATACTATAATGCAAATCTAAGTGGTTTATGTCAGGATAGAAATTCCAGCCTTTTCATATTTCTTGTTTTATCATTTGTGGGTAACATTTTCTGAAGGAAGTGGCTAACCATGTTATTTTACAGTCACTTAAAGCAGGCATAAATACCAGGTGAGCAAATATTACGTAGCTGTGTAGAAATGTGGCTTGAGAGAACATCATTCCATTCCTGCTAGGGCCTTGCCATTTCCAGAATATTCTGTTGTAAAATAGCTAGTTTCTATTGCAAAACAGTTTTGCCCCTGTAGAGTAGTTTGATTGTGCTATGCGTAACAGGCAGTTTTGCCAAGGCATTAAAATGTTGTTCTATTTTTGAGCAAGGTGGTTGCAGTGGTATATACAGATGTCATGAAGAATACAAAAATGCCTAAAAAGAGTACAAACTGTGACAGTACAGCAAAAAATATATATATATATATATATATATATATATATATATATATATATTGGTTACTAGAACATATATGCCATCTTCACTAGTAAGAACATGTTACTGCCATATGCCATGTCTTAACCTGGCTCACATGCTCATGACTTCAGAGTTTTAAACAGGTGGATAAAGTGTTTATGTTCACCAAAAAGCCTTTTTTGCAACCACAATATTATTTCTTTTATTACATGTGGAACATAATGTATATGTTCCTTCACACAAAGAAATGGTATCTTCAAAATTAACATGAAAACGCATCAGAGCTATAGAATTTGACAGTATCTACAACAACTGAAAGCATTCAGCTTATTTCAATTCTACCAGTCTTGATGTTGGTTAATTTTCAGATGAGTCAGCCTGTCTATTAGAACATAAACAGTCCAAAATTGTAAGCAGTTTGCAATTATTGTAAACTTTTGCAAGCCTTCATTGTTTTTACTGTTCTTTTTTCAGGTCCATAGAGTCCCTTATCCATCCATGTACAACCCCTTTTTTTTCTGATTTTTCCACATGGATTCAGGTTATCACTTCAACAGTAACAGTCATTTAAAGCCAGTGGTGGTTAGCCCTCTCCAGACTATTCTTCCATACCACACACACACACACACACACACACACACACACACACACACACACACACACACACACACACACACACACACACACACACACACACACACACACACACACACACACACACACACACACACACTCACACCTATGGCCAGTTTATACTATCCAGTCCAACTATTACATGTCTTTGCTATGTGGGGGAAAACTGGAGCAATGAGAAAAAATTCACAAAAACCCACAAGAACAAAGGGAGGACATGCAGACTCCACACAGATGGCACCCCAGCTGAGAATCCAATGAGAGAACCTCTTGCTGTGAGGCAACAACAGTACTCAATGTGCCATTCTACTGCCCATATACTAAATACAGCAAAACTGTTTATAGCATTTAAGATGGGTTAGCTGTCAGCAATCTCCTTCCAGCCACATAGCTCCTCTCCCTTAAGCATTTGTAGGCCTGAGTTGGAGCAAGCACTCAACTATATCAGTAATGAGAAGACTTAATTGCATTGCTGTAGTTAAGTCATTTGGTGCCCTGACAGTCCCCAGACTGGCATTCCCCTCAAACTAAAGTGGAAAACCAAAAAACAAAGACTTCTGAAGTTAAAGACCAAAACAAGTAGGTCTTCTAACAGTCTGAACTGTAGCAAAGCTTCTTGCTACAGTTAAGCTGCTACAGACATTCATTTAGGCAGCCTACTATATCAGCTGTGGCTGTTTAAATGAATCCTTGTGCTGCACTCATGCACTGCCAGTCACACCTGCTAACCGTATGCACCCAGGACAGACACCTCCTTACCCCGCCATAGTTAGAGTACCATTTATGTGCTCAGAAAATGTCTTCAAATTTGGGACTCTATGGATTTTTTTTAATTAAAGAATATTCATCAATTCCTGATAGATTCCTGTCTACTAGTTCTACTGCCAATACTGCTACTAGTAGTAAAACAATCTGACTTAGAAAATGATAAGAAGATGGAAGGGAATCAATGATCAGTCATTTTTGAGGGAGTCATGTGATGGATGAAGATGGCAGCACCCTTATTATGCATGCCTCTAGTATGATGAATTCTACATGGTCGTGTAAATCACATGTAAAGCAGCTTGTTTAACTGAAAAAAAAAAGTTGTCTGAACATGCCAAGAAGTGGTCCATGCCAGTTATGTGCTGTTCATACCTCTCAACCTCTTAGAGTAAGAAATCTGGACAAAGCCACAAAAAAATGGTGGTACACATAGGGACAGTTTTGAACTATTGCTCTTATAAACTTAGAAAGCTGATAGAATAACAGGTTTTGCATTAGCATGATTTTTCTGAAGGGTATGAAGTCTAAAACTCAAATGTCTGACATTGTTTTCTAACTTCAATCTTGAATGATTTCTCACTAATTTGCCAGAAAAACACAATTTTATGAAAAATGGACCAAACATATAAGGCGAAAATCTGTACATTCTGTGAAAGTCCATACAGTTGAGAGGTATGGTGCTGTTAAGTGCTGTCTGAAATTAAAAATCCACCATTTCAATGAAGCATACGTTCAGTCAATACAAGTGAAGGAATCTGCATCTCTTTTAGGTCTATGGCCTTCCAAGTTGTTAACAATACAGAAGCAAGTGTGAAGGAACAGTTGAGCTCAATTCAACCTGTGTTTTATAAGACTGCATGCACACTATCAGTTGTAATGTTGGATACCATGAAAATCTCAAATTTTTTTTAATCTACAGCAGTCTGTCCAACAAACTTTATCAGAAAATGCGAGCAGCTCAGATCAATCACTGATCACTACAAAGTATACATTCATGAGCTGCATCAGATTTTTGCAGTCGGTATCTGTGAGGGTTTTCTGGAAAAATCAAAGAAAATGATCACAGAGAGATTACACAGACTCTCTTCAATAAGATGAGATGGCCTCTTTATGCAAAATATTAATTAAAAACAATTCACAGTCAAATTCTTTAATGAAAGGGATAATGAGGCAGTCTTTCTTAAGACCTGGCTATCCAAAAAGGGGTTGGCAGTGACCCATGTACAAGGACAAATAGATCTAGATTATTTCATGAATTTATATCAATAATGAAAAGACTTTGCTGCTCTTGTACAAATGCCAGAGGCTTTGGCTGACTGACCAACTGCTGCTGTGTTCTGTTTTACAACTAAGTTTGAACAAAAAAAAAGCTACCTTTTTCAATACTTGTGGAAGCCACTAGCTGATGTGGAACAGCTGAAAAACAAAGGGCAGCATCCCATAGATTCAATCCCCCTCCTCAAACTCAGGAGCATCAGGTTGGCATTTTGGTGAGGTTATCTCCCAACAGCAGTAAGGAAGAGGTCACTTCTAATCATCAGATACAATAGTGGTATCAGAAAATAAGGAAGACATCATCTTTTATGGATTCCTATAATCCCTGAAACATCCACGGGGTAATATGCACTCATTTACCAGACAAAGAGAAAATACTGCAGTAAACCTCTCCACAAGGTTCATGTTTTGAAGGAGATGAGAGTATAGACTGACATGGATACGTGTTTGCATTCAGAAGACTGCCCTTGCATATATCAAATCTGACTGCGAGGCTTTCAGACTTTAAAAGGTACATATTATGCCCCTGATGAAGGGTGTGTGCACTGCAGCAGACAATTTTCCAGCTCTGACCGGTCATGAGCCCTAAGGCTCCTCTACTGACTGTAGAATCTAAATTCATTGGCTGAACATAGACCTGGTGGAAACCTTATATATACTTGTTTTTTTTTTTTAATTTAACCTGCAGTTTATGGTGTGGTATCTTGTTGATTATAGATTAAATTGATCCTTTTTTTATAAGGGGATTATTGTTATTGGAGGCAGTTACATAAATGGTGTATCTGCTCTATGTGTGTTTTAGGTAGGGTTGGTTATGCCTAGTACTATTCCAAAGGACTGTGTCAAGTTTATGTCTTTCAGTTTTAAAGGTTGATGCTGTCTTCCAGAGACAGAGAGAGATAGAGAGAGATAAAGCTAAAGTCTGACTATTCTGAAAAGACTGCCATCAGAAGTAGCAGGAGGCAACACTTAGGAAAGGGAAGGTGGTGAAGCTGAACTATAGCTGGTTAGGGGATGCTTGATATTCCCTTGGAGTCTTGTAAATGACAAAGATATCTACTCTGACATATGGATGTTTATCTTGTAAGATCATGAAACACTTTTCAGATAAAAATGGGATGTGGTTGCTTTGGTTTGTTAAGGGTCTATATCATATGAGCGAATTGCACAAATTGTGAAAGCTCATAATGTCGACTGTACCAGACCTCAAACTTCCCATTGTGGGGGGCTGCTCACCCCACACCCCCCGCTAAATATATATTCCAACTCCGAGATCGCACTACAGTGAGGAAAGGGCAAATATCTCATTCTTAACTGTACCGCAATCTCAGAAAAAGCACTTTGAGGTCCGGTATATTTGATATTCTGAGCGTTCGCAATTTGTGCAATTTGTTCATATGAGATAGACCCAGATGTTAACTGGGATAGAGTAGTAGAAGACTAATTATGTTCTGTTAAGTGTTTATGGGAATAACAGAGATTTTTCACAGTTTTTTTTTTTGTTTTAGTGGAGCACAGCAGAATGGATTGAACTATCTACTCATGAACATGCAGATAGTCTAGAATGTGTCACTGGGAAATTCACAAAAAGCTTAGAAGCTTATAAAAAGTAACGCAGGTGCTAGCCATGTACTAATCATTTTGAGATGACTGTTATAGAGATTATACTAATTGGTTAGCAAATTCAGACCCATGGAGTTGGTATGATTATTTCTTCTAACCCATGGCCAGGATGCTGAAATTGAGACCTCCTTTTTTGCCATTATATGTGTGGCTGTGTTTAAGGTATAATATTGATGCCAAAAGTGTATTCTGGATGTACAGTATGGAGTAAGAATGAGATCTTGGTCAATATATTCAAAATAAAGTTGGAAATCACAGCAGAAAAAGATAAGTTGCCTGTAAGCTTGTGGTACAAGGCCTTATGCCAGCTGAAAATAAATCCATACTGAGTTTGTTGACTATAATAAAGATATAAATGTCAAAATGGAATTTCTCTAGTAGGCTTATTTCAGACATTATAACTGACAAAATGGATTTCTTTATTTCAGACCAGAATGTTTACAGAAACTTTATGATGCAAGCTACATAAGACTCGTAGTACTGCTTTTGTTATGAATTTCATTTGCCTGAGTGAAACAGTTAGAAACATAATATGCACACATGGTTGAAAAATGTTTTAGCTTCAGTAAACTGTATAGTGGCACACAGTGGCGCTCATTCACATGCAAATTCAGAAACTTTTGTGTCATGCAAATTACAACATAAGTAGCTGAATTTTATAGTTTGGCCTTGTTTTGCTACAAGAGTTATACTGACATCAGCCGTGTTTGTGACTAGACAGATGAAGTAATCAGAAAATGCAGAATATGTAAAAATATGCCAGCCATCAGTATCTGAATAATAATTGCACATTTCTAGTTTCAATCAAGGATGAGAACTATGATTGGAAGGAATGTTCCAGAATACCTTTTTCCATGTATTTAGTATTTGTAGTTCTGCCGTGTTGTTAGTGTTTGTCTAAGTTTGCTTTTGGTCTCACTAGGTCAGCAGTCTCTTTTCAGGGGAGACCTGAGGTATTATTCATGCTGACTAGTTAAAATTCATCTGGGGCACTGTCGAAATTCAGGTATATTTTTTATTTCGTGTAATGACATCTGTTATATCCACCCAAACACTGCCTGTTGCTTTCTCATATAAATGCCCATCTCTTTATAATGGTGATACAGCATTTGTAGCTGAATGTTTCTCCAAGGAGGACTGGCCCCTTCTGAGAGACAAAAGAGGAAGATCACATTAAGGGAACACAAATGTTTCAGCTGGTGTTGTCTTGTCAGCTGATCATAAGGGTTCCTATGCACATTGGAACAATACTCATAAATCTGTTACTCTGATGGAGTGGTGCTTCTGGAAGCTGATCAGACTGAAGACAATCAATGTATACAAATCATGGGCCAATGTACTTACAAGGCCATATGGGAAAAGGAAGTTCTTTAGCAGGACAGAGACCTTATATTTCAAAGTTCTTCAGCAATTAAATGATTTATGGATTTAAGTGATATGTTTGAATGACTTCAGATAATTTCTGATCAGGCATGATGTGGAGGTATGGCTGGAGGTGTCTTGACTACGGAGACTTTGAATAAGTTGATGCTGGGCAAAAAAAAATAGTAACCCCTTGCAACTATGCAAGGAAAGAAGTGAGCAGGGGAAAATTTGATGCTTATGAAATGTTTCTGGCTTGACTGTGAAACTACAAGTAAGGTTGAGTTATGGGAATAGTCTATGAGGTGAAACAGATCTTGCCCATGAGAACTTTGGATAAGGAGATAATGGGCAAAAACTTTATCAAACCTTTGCAAGCTGTGCAAGGAAAGAAGTGAGAAGTGGCAGTTTTTGTGATTATGAAACATTACTGACAGGGTGCTAAAGGAGTAAGCAGACTTCTGTCTGCCATTAGTTTAGCAGATTAAAAATAAGGCTGAGGGAGTGCATTACACCCAAGCACACACACATATACACAGATACTTTATATATGTATATATAGTTGTCATCAGGATTATTGACTGACTAGTCAGTTAGCTGACCATGAAGGCGAGCTTCACTTTTGGGTTACCACTGCTTTTGTTGATTTGCATGTAGGAAAAAAAATAATGTTTATTTATTTATTTTTTGATTTTTTTTGCTGACTGACCTGTGATGGCTTTTTTCAGAATGTGGAATTACATTTGTTGACGGGGATAATCCAACTGTGCAAGAGAACCCCTTTTTAGAGGAAGCTTGGGAAAAAAAAAAAACTCCACATGACAATACTTTTACAACAGACATCAATTCAAAAATATACAATGAGAATATACATCTTGTATATTACTTTTACATATATGTAAATATATATATATATATATATATATATATATATATATATATATATATATGTATAGATAGATAGATATATACACATAACATTTTATTGATTTTGGTTATGGTATATGAAATTTATAGACATGTACATTCTGAGCAGAAATAAAGTGAAAATACAGTATATGCTTACATGGATAAAATAAGGAGACATATATTACCCATGGTTTATTTCATATTTAATTATTTGCTATACAGATATATAAATTTGCATGATTTTCTTTCCACGTACATGTACAGAGTTATTGAATAAAGCATACATGATCATTTTTACCCTGTGCTCATTGGCACACAGCCGCAAAAAGTTTTAGATTCAATAAACTCTGCATAGTGACACACAGCGGCATGCACTCACATGCAAATACAGAAACTTTTGTAGCATGCAAATTACAGCATAAGTGGCTGACTTTTATGCTAATGAAGCAAACCAACATGGTGGAGGGATTCAACAACCTTTAAAAAGCAACCATGTAGAGTCCATGTTCGTGATGGCCGTGTGTTCCAAAACATTCCAAATACAACAATGGAAAGAAGTCTACAGGAAACAAAAGGAAGTAAAAGCTGTTACATTTGTACAGAACCACCCTTAACATGTAACACCTTACATATTTCTGACCTAATTACACAGGGTGGATGCTAGAAAATCAGTGTAACAATCATAATAATTCCATTTTAAGTGCCATAACGTAAATGCAGCTTCTGTCCTCCACCCCCAAACAATGAATATACTTGTAAGTAATGCAGGCTGCTAAAATGTGTAAACCTCCATGAAAAGGAGTATTACACTATAATGTAAACATATGCAGAAGTCCAATTTTACTAAAACATGTATTCCTCTCTTACAACGTTGAAGGTGGAGAGAGGTGCACAGATGGGAGCAGAGGTGCACATAACTGCACCTAGCACACTACTGAGCAAGCAACAGGTGTGTTTAATAGATGCTAGTCATAGTATAAGCAGGTAAATTTAATTTTAATCAACCAAACCAACATGACAGTGTTATTCAACAATAAGGTAGCCATGTAACCTCCATCCTGGTTTTACTTTATCCTTCAATACCATTGGAGTAGTGACAAGGACATTTTAACTGACACAATGCTAAAGGCTGCTGCAGCTATTCTGCATCTACATGTGCTAGAAGCTGAAGCCAATGCTGCTGGTGCTGCTGACAATAGGCCTAGGCTGATAAGGAGGTAAGTGTTCAAGCCCAGGGTAACTGGTACTATATGAGCTGGAGATTGTAGAGCACTACAGGGTGGACAGGGACACATTACAAGATCTCTGTGACCTCTGCCACCCTCAACTCAGAGCCAGAGCCAACCAAGGGGAACTCATCCCTGTGGAACCTAAGGTATGTTTAGCCCTTAGAATTTTAGCTACTGGTGCCTTTCAAAGACCAACTGGGGACATGATGGGTGTGTCACAAGCATCAGCCTCCAAGATATTCCACCAATTTCTGGATGCTATGCTCATACATGCCAGTGAGCACATATTTTTTCCCCATAGTTATGAAGAGAGGGCCAGCAATACAGAACTGATTTACCATGTAGTGCACTACCCTGAAGTACTGGGTGCCATATATTGCACTCATGTACACATTAGGGCACCACCTGATGAGCAGGGTAGAATCTACATTAACCACAAGGTATACTACTCAGTCAACTGCTAAGTCATGTGCAATGCCCAGGGAATTATCATGAATGTGTGTGCTGGCAAACTTGGCAGTTATAATGACTCCCATATCTGGCACACATCACAGCTGTACCAGACGTTTGCTAGGGGGGATATCCTACAGGACCATTTACTGGGGGATGCTGACTATGCCCTGGAACCATGTCTGATGACATCCATCTGAAGTGCGCATACACACCCATGGAAAAACTCCATAATGAGGCAGATGCTCAAACTAGAAACATCACTGAGTGTATGTCTGGTCTTCTGAAGTCACAGTTCTGGTGCCTAAATATATCTGGTGGAGCCCTGCAGTATAATCCACACACATGTACACAAATATTCACAGTATGTCTATGCTCCACAATCTGATCCTGCAGAAACAGCTGCAGCAGGATCAGCAAAGGGAAGGGACACACATTCTCCCACCAATGCCTAGGTCACCACAGACACAATCAGAGGAGAACTCAGAGGAGGAACCCCCATTTGGTGTCCCTGTAGGCAGATGCAGGTGTGCTCAGTATGCCCATGCTTTGGCTAAGAGACAATGCATAGCACATTCATTGACCACCTATTGATCTAATATCTTTCTCCTACTCACATACATATATAAAATTGATGCCAGGCAACTCGCACAACCTTTACCTCCCCATGTATTGGCTGTGTACTGCTTGCATCAGAGTCAGCCCTGAACTAAAGGTGTGTCAACTGCTGCATTTGCAAGTTAAGTCCTGAACCTAGAGTGTATTCTTTAATAATAGTATGGCGTATCCTTGTATTTCCTAACTTGGTACAGTAAGCTATCAAATAGTGGTGGATTTGTAAAGGAAGTACCTTAACATGTGACACCAGACTCTTATTTAACTTATATTTGACAATTAGTAATTAGTGGGCATCAGGCATTAAAGATCCACACAGTCATACTTCTGAAGAATTCTGATGTTCTGTACATGGCCTCAGCTTAGCATCATGCCTTTGTACTATTAAATCATTAAAGACAGAAGTTAGAAATTGATGACATATATTGCAGTTTCGGACTTCAGCCTTGTTTGTGTTACAACAGTAGCTTTGTTCCCCTTCCCAAAAGAAGATTGTACCCTTGCTCCTGCTGTAGCACTAACTCAACTATGCTACTTCCAAAAGAACAGTATATGCATGTTTGTGCCATTCATCCTTTATGCATATCATATTATTCCCAGTTAAAATCCTCTCACATGTTAAGGCCAATGATATAGAATGGTTTGCACCCTGCATGTGTTAGATAAATGATGAGCGATCAAGAAACACAGAAAGGTAACACAGATCTGTATATTTGTAAGCATAATTATGACAGGATGTGTGACCACTAACTGCTCTATGTCCAAATATAGTAAAGAAAATTAAATGTACAAATCACAGCTGAAGGTTTGATAGTAGTGTACATTCTGATGCAGTTGGTCATGTGAAGAATGACTTCATTTTGTTGATGAAAAGCTGTTTGTGTGGCAAAAAAGACTAAGGCCTCCTCCCTGTTTTCTGAAGCCGAATTGATGTGATGGTTCCAATCCTAACATATGTAGAAATTTGGGACATGTATTATCAAGTTTTATTGTGATTATAGAGATTTTGAATATGTGTTCTTTAGTTTTAGTATCTTTTCCTTTTTGTCTTCTTAATTCCACTTTTGCGTAATGCACCACATCCCGAAAAAAACATTTGGCTAAGGTTATCTTGTTTGCGTGAAGCACAACATTGAGGAAACAAGGGAAAACCACTCTTGGACAGGGTCACTTGGTGGTGCTCACAGCCTTGCTCTTCAAAACACAAACAACCAAGTATGCTCAATAAGGATACTTGTGTTGTTAAAAAGCTAGGCTTCCAAACAACCTACTGCTATTAGGCTACTAGCCTTAGATGACACTATGAAGCAATGTACCTATGTAAGCTTCCCAACCTCTTGAAGAGCAGAAGTGTGTATCCCACAGTTACCTCCCCAATGGCATGGCTTGCCAGTTTTTGAGACTTGCACAAGCCTACACATCCATTTCATGCAGGCCTCCCAATCTCTTATCGCCCACATGATCTGGCAATGTCATTTACTATAAGTTCACCTGCAGTCCTGACAAAATCAGAGTTGTACTGTGGCACATGCATTAAGTACTGTGTTCAGTAGTCTGTGTACTTAGATAGGTGGGGGATATATTCTCACTGTAGTGAAATGGGAGGGGGTTTGGTTTGTGTGTGTGTCTGAGCTGTTGCTGGACTTCACAGTGAACCTTTTACAGCAGCCTGTGGGACACTGTTATCTTGTCCTCAACAGACACTGCTGATATTATCATCTATAAAGTGTAGTCTGACACACTCCAAGTCAGACTTGAGCCATGGCTCTTGTGTTAAGTACTGTGTTCTGTATTGTGTATACTTATATAGGTAGGGTTTTTTATCTACCTGCTGTCAAATGGCTGGGGGGGTTGTTTTGTATATATATATATATATATATATATATATATATATATATATATATATATATATATATATATATATATATATATATATGTATGTATATGTGTGTGTGTGTGTGTGTGTGTGTGTGTGTGTGTGTGTGTGTGTGTGTGTGTGTGTGTGTGTGTGTGTGTGTGTGTGTGTGTGTGTGTGTGTGTGCTTGAGAGAGCTGTTGCTGGAATTTACAGGAGCCTTTTATACCAGCCTGTGGGACACTATCTTGTCCTGGGCAGACACATGTCTGTCATTAGTAGGTTATCATCATCTTCTTTCGGCTGTTCCCATTAGGGGTCGCCACAGCGGATCACCTATTTCCATTTCTTCCTGTCCTCTGCATCTTGCTCTGTCACACCAACCACCTGCATGTCCTCTCTCACTACATCCATAAACCTTATCTTAGGCTTTCCTCTTTTCCTGTTACCTGGTAGCTTCATCCTTAGCATCTTTTTCCCAATATACTCCGCATCCCTTCTCAGCACATGTCCAAACCAACGTAATCTTGCCTCTCTGGCTTTGTCTCCAAACCTTCCAACCTGGGATGACCCTCTTATATAGTTATTCCTAATCTTGTCCACCCTCGTCACACCCAGTGCAAATCTTAACATCTTTAACTCTGCCACATCCAGCTCAAACTCCTGCCTTTTTGTCAATGCCACTGTCTCCAACCCATATAACATAGCTGGTCTCACTACCCTCTTGTAGACCTTCCCTTTCACTCTTACAGATACTTGTCTGTCACAAATCACTTCTGACACTCTTCTCCACCCAAAAAAAATATAAAATAGAAGCACTATAACCAAAACCAAAACAAACCGGACACTAAATGGACAGAAACGGAGTCGAAAACTGTACAAAGTAGCCACGTTTAATAAACCATTTGATTTAATAAACCATTTTACCGCCTTCATCTCCTAAGCGACTTCATCAGAAATAAAACCTGAACTTAGTACAATTAACATTTAAATACTGAAAGTCTTATGACATCACATTTGATCAATTTGTCAATTTAAAAAGACAGTAACAGACAGAAAAAATTATTTTAAATAAACAAACACAATACTATTACATAAAACAATTGTGTAGAACAACCTAAAAACAACTTAATGAACTGCTTTTGAATATAATAATATTATAAACTGTTAGAAAAATCTATACATGCTGCTTAGAAAATATATTTACATACATGCTGCTTAGAAAATATATTTACAATGTATGCTGCTTAGGAAGATGTGTATTCAAACATTCAAACATATATAAGCTGTGTGGTCAAATATATGTAGAGAAATGTGTGCCTTAGTTAGGAATAAATGTACTTAAATCCATAATAGAGAACAAAGTTTGAAAAGTAGTATGATATGTAATGCATTTAATTCTGTCTTACTAGAATAATAGTAGAAATAAACTTGCATATTATTGCTTGAAGCACAAGCTGCAGTGTAATCAGAAATTTGGCCTTGGCAGCATTCAAGCACAGCCTGGCTCATGTCTTTCAAGTAAAGATTATTTTGCAAAGTTAGAAAATAATAAATCTGTTCGCATGTGTATCTTCTTCCTGCTTCAAACAGAAGAATAGCCTTGTGCGCACTATCAGAGATAGTGTCCAGCTGGAAAGGGACAAAGAAATATATTAAAGAGACATTCATCCATTGTATTCGAGCTAATCTAAGAGCCTTGAATTGGCTACATCCTCAGGAGGTCATCGTGACTGACCAGGTGCTTGCAAGGCTGTAACATTCTCATGGGAAAAAGACTTTTTGAAAAACACAATCTCAGCACTTTTTCATAAGTTACTATGATGTAAAGACCCTGTCACTGACCACGTCAGTGAGGTGGGCAAAACTGATAATGACATGTATAAAAAATGGAGCCCTCTGTCAATAAACCAGACAAAATTCTGTACAAGTTTGTGTATGGTTTTTTGCCTCCTAATGTACATTAGAGTATAAGATACTTGAGTTCTCCTGCATTATTGTTTGTTATTGATTGACATTGTTTTGAATAACTCAATGATTTTTACAGTCTGACTCTAACAAATTTATTTAACATTTTGGTCCTAATCGTGCCGGAATTCCCTTGGTAAGCTACAGGTCAGAATATATAGGTGGCACTGAAATCTGCGCAGAAGAAGGAAAGACCTCCGACTGAATTGTCGTGTCTAAAGAGGCTGTCCACTTGTCTGATCTGTGGCTGAAAGCGGAAAACTGTATCCTAAAAGCATATCAAACATAAGCGGGAGGCTCGGGTAAGCAGAATTCCTCTCTTTGTTTTTGTTTTAGATCAGGGACCAGGTTACACTGTGCTATTGCTAAGGTTTGTGATAGCAGGGAGAGAGGTAGTCGAAGTATTGTATCTTGAGTCATAGATCAGGAAGTAAACAAAGCAAAGTAAAACAGTCATTCTAGACACTACTGTGAATACGGGGAATAAGATACCACGTGGTACAAGAGAAAGGGTTACGTAACAGTTCTTTTTTTTCTCTCTCTCTCTTCTTTTTTCTCTTTCAGAGACATGGGAAATGAATGCACTAAAGGGTCACGTGACCCGCCCCTGACAGAAGATGCAAAGTATATGCAATTGCAAAGAGCAGATAATGTGAGATATTTTTCAAAATGGGTTAACAAGTATGACTTTGATGGTAAATTAGATAAAATATCATTAGTAAAACTTTTGAAACAGTTAAAATCTGACGCAGAAGGTCAGGCAAAAAAACAACAACAGTTGGGCGTTCCTCAAGCACATAGGTGGATTGAGGAAGTGAACCGAAGGGAACAGAAAAATAAAAATGCAAAGGCATTATTTTTAGACAAAGAGGATAATAACATAATAGTAGCATCGGTCCCTCCCCTACCACCTCCTCCGATGCCTTACTTAGAATATGAAGCGGGAGGGCGGGCTGGACCCCCCCCACGTTACCCAGAGACAACAGGGATATTAAGACAACCATTTGTAAGAGAACCTATCGGGACTAGATCCCGAACACGCCAAACGCTTATAGATGTTCAACCAAGCGGAAGTTTATTAGATGAGAGTGAGGAAATCTGTCCATTAATAGAAGTACCAAACCCACAGGCAGGACAGGAGGGCCAGGCCTCAACTCTCTTAGTGTATAGACCATGGACACCGGAAGACATCCGAAAAGCTACAGAAGGAATTCCCATCCAAAAATTAACTTTGAGAAATTTCTACAGGATTTACAGGGCATGAGATTGAGTTACCACCTAAATGGGAAGAGGTAGAAAGAGTAGTTAGACAAATTTTAGGTCCGGACTGGCACATGATTTGTGGCGCCTGGAATGCCCGTGGCGCAACTCAGGCCACTCCCACATAGTGACGCAGAACTAGATGCTAGATTGAAGGGTCTTACAGACCGCATTACTGAAAAATGGAAACCTAGGGCAGACTGGACTTGCATTAACCAATGCATTACAAGATAATGAAACAGTGGATGCATACTATGGTAGATTATTAGAATGTTTTAATAACCATAGTGGCATGCCTATTCCTGAAAATCAAAAGAATGATAGCTCATATGAACAACAGTTGAAGAATGCATTTTTGAAAGGTTGTATTGTCCCTATCAATAGCTTCATCACGAAGCACATGATAGATCACCGAACAAGTAGGCTTCAAGCCTTGTTAGAGTATGCTAGACATGCGAAAAACATTTTAACAGTAAAAGAAAAAGCAGGTCTTCACAGCTGAAGACGGTGCGGAAGTTTTGTAGTACAAACGGCCAAGAAGGGTAAGCGAAATACTCAGGGTAACAAACGCTCTGACAGAAACTCAGAAATTTATGAGGACAGGAAGAAAAGAGGTGAGTGCTTCAATTGCGTTAAGAAGGGACATTTGGCAAGGGATTGCAGGAGCAAGGCACCTGTGGAAAAAAAGGATAAGGAAGATGAGGATTGACTATATGACAGTTATGCTGCTCAGCAGTCACCAGGAGAGACTAATGAGCAGAGGAATAATGTAAATACCTTAGAAGAAACAAATGACATGCAACCGGATGTAGAAGTTGGGGAAAGTGAAGTTTTGGATTTGGCATTACTGAGCTTAGAGCTCTATTTAGCAGACACAAAACCGGAAGTTACACTTCTGGTGGAAGGGAGAGAAGTCAAATTTTTGTGTGATTCAGGAGCATCACGAACTTTGATACATCCTTCAAAGTTACCGGAACATTCTGAGTCACCTGATTACATATTTGTGAAAGCAGCAAACGGACAGCTGTACAGGGAACCACTTTCCCATGATATAGCAATAACTGGACCCGCCTCGGGTATGTCCCAAAGAAGTAAAATAGTACTTGCTGCCAAATGCCCCATGAACTTATTAGGAAGAGATCTTATGCAACTTTTGGCATAGCAGTAGTCCCTACCATGAGCGGTATGGAGGCTCAGAGGCAAACTGATACTTTTGAAATGCGATCGGAGGGTGAGGCTTATTATTGGTACAGCCAGGATCTGGTTACAACCGGTCCAGGGGCAGTGACCAAGGAACTGATGAATGTAGCCACCAGCAAGTGCTTCCCTCGATGTTGACCAGCAACATTTATTACATTGTACCCTATATTATTGTAGCACATCAGGACCTGATAAAGAATACGAACAAAAGTTGTTCAGGAATCCCGCAAATAGACTAATACTACGGACCCTATACTGGGACACTGAGGGCAACAGTGTAGTGAGTTGTTCGTTACCTCAGGAGTTCTTGGAATTGTACAAATCCAATAAACTACCGCATGTTAGCCTAACCAAAAATAGGAATGTTAGGTGGGTAGAGTTGGGTGATAAAGTAACAAAATGGGAGAAACTAACTGACTCAGAATTATCGGACTTAGGAGTACAGAAACAAAAACTAAATTGGTTAACGCAGGCACGCCCAGCTGTACACTTACAACAGAGTGAAGACAGCTGACTGGCGTTCTTGATAGAAGAAGAAGAAAAAGCTTTGAGTGAGATACCAAATGTTCTTTGGTCAACAGGAAAATCAGATGTAGGACTTATTCGAACAGCAGGGCCAGTAGTTATTACACCAAAATCGGCCTTTAGACCAAGGAAAAGACAATATCCTTTGAGCAAGGATGCGGAACAGGGAATCAAACCTATCATAATGGCATTACTTAAGAAAGGGATACTGGTAGAATCCCTAGATTCACCATGTAATACTCCTCTATTTCCTGTAAAAAAAGCAAGCGGGAATGGCGGATGGTACAAGATTTACAGGCTGTAAATGATGCGGTAATACCAAGGGCACCTACGGTGCCAGACCCACATACCTTGTTAAATGATTTGAAGCCGCAACAAAAATATTTCACCGTGGTAGATATTAGCAATGCGTTTTTTCAATACCTATCCACCCTGACAGCCAGCATTGGTTTGCATTTACATTTCAGGGCAAAAGGTATCGTACACCCGACTACCACAGGGATATAGTGAAAGTCCAACAATATTCGCACAAGAGATGGCTAGCAACCTGGCGGGTTTTCTCCACAAGGGGCAGCCAAGTACTACTTTATGTAGATGACATCCTGCTTGCAGCCCCTACCCAGCAGCAGTGTAGGGAAGATACAATAGCATTGTTGAAATTCTTAGCTGAGCAAGGGCATAAAGTGAATAAACATAAATTGCAACTTTGGAAAGAACAGGTTAAATACCTGGGATATGTGATATCCAAAGAAGGCAGAACATTAGATGAAGATCGAAAACAGCTATCTTACAAGCACCTAGACCAACTACCAAAAGGAAATGATGTCCTTCTTGGGAGCGACTAATTTTGTCGAAGTTGGATACCGAATTATGCTTTAGAAACGGCTCCATTGGCTGATTTAATATTTAAAACACCAATGGCAGCACAAGAAACTGCACTGGACTCCGGAAGCAGAAGCAGCCTTTTGCAGACTAAAACAACTGATAGTTTCATCATTAGTTTTAGGGCTTCCGAATTACCATAAGAGATTTTTCAAACTGTAGATTGTAGGCGGATATATGGCGTCAGTACTGACGTTAACAACATGGCGGCAAGCAGCCCCATAGCTTACTATTCATCACAGTTCGATCCGCTGGCACCATCATTACCACCCTGCGTACAAGCAGTAGTCGCAGCAGCTATGGCAGTGCAAGCTTCAGCCTCAGTGGTATTGTTTCATCCTCTCACGTTGAGAGTACCTCATGCAGTTGCGATAATTTTACTGCAAGAGAAAATAGCATTTTTATCCCCTGTCAGACATCTTTCTTGCATGACCATACTATTGAGTCAACCCCATATGACAATTGAACGTTGCACAACATTAAATCCATCGACATTACTTCCGATTCCTGTGGATGGCACACCACACAGCTGCCTACAGGAAATGGAACAAATAACCACACCCAGACAAGATCTTACTGATGTACCTTTAGCTGACGCAGAGGTGACATTTTTGTGGATGGGTCCTGTAGACGAGGTCCTACAGGAAAAACCTAGTGGGTTATGCAGTAGTGACTAATGGCGAAATCATAGAAGCACAACCCTGCAACATAACCTGTCAGCTCAAGCAGCAGAATTGATAGCTTTGACACGTGCTTGCACTCTAGCGAAAGACAAATGTGTTAACATATATACTGACAGTCAGTATGCTTTCTCTACAGTGCATGTCTTTGCACAACAATGGAAAAACAGGGGAATGATAACATCTACTGGCAAGCCGATTAATCATGCGCAATTGATTTTGAACCTGTTAGATTCTATTCAGTTACCCACTAGAATAGCTATCTGTAAATGTGCAGCCCATACCAAACAACAAGATAGAATTTCGAAAGGGAATGCTCGGGCTGATGCAGCTGCGAAGCAAGCTGCCTCAGACCCAGAAACTGTGCTCTTACATGAAGAACTACAACCTTCTGAGACTCTAGATTTAGAAATGTTAAAAACAATGCAGACACTGGCTACAAAAGCAGAAAAGCAAAAGTGGATAAAACGAGGAGCAATCTTTGAAGAGGGACTGTACATCTCCAAAGAGAAAAAGCCCATATTGCCATCTAATTTATTTAGATATGCAGCTTTGTTGAGTCATGGGCAGAGCCATGTCTCAACAGGGGGGATGGTACAGTTAGTTAACAAAACATTCCAAACATACGGATTTACGAATTATACACAAAAATTTTGTGCAACATGTCATATTTGTAGCAAACATCATGCACAGGGAGCATTTAAACCGAAGCGAGGGAGCTTTCCAACACCACCTACCCGTTCCATACTATTTGTATGGATTTCATAGAACTGAATAAATGTGAAGGGAAAAATACTGTTTAGTGATCATAGATATGTTTTCAAAATGGGTAGAAGCTTTTCCAACCAGGAATCCGGATGCAGCAACAGTAGCAAAAGCCCTAGTGAAAGAAATCATTCCTAGATTTGGCATACCGGAAAGAATTTATAGTGACAATGGAACACATTTTGTAAATCAGACAATTCACCAGCTTGGGAGATTTTTTGGGATTTCTTTGAAAAACCATTGTGCTTATCACCCTCAGTCAGCAGGACTGGTGGAAAGGTACAATGGAATTTTGAAAAACAAGTTGAGAAAATTAATGAGTGAGACTCAAAAGACTTGGATTTGCTGTCTGCCTTTAGCACTGCTGAGCATGAGAACTGTTCCAAATGTAAAGGGCTTGACCCCTTTTGCGATAGTGTTTGGAAGGGCATATTGTGTGCCACAATGGAAGGCCCTCATGCCTGCAGAGCTGGAGGCCGATGGCTCATTAGCTAGTTATATGAAGAAATTGTTAACAAATAAGACTGTTTTGCAGTTGAACTCTTTTCAGATAAACAAGAAGCAAAACCGAGGCCGTGCTGACCCGGGGTCCTGGATTTGGCTGAAAGTCATTAAAAGAAAGAACTGGGCGAGTCCAAAGTGGGAAGGTCCATTACCAGGTACTATTGGCAACACCTACTGCAGTAAAAATTGCTGAGAGATCATCTTGGGTTCATTTGACACACTGCAAACCTGTCAAGGAATTTAGTTTGGATAAACACCTTTTAACTGACATACCACAGGAACAGGATGGCCAGAGGCAGAATGAATAAAAATGTAAAACAACCCCAGAGACATTGGTTCACTGGCCTACTGATCATACACTTATTAACTATGTTTGTAGTAACCTTTTTGTTGTTATGGTTTTTCTTGCATATAACTACAGAAGTGAAATTAATAAAACGTGATGAAGGACTGGCTATAGACTGGCACCCAAACTTTAACACATACCTGGCTATGAAACGAGTCTATGTAGAGACTATGAACGTTTCAAATTGCTGGGTTTGTACTGCAATACCCACAGCATATGGAGGACTTTTGATGTCTGCTGTCCCCTTGGGGATAAATGAAACTTGGGAAAACCTATTATTTGATACAGGCACTGTGAGATCACAAGACAAAGTGGCATTATATTTGCCTGTTACTCAGAAAGGAATTGTTTGTTTTGTTAAAAATGATACACTCCAGGTTGGTTGGAGTAACTGTAACATAACTGTGTCTTACAAATGTTATATAAAACCTATAGACCAAGGTACTAGTTGTAGCACGAATTATGGTTCATATTTAAGCTTGATGAAAACAACATTGAGAGATGTGCAAAAAACTCCTGAAATATATAGACAATTATCTGTTATAGATAAGAAAATGTTTCATTCAGGGTTAACCCGCATCAGTACAAAAGTAGAAAACTGTTATTTTGTTTGTGGGAAAAAGGCCTACAAATGGTTACCTGAGAATTGGTCCGGCAGTTGTTTTTTGGGTTATCTGGTTCCAGCCATAAGACATACTGCAGAATTGCCCTGGGTAAAATCGTAATGTGAGAGTAGCTCAGCAAGCCGAAAATACAGTCAGAAAACCTACTAATCCAGTGGGTAAGATTGAAGCAAGCTGGAAGGATCATTCGGCTGTGAAGGACAAAGAAAAGTTGACCCATATGGACTTGGGTGACAGTGTTATATCCTGGGCTGGGATATTCCCAACCTACGGAGCAGTCAAATCGATTTGGGAACTGAGGAAATTGTCAAAACTCCTCGAAGTAATGAGCAATGCGACTTTTTCCGCTCTTGAACTTGTGACTGATGAAATGAATGCAATGAGAACAGTTGTATTACAGAACCGAATGGCTCTCGATTTCACCCTAGCGGAGAGGTGGTGCGTCTTGCGCTTATCAAAGAAGAATGCTGTGTGTACATTCCAGACAACCAGCATGAAATCAATGATCACCTGGAGGTAATACAGCAGGTGTCAGCAATGGCAGAACCAGGCCCAAACCCACTGACAAACTTTTTCCAGAATCTGTTTGGGGGGTGGGGGTCAGTCATTATGAACATTCTGATTGCAATTTGTGTGGTACTGCTCATAATTGGAGCATGTGTCTGCTGCGGGATACCCTGTGTGAAAAAATTAGTTAAAGACCTAGTTGACGTATCAGTGACTGAAACTATGTACCAAGATATGGAATTGAATTTGTTGATACCAAGTGAAAGCCTATCTGAAATATAAAACAAATGACTTACTTAGCTGAAAGCCCTTGAAAGGGAAAGGCTGAGGAATGAAACAATATTGTTTATGTTTCAAATAGAATGAAATGCATTAACAGGAGGGAGAATGTTAGAAAAATCTATACATGCTGCTTAGAAAATATATTTACAATGTATGCTGCTTAGGAAGATGTGTATTCAAACATTCAAACATATATAAGCTGTGTGGTCAAATATATGTAGAGAAATGTGTGCCTTAGTTAGGAATAAATGTACTTAAATCCATAATAGAGAACAAAGTTTGAAAAGTAGTATGATATGTAATGCATTTAATTCTGTCTTACTAGAATAATAGTAGAAATAAACTTGCATATTATTGCTTGAAGCACAAGCTGCAGTGTAATCAGAAATTTGGCCTTGGCAGCATTCAAGCACAGCCTGGCTCATGTCTTTCAAGTAAAGATTATTTTGCAAAGTTAGAAAATAATAAATCTGTTAGCATGTGTATCTTCTTCCTAAGCTTCAAACAGAAGAATAGCCTTGTCGCACTATCAGAGATAGTGTCCAGCTGGAAAGGGACAAAGAAATATATTAAAGAGACATTCATCCATTGTATTCGAGCTAATCTAAGAGCCTTGAATTGGCTACATCCTCAGGAGGTCATCGTGACTGACCAGGTGCTTGCAAGGCTGTAACATTCTCATGGGAAAAAGACTTTTTGAAAAACACAATCTCAGCACTTTTTCATAAGTTACTATGATGTAAAGACCCTGTCACTGACCACGTCAGTGAGGTGGGCAAAACTGATAATGACATGTATAAAAAATGGAGCCCTCTGTCAATAAACCAGACAAAATTCTGTACAAGTTTGTGTATGGTTTTTTGCCTCCTAATGTACATTAGAGTATAAGATACTTGAGTTCTCCTGCATTATTGTTTGTTATTGATTGACATTGTTTTTGAATAACTCAATGATTTTTACAGTCTGACTCTAACAACCCATATAACATAGCTGGTCTCACTACCCTCTTGTAGACCTTCCCTTTCACTCTTACAGATACTTGTCTGTCACAAATCACTTCTGACACTCTTCTCCACCCAAAAAAAATATAAAATAGAAGCACTATAACCAAAACCAAAACAAACCGGACACTAAATGGACAGAAACGGAGTACGAAAACTGTACAAAGTAGCCACGTTTAATAAACCATTTGATTTAATAAACCATTTTACCGCCTTCATCTCCTAAGCGACTTCATCAGAAATAAAACCTGAACTTAGTACAATTAACATTTAAATACTGAAAGTCTTATGACATCACATTTGATCAATTTGTCAATTTAAAAAGACAGTAACAGACAGAAAAAATTATTTTAAATAAACAAACACAATACTATTACATAAAACAATTGTGTAGAACAACCTAAAAACAACTTAATGAACTGCTTTTGAATATAATAATATTATAAACCTTTTTATATTTAAAATTTTTTGTTATTGCAACTATATAATGTTGGCTTTTTCATGTAACATAGGTGCCAGAGAAACTCTTCTCCACCCACTCCATCCTGCCACTTCTTCTTTGCCAACCTCTTTGCCTGTATACTCTTCTGTACCTCCTCATTCCACCACCATGTTTACTTGTCAAACTTCCTCTGTCCCGATGTGATATCAAGCACCTTTCTAGCAGTCTCCCTTACTAGCTCTGCTGTAGTTACCCAGCTATTTGGTAACTCTTCACTGCCACCCAGTGCCTGTCTTAACTCATCCCTGAACTCCACCTCACAATTACCCTTTTCCAATTTCCACCATTTGATCCTTGGTGCTGCCATCACACTCCTCCTCCTCTTCTTGATCACCAATGTCATCCTACAAACCACCATCCTATGCTGCCTAACTACACTTTCTCCGGCCACCACTTTACAGTCTCCAATCTCCTTCAAACTGGCCCTCCTACATAAGATATAATCCACCTGTGTGCATCTTCCTCCACTCTTGTATCTCACCCTATGCTCCTCTCTCTTGTTAAAATACGTATTCACCACAGCCATGTCCATCCTTTTCGCAAAATCCACTACCATCTGACCTTCTGCATTCCTTTGTTTAACACCATACCTACCCATCACTTCCTCATCCCCACTGTTCCCTTCACCAACATGCCCATTTAAATCTGCTCCAATCACCACTCTCTCACCCTTGGGTACTGTCATCACCACTTCATCCAATTCACTCCAAAATGTTTCTTTCTCATCCATTGCACACCCAACTTGTGGAGCATATGCACTAACAACATTAATCATTACACCATCAATTTCCAGCTTCATAAACATCACTCTATCAGACACCCTTTTCACCTCCAAAACTCTCTTCACATACTGTTCCTTCAGAATAACTCCTACGCCATTTCTCCTCCTATCCACACCATGATAAAACAATTTGAACCCACCTCCGATACACCTAGCCTTACTCCCCTTCCATCTGGTCTCTTGTACACACAATATACCAACCTTCCTTCTGTCCATCATATCAGTTAGCTCTCTCCCTATACCAGTCATACTGCCAACATTCAAAGTTCCGACCCTCACTACCACAGTCCTAGTGTTTCTCCTCTCTTCCTGCCTTCGGCCATGCCTTCTACCTCTTCTCCTCCTTCGGCCAACAGTAGCCCAATTTCCGCCAGCACCCTGTTGGCTAACAGTACTGGTGGTGGTCGTTGTTAACCCGGGTCTGTTATACAGTAAGCAAAAGAAGCTGCTGTCTACAAATACAAAAGTGAAAACCTAGAACTGGAAGACCACCCGCCTTAGCCTAAACAAGCAAATATGACAACTTGTGCAATCTGTAACCCCAACCCATACTTTCTCTTAGTTTTTTTGTTTGTTTGTTTAATTATTTTTATTTTTTCTGTCACCCACAACACAGCAGGGTAGGCCTGGCCCACAGGATCCACCTGCCCCCACTTCACTGTCTATGGCACCAAGATCCAGCATATTTGAGCCACAATCTGGTAGCACCCCCTGTGATGCTCCTGCACTACCTGGCCTCAGAGATACATATGCGCCAGTGGACAGGCCTGTGGTTTTCTCTGGGAGCAGTGGCACAGAGGGTGATTTTATTATCTGAGGAGAACTGCTAGGGATGGTGCATAGGACTGTGTGCCACAATGTGGTTGCACGCCTACATCAGATTAAGACACTGCCCTCCATAATTGTACTGAATAACACACAGAGATACAGACATCAGACACTACAGCCATCAGCTCATTGAGGTGACAGTAATGACAGTCCAGTGGGTGAGGATTCTATTCTCACTGTCCCCATCTTGAAATCCATGGGTTTGCAAGGTCCACACCCTTACCCCAACTATGGTGTTTACCCACCTCTTGTGTTCTACACTATCCCTGTGTCTTGTCTTGTTTGCCCTGTCTGTCAACAATTTCTTCCTCACCTTGTGAATTCCCTGCCTAAAACATACCTGTTTCCCTTGCCCAACATTCCTCTCTCTCTCTCTCTCTCTCTCCAAAAAAGGGCACCTGTCCCAAAAAAAGAAAAAAAAATTCTCCCATATATAGCTCTCCATGTCGCAAATGTGTCTGATTGACACATGTGGTTCGATTTGGATCCATTGGCTATACAACAGGATTACATTGTTGTCATCCCTCTCTGTGGAGGTCACACTCCAAATGCAGCTAATCTTCTGTACACATGATCAGTTTTTCAGGGCATATTCTCAGTATGCATCATATATTCACAATACATAAATGTGCTGTCCACCCCCCCCCCCCACAAGTAATACAACCCTTGGGGCTCAATATTTTTTTACACACATACAGTATATCAACCATAATACAAAGCATAATATTTATTTAACATTTATTTACCAGGAAAGTCCGACTTGGAACAAAGCCAATTTTCAGCAGAGGCCCGGGGAGAAATGCTCCAGATGTATGTCTTTGAAATTATAATATATAATGTTTTATATATATATATATATATATATATATATATATATATATATATATATACACAATATACAGTATTATATATAATATTATTATAATATATAATGTTGTGTGGTCTGTGGTCCCTCATGGACAGGGCTAATCGGTGGTGCTGACAACCTTGCTCTGCTAAACTCAGACATCCAACTATGCTCAATAAGAGTTCTTGTGTTTTTACACAGCTTGACTTCTACATATCTAGTACACACTCTACATTTAGGCTACTGACCTCATATGAACCTATGAATCTATGTGCCTATGCAGGCTTCACAACCTGTTGTCACCCACATGGACTGCTGATGGCATCTACCATAAGTTCACATGCAGCAATGTAAAAGTCAAGCATGTGCCATGGCATTTGTATATAGTACTGTGTTTTGTAGTGAGTGTACTTAGATAGGCTGGGGTTCTTTTCTCACTGTAGTCAACTGTGTGTGTGTGTGTGTGTGTGTGACAGATGTTACTTGACATTACAGAGATCCTTTTACAGTAACATGCAGGACACTGTTTTCACCATATGCTCAACAGATAATGCTGATTTAATTAGCTATATCAGATTATTGCATATACAACCATCCCACCAGGCCAGGATTAGACACTGACCTGGAGCCCAGGCAGGTGTCACCTTAGGCTCATTGGACATTACTAGGTAGAGGGCTGGTGACAGGTAGGCTTTGGGGTTTCTGGTCTTTAGTTAGGTTTCTAGTAAGTACCTCTGTGTATGTGGGTTTATGTGTTGTGAGCTTATGTGCAAGAGGTGAATTGTGTGTTGACAACATGTTTAATATCTGGTTTGTTGTTATGTGTGAGAATTGATTCCAAATTTATAGTATAGCTACAGCTCTTATGTGTTATATTAGTTTGTTTAGCAGTAACTGGTTGTCAGTATACATGAGGCAATTGCTCTGTTGCCTCGGGATGGACATGTAAATCAGGCTGCCTGCAGAAATGGTAGGAAACTGTCTATCTATTATAGAAGGTATATACCATAGTACCTAATGGGGAGTGGGCTAGATGCACAAGTTTTGGTGTAAGACTAACAAAATGTGTCTATTCCATGGAGAGCTAGGGTTAAAAAAATGTGTCAATGTTTCACAATGCATAAATGAGTTGCTCACAGGGCAGCAGTGCAAGTTCTGAGTAGCTACAGTAAACTGAGTGCAAGCATCCCAAAACACAAAGCTGGAATACAAGCAAAGTTAAACTATTTTAAACAAGTAAAAAAGGGAAACACCAACAGTGAGCCCTATTCCAGCAATCCCCAAGTCAGATGTGCTCTTGGCTGCACAGTTCTGCCACAAGGGTGCAGGGAGGCCTTCTAAATGTAAAAGGGCTGGTTTTAGTGCTCCAGTGATACCAAACAGTCTAGATTCAGAAAGCCTGAATTGAAATTATGCTATATAATGTAAAAGTACTAGAAATCCAAAGTACAGAAAATCTCAATCACAACAGAAGAACAAACCGTTTAAATAAAACAGCAATTCGGTAGAATACTCCAAAAGAATATAGTCAGCAAACCTTCATAGTGTGAAATAAGTGGTCTTTAACACAAGTGCTTAAAACAGAACTAAGATACTTTCAGAATAACAAACACAATAAGCCGTCAACCAGCAATTCCCAGCTTAGAAGGGTATAGGCTATCCTCCCCTGCCACAAAAGTCTACATCACAAACTATCATAATGTAAAATAACTGATTTGGTGGCCAGGTGCTTAAACCATAACAAAGAGACTTAGAACAACAACCAAAATAAGCATTCAATCAGCAATTCCCAGCTCAGAAGGGTAGAGGCTACCTCCTCCTTCCACCAGTGTAGACTACAAACCTTCTTAATATAAGACAACTGGCCTGAAGCCCAAGTGCTTAAACTAAAATGAATAGGCTTTGAATAACAGTTATAATGTAATGTGATACCAGACAGATGACATTGACATGTTTTAACTGGGTCTATATTAGATCAACGAAATGGCATTACAGTGAATGCCGTTTCACCAACACATATAGACCGAAATCCCAAAACAGCAAAGGCTCAGGTCAGCAGTTTTTTCCCAGGGAAAGAATTGCTTGGCCTGAGCCATGACATTGCCCTTTACCCCACTGTAGTGCAATCTCAGAGTTGGTATATTTAGTAAGGGGGGGTGGGGGGCACAGCCCTCCACATTGGGGGGTGTGGGGGGTGAAGACCCCAACTTTGCAATGTATTAAGGGGTGTGTTGTGTTTTGTTGCTCTACCGATTTTTTTCCATGGGAAAAAAATCTGTGACCTGAGGTTTCGCTGTTTTGGGATTTCGGTCTATATGTGTCAGCGAAATGGCATTTACTGTAATGCCATTTCACTGATATAATATAGACCCATTTTAATCTATCCACATAAATCATGTCATGGTTAGTAAGTCCTGTGTTATCATGATGAGAAAGCAATGTGGTCTGTCCAGCTGGTGCATGTGTCTGGTGAGGTTTCTGCAAAAGACAGCATTATACTGTATTAATGTTCTGATAAGTCTGACTACAGTGCTGTCATACAATCCTGAGATCTGAATGTGATGGCATGTCTTATGATGTGCATCATACATATGTACTGGAAAACATTAAAGAGAAAAGTTATAAAGTAATGACACACATTGCAGTTCCTGACTTCACAGCCCTTACAAGAGAATACACTAGAAAGTACTGTCATGATGATGCTATCCACTGTAACATTTGTCAAGGCAAATATAACTGACAGGTACAAGTATTAGTTCAACAGCACAAATGGAGCTATAGTAGGCACTAATGTGCATCAGACACAAAGCTTTTGTATCCCTGAATATAATAGAGAGAAAACAGGGATATGGTACAGTTATCATTTGCACAGGATGCTGGGGGGGAGAGGGCAGGAGGCGTAGACTGACACAAAAGGCCGGTGAGTGTGTGATGGAGAAAGGGAAGCAGACAGGCTGTGTGTGTGTGTGTGTGTGTGTGTGTGTGTGTGTGTGTGTGTGTGTGTGTGTCTGGAGGGGTCCTCCATATGAAAGTGGTGTGTGAGAGTCTACATGAACACAGCCAAGCTCAGTGCTAGCTATACGTCTTGGTGTGTCAGAGAGGTGTGAGCCTTGCATAGTAGAGGTGGCATTTCATAGTTGTTGACCCTGACCATGAGAACTGACTCTACCAAGAGTTGCACTGGCACCTGCATGCCAAAGGTCAAATGGAGTGCTGCCACCTGAGCATGACTGATGTCTGCTGGACATGGTCTCTTCATGGGAATGCCAAGGACCATGACCCCATGGTCTGTCACATCTGGGTGTGGCTAGCACACTCACTGATGATCAAGCAGAACTACTGCCACTCCAGGAGCATTATCGGGAATGGCCACATTGGCTATAAGCAGATGTTGTGGCTGACTTACACCCACAAGGAAGCAGATCCCCTCCCAGCAGATGTTCCATCACAGATACTGCTTGTTCCATGACAGACACCCCTTGGTCCATCACAGACACCTCTCGTTCCGATGTGTCATTCATCTGTGCCAGGGAATCGGCAACATGGTGCAGTCATGCATGTTAGATTGTGCCACATCCACTACCCTCAGCATTTGTCTGAAGCACATTTCTGAACATGCCTGTGCTTCCATGATGGCCCTAAATAGATGTTGAGTGGTATGAAAATAGACACTTGCAGCAGGTGGAGGAGGGAAATTAGTCCCCCTCTGAGCACCCCTATCAGCTCTCCTACATGACACCTTGCCAACAATTTGGCTACAGCCAGACTCAACAAGCACTGAAGCCATAGTAACCACACTTCCCTGCTCCATGTCATCACCTTCCACCTGTCCTATATCTGTAGGCTCAATGAACTGGGTAGGCATAGGCCTACTGGTTGTGTTCAGGGAAAAGATGGGGGTTGCTGCATGTCAACCTCTGTGTCAGATTCAACTTGTGCACCCCCTGTGTGTGCCTCACTTTCACAGCCATCATCATCAGTGTTTGATGAGACACTGACATCAGGTGGCAGAGGGCCCACACTCCCACTGTCATGATCACCTGTGATAAAAAGGGAGAAAAATAGGCATATATTAATACTTACACTACTGTGGTGCAATATATGCTAAACAGCTAACAGTGCAACCACTATTACAGACATTACAGCAATACATACAACAGGCCTAAAATGACACATTAGATTTCAAGAAATTGAGCTGCAGTACCAAAATAACTTGATTTGGCTTACCATCTGCAGGAGGCCTACTTTGCTGGATTCTTGATGGTCCTAAAATAAGTAAAGAAGGGGGTAAGGACATCATCATCACATTTAACAGTAAGACAAAGGTTGCTACATGTACTCCTCTCACTCAGCATGATGTGTTACTTTAACAAGAATGTAGCTGTCAGCTCTAAACTGAGCTTGTCACTGTACTAATATTCTAATATTCAGATCCCCTCCCACATAAGCACAGGTAAGACAGAAGTAACTTTTATTTCAATTGTTTTACTATACAACAGTATTGAACTGGCCATATAAAACAAACCAACCTAGAAGCTCTTTCTGGGAGTGAAAAGGAGCTGCATCCACATAAAGTACATATTGTGAGCCACTCTGCTGTGAGTTGTCAGAAGATTTGTCAGGAATTCCTCATTGGGGGTGAGAGGTAGTTCTGCAGCAGGCTCACTCTCAGAAAGTCTTGGGCAACAGCAACTGCACACCTCCATGTGGATGTAATAATGTCAATGGTCCTGTGACGCACCTACTCATAAGTACATCCATGGCCACCCAAGGCATTTATGCTAGCAATGATTTGCTGCCATATATTCAGCCTGTCTGGCATATTGGGATGACCCCTTCCAAAAAGAAAAGTACTGTGTTGATGTAGCACATCAACTACTAATGTGTTTTCTGCCTCACTGAAGGGGGTCTGCTACTCAATGACATTTTCAGTTCTAAAACACAATAGAAATGATAATACACATACTTATCACATAACTACAAAGTAACTGTTACCAGATAAAACAGTTAAGGTAGGCAGTCAATAGCACCCACGGGAAAAACATAACACATACAGTATATGTGAAATACTAACAACAGGCAGGATCCAAAATGAGGAGAGTAGCAAGGGCAATTTATCCTTGCATGTGCAATAGTAGTAACTCAACCATGCCACCCCCTCAAAAGAACAGTCCATTCTAGTTTGTGACTTAACAGAAACTTTTCTTTGCTTCCCCCATCCAGTAAAAAACAGGAACATGATCAATTTTGCTAGTAAAATACATTTGAAATGCTAAACATGCATTCAGAGGACCTGTCCCTGAAATATTTGTACATATGTATCACACAGCTTACTATTTTCATGTATTGGTTATCATTTGTACCTCTGAAATGGCTTAACAAAGATGGCCATGCCATCCGTACACTT
Organism: Protopterus annectens; assembly: GCF_019279795.1. Lineage (NCBI taxonomy): Eukaryota > Metazoa > Chordata > Ceratodontiformes > Protopteridae > Protopterus > Protopterus annectens. The sequence continues at coordinate 1,605,718,938 of NC_056735.1, read as the reverse complement.
CTAACTAATGCATACAGATAGTGTAAAAGGCTTTGCTTCACATTATTCATTAAAATATTCCAGCATATGCATTATGTAAGTAAAAAAATGACGGCATACCTGATGGAGTTCAATACCCCTCTTTAGAGACAGCTTGGGAAACGTTTTGCTTTGCTGAACATGTAGCAAGTATCCTCATCATCACTTTGGCTAGCTTCATATTTGCCTTTTTTATAATAAAGATTATTAATGGACCTCATCTGTCTAAGCTGTATTTCAGAGATAAAAATAAACCTCCACGGGTGAAAAGACTTGGTTCGAAGGATCAAATGTGTGTCCAACTCAAGGAAATAATGAGCAAAATAGCTTAGAGATGTTCAACAACTTTTAATCTTTAAAATAATAAAAAAGTAAAAAAATCAGTCAAGCGCTTTCGCCTGGTTCCTACCAGGCTTTATCAAGATAAAACAGTCAAAAAACTAGATTATTATATACCATTTGGAGTTAACAACATAATTAATTCATCTTCAATTACGGTTGTTTTAATTACAGATTTAAAGCACCAGTGTCCTCCGTAACATCAAATCTAGCAACAAGTTGGTGAAATTCATTACACAAATAATATGTTAAGTAGTTTGATCTAAAAATGTTTTAAAAAATGTGTGAGATTGCATCTATACAAAACCTTTATAGGTATTAAATATGTAGATAAATAAATAAATAGATAAATACAGTCGCTTGTCACATTAAATCCGTATAGCAAATAATAGTTCATGAATTTCATTCACAAGCATTTTCTGCGATACCAATATATACTATTAACTGCTAGAATATTAAGCCCTATTTGATTATAAAAAATTGATTGTACCTTTAAACACCAAAACAATAAAATACAGTAGGGACTTATCAATCTAGAAAAATAAAAATAAAAACCCAAAAAGTAATATACGACCAACTCATAATTTTTCTCTATTTAATTTTAAAACGCTGGCTATACTAATACCTTCATTCAAACCTGGAATTTTCGTGGCATTTAGCTTAAGTTGCCACATCAATTCCTTATTTTCCAACCGAGTCTCCCAGTCACCCCCTCTGGGAGACTCGGAAAATAAGGAATTGATGTGGCAACTTAAGCTAAATGCCACGAAAATTCCAGGTTTGAATGAAGGTATTAGTATAGCCAGCGTTTTAAAATTAAATACAGAAAAATTATGAGTTGGTCGTATATTACTTTTTGGGTTTTTATTTTTATTTTTCTAGATTGATAAGTCCCTACTGTATTTTATTGTTTTGGTGTTTAAAGGTACAATCAATTTTTTATAATCAAATAGGGCTTAATATTCTAGCAGTTAATAGTATATATTGGTATCGCAGAAAATGCTTGTGAATGAAATTCATGAACTATTATTTGCTATACGGATTTAATGTGACAAGCGACTGTATTTATCTATTTATTTATTTATCTACATATTTAATACCTATAAAGGTTTTGTATAGATGCAATCTCACACATTTTTTAAAACATTTTTAGATCAAACTACTTAACATATTATTTGTGTAATGAATTTCACCAGCTTGTTGCTAGATTTGATGTTACGGAGGACACTGGTGCTTTAAATCTGTAATTAAAACAACCGTAATTGAAGATGAATTAATTATGTTGTTAACTCCAAGTGGTATATAATAATCTAGTTTTGTGATTGTTTTATCTTGATAAAGCCTGGTAGGAACCAGGCGAAAGCGCTTGACTGATTTTTTACTTTTTTATTATTTTAAAGATTAAAAGTTGTTGAACATCTCTAAGCTATTTTGCTCATTATTTCCTTGAGTTGGACACACATTGGATCCTTCGAACCAAGTCTTTTCACCCGTGGAGGTTTATTTTGCTCTGTATTTCAGAGATGCCAATGACAACATAAGCAGCTGAATTGCACACTAATCAAGCAATCTGGTGGAGCTATTCAATAAAGCAACCATTAAGATTCCATGCGTTTTTTCATGTGGATTTCAAAAGTAGTGGAGTACAAACACAGAAAGTCTTCACAGACAGAATGTTAAGAGATTCTGCTCCATTTGTATGTGCTACAGGCTGCAGGCAATCCTGCTGCTGCTGCTACCAATAGGCCTAGGCTTAGACACAGAAGAGTTTTCAGGCCACATTTATCACAACATACATGACATGAACATTGTAGGGTGTACAGGGCCACAATACAGGAACCCTGCAACCTTGGCCAGCCTCAACTCAAAACCACAGAAAAGAAATAGGGAAAACAGGAAAGTGGTGAAATGGGGAGCAAGCAAGGGAATGCAAGTCAGGAATGTGCAGGAATGATGTAGAAAAGAACCATAGCAATCCATTTCTTTCAGAATAAAGCATGTACATTTTGTGAATTTGGACTGTCACCTCCAGAGAGAGGGATGACCACAACACAGTCTGTTGTACAAAAAATTGTATATAGAATTTGAAAGAATCATTTGTGTCATGAAGACGTGTGAAATGAAGAGCTATGTATGGGATTTTTTTTTTCCTTTGTGGGACAGGTACACCCCCATTTGTTTTGAGAGATAGAGCGGTATGTTGGGAAAGGGCTCTAGGAATGTCTAGGTGAAGTGAGTTGGGCAGGTAAGGAAGCAATTAAAGACAGACAAGGCAAACAAGACAAGAGACAGGGATGATGAAGGACACATGAAGTAGGTGATCACCATGGATGGGGAGAGGGATGGGAAACTTCATGTGACATACAAAGCACTGATACAGTTATTTTATTCTGTTCTGTTACCTTTACTTTTAACACTGCAAACTCCTAACAATTTCTTCCTTACTTTTAAAACACGAGAGTACAGACTGTAGCCACCAATCCTTGATGTGTGCATATGTCGCACATATGCATGTTACAATTATACTAATTACAGATTACAGAAGGTCATTTGTGCCACTGGTATAAAGGTATGAAGTTACATTCCAGTAATGATGAAAACCTAATAGTACTGTATATTTGGAAAGTGTGTTTTTTTGAACCACAATTGATGACTACACTAAAATACTGTACTGTTCTTTTGTCCTACAGTCTGCTTCATGAAGTCTTTTCCTTTTACAGTTTAGAGATGCATGCCCACTATTATCTGAGAAAATATCACCATTACATTGTGCTACAGCCTAAGGCATGCATAGTTTCTTTTACAGTTGGGATATGCATGCTCAGTGTGATGCAACTCTATTAAATATCAACTATGTGGTCTTTAACATTTAATGTTACAAAATTACTATACAGTTTATTGTTATTATTAAAATACTATTTAGATAGTAATATGCTGATGCATACATACCACGTACTTCTCACATTCTTATTAGATGCATGGCATGAGATCGAACATTTGAGACTCTCTCCTCAGCAACTATGGAAAAAACAGAACAGAACATCATTATGAATACAGTCTTGAATATATTCAGCTTTTAACTCTTACAATTACTCTCTGAAATTGATACTTACACATCTATGGAGTGTCCCCTGCTCAACATCCAAAGGTCAAAGGTATCCTGCTTCCTTCTCTGGAGGTCATCAAAATAATGTCTGCATTGCTGACCTCTGTGGAGAATACCTGTCACACTGGTTAAGGCCATGGCAATACAATTCCAGGTTTCAGATTTATGTTCTGAGCTGGAATAGTCTCACTGCAGCAACCTGGCACATGCTCCCTAAGTAGGAGTCCCACAAAAATCTTGGACTCCTGGACACCCTAATGCTGCCATAATTCAAGTTCAATGTCTAATGAGCATTTTTCACCAGTTGCAGTTTATATGCTGTTGTTTCCCACCTACTGCTCATTGTGTGCATAGTGAGAGTGTGCACATTTTGGATTTTCAACATTTGGAAATATTACGCATCACTTTCCATTGAGCAAACATGGTAGGAGAGGGGATGCACGGCTGGGCACCATGTTTGTGTGATATTAAGCGATGTGCAACAGTGGCAAACAATGAAATTTCTAGCGTATTAGGTATACAGGCACTTGTGTAAATGGGCTACTCAAATTTACCATATATATATGGTTCACCACTTTACTGCTATAATCTGCAATCTCACAACAGTAAAACAAAACTTGCACACCCTGTACTAAAACCTCATACCATCTGCACTCCACACCTACACTTAACACCTGCTGCCATGGGATTGGTGAGATGATATCTGTTATCTTAGTAGTTATTGTAAGGTTCTTCCTGTTAATCACAGTGCAATGCTGCTTACTGGGTTTGCATGGTGCACAATATTATTAATTGAATGCATCCAATTTATATTTGTGACTGTCTGGGTCCTGTCTACAAACTGTGTGGTCCATTCCTCCAGTTTTTGTGCTGATGCACTTCTTACAAACCTGGTAAGCACACCTTAACATGTTTGTGCCAAGTGGTGCAAAACACAGACGGCAGAGTGCCCACAGTTTTGCAGAATGTCCAGATATTTACATCGTATATTTAGCCTATTCCTTGTAAAATGTGTGGTCTATTGTGAAATCACTGAAGACTGCAGTCAATATATAATGACATACATTTTTGTTCCATTCTTCATATCCTTAAGAAAATGCATGCTTGTCCTTTTGCCTTTTTCCTGTCATTAGTTTAGTGCTTGAGTGGAATGATCCACATTCTGTATATAGGTTTTGCAGCCAATAACACTGGGCCAAGCTGTGAAACCTTTCCTATGTGCTCCACACATCATTAATATTAATGGAGCGAGGCTGCATGAAGCTGCATGATGTGCACTATTGCGTACACAAATACACTCCTTGTAGACTCTGTATAGAATCTACACAGAGTTTATTGAATCCAGAGGATAGTGTTTCCAGGTAGCATCTGATTATAGGTGGGAACATTTGAGTTCAGCTTAACCTAGGGAATGACAATGGCAGGTACAAGTTTCTCTTTGATGTTGGAGCTACAGTTTAAAAGTTTGCGTTTTTTAAATTGCTTGATGGGGAGGGGGATGTTGTTCCAGAGCTTGGGGACATAGTTAGAGTAGCATGTATCTCTTTCTGTGTTTTAAAATTTACTTCTGGTGAGCAGAGATTTATCTAGAGATCATAAATTTCTGCTTAGATTATAGAGCTAGATTACATATTTGAGGTTAGTGTAGGATTAGGGGATGGGATTAGTGAAGGATGTTGGATAGTTTGATCCAGTTTATACTCATTTTTGTTTTGAAAGATTGGAAATGGTGGGTTATGTTGGAAGCATTTGCAGCAAATTTTGCAATTTTATTATAGTAGTGCTCTAGTTTTGTTTTTAAAATACTGATAGGTTTGTGAGAATCTGAGAGGCATATTGTAATGTGGGTATTAAATAAGTTCTTGTGACTATTTCCCAAGCTTTATTTGTGAGGCATTGTTGTGCTCTGTACAGCAGGCCTAGTTTTTCTATCTTTTTGA
>NC_056735.1:1605668535-1605708535 GCF_019279795.1 Protopterus annectens | reverse complement strand
TTCAGTTCAAATTACTGCTGTTGTTTCATGCTAATTTAATTACATTTTTGTGTTGAGAATTTCTCATCAAACAGCATATGAACATTTCAGATATATTAATAATTCAAATTTTGCCTTAAAGTTTGAAGTACAAACCTGTGCAAGATGCAAATATAGCATTTTGCATAAATAAGTAAATCATTCTTCTCAGTCTTGGTGTGAGCTATCAGCCAAAAATAAATGTGCCACACTGTCTCCATATTCAGGAACCTTGTGATACAAAATGATATTATGCAAGCATTATTCACTGGATCTCCTTACTCATCTGTGTCACCTATCAAAATAGATAAACAAAAGCAATTGAAAATGGTGTTTTATCATTAAGTGGAGGTTACCTCTGTCTGAGTTTGTTCCCCACAGACTCGAGCCCATAGTAATACTGAATATTTATATATCTTTAAGCATAGAATGATTGGATTTCTCCCTATAAACCAGATGCAGATACATTGAAAAGTATTAGAAGCACGAGTTTCATTGTTATTTACTGGTTTAGAATTGTATTTGGGTCTGCTTCATAAGAACAAATTTTGTCTGTCCTGAACTTCACACTTCACAAGTTCAAGTTAGCAAATGAAGATTGTAAGAAATGTGGTGTGATTGTTTTAATTATAGATTATTCATATACTATCAGCGATATCTATATGCACTACAAACGTTAATACTCTGGGCAACTATTAAAGAATGTGAGCTTAGCTGGATGAATACGACTGTAATAAATTACTTGTGGGTAGGGATGCTAAGAATATCTTGTTGAGGGCAGATGCTGAAGTGGTCTCAGTGAAAGCTCCTGATGACACTACCTAGCGCAAGAGGCCCCGGTGCAACCTAATTGCACAAGAGAGCGCTTTCTCCCTTCGCGATTGGGTTGTAAAGATCAGTGATCCCTGTACGGAAGTTGATTTTTTTTTCGATTGTGACACAGTAGAAGATATATCATGTACTGCTGTGGCCATAATTGGTTTAGGGTCAAGTGTCACCAGCATTCTTCATTTGAGAGGTGACGAACAAAGCTCTTACAATAGGAGTCAGCAGAGGAAGCATATAGTGAGACAGGTTGAATCCACTGCCAAAGAGGAAATTAGCTGTCAACTGAATAGGAGACTTGCCAGACTGGTTGAGAGTGCTGATACTTTTTCTGTGGCAGAAGAACTGAACACCTCAACAAAGTCCAAGGCATTAAGCAAGTTATACTGGCAAAAGCCCTTCGCACCACAGACCTGTTTCTGGTGAATCTATGAGGAGGGGTGTGTGGCTGGGTTATACAAACTCAGTCCAGAAGCAGGATTGCTGCAATTTAGTAAAATGACAGAACACTGCTGTTGATGAGAGGGACCTTGTACTCTTTTTCTTGTTTGCTGTATCATAAAAAAGGTAGTTAGAAATCTGTATATTTTCAGACAAAGGAACAAGGTTTTCCTGGGCTAAATTCATCTAGGATTATTCTACCACAGAATTGTTGCTAATGTTTGGTTTCCCTCTGCAGTTCCTGATTTGAGAAACTGGTGACCTGGGTTCTGGCTGTGGCTGCCCAAAAGGTTTTTGTATTTTTAATTTAGTTTTAGACTGGGCTTATTTGGTTTAATCAAATCAAAAAAGGTATACAAATAATACATAGATAGGATGGTAATATATCAGGTTAGAGCTTTATTAGGATAGTTTAGGCATGTGTTGATGTCCTTGCATTCACTGCTGCAGTACTTGTAGCATTTGAGATTTCCTGCCGTGGAGGCCCATCGTTCAGCCGGTGTGCCGGAGACTTCCTGTTGCATTTGAGGGCGCGCCTGAGTGTCACACAGGTGCTCCTTGCGTGCCATGGGTCATGGAGGTGATGTTCAGGCTTACCATAAACAGGACTTCTTTGCCACTAGTCTGAATCCATTTTTTTTTCTCTGTCAGTTTGTTTACCTCTATCTGTTTTGCCAGTTGAATGCATTTTTGTTCTCCAGTGACTACCTACGCCTGTTTGTTGTGCAGATAAGTGTCATGTTTTTTTTTTCTTGTTTTTTGTGCTCCTTGGGGTTAGTGTCATCCAGGAAGGGTAAATGCTAGTGTGGGAGACAGATTCCCCATAAAGACCACCATGATAAGTATCTTTTTTGTCTAAGAGCATCTCATGACCATATGTGTACTGTTTCCTTGCCTTATTTGGGGGAAGGGAAGCTACCTTGCTTTCCTGCTTTACTAGTTTAGTCCAGTTTCAGAGTTGCTGATTCCTGGGCTTTGGTTGTAGTTCCTGTGTACTGTTTCCTTGCCTTATTTGGGGGAAGGGAAGCTACCTTGCTTACCAGTGGGAGTGGGAAGCATTGAGCTGCCTTTTGTCCAGTTTTGTGAGGTTTCAGCCAGTAACTAGTAGTTTATTGGTCGTTTTGGGCCAGTTTCTAGCTTTTTCCAGCCCCCTGGTATAAAACACGCGTTAGCGCAATTTAGAGCGATTTAGCGGAGCTGCCACTGTTGCACACTAGGGCAGTGCCGGTTAAGCAGGTTTAAACTATTCGGGCTACCTAAAGTCCACTCTTCAAATTTTCCCTTAAAACTACCTTCCTCGAACTATACTACTGATCAAATCAGCATATCCTATAACTAAAAGATCAACTCTACTTGACTCCAAGTAGACTATTCTCTATCTATTAAACCTAGCACTTGCTCCTACAGTACTTATTACCTTGATACGGCACTCTTGTCATAGATAGTACCCCAAAAGGCAACCCCCATTTCTCGGTCACCCGTCCCCTGAATCTTTTTTTAAAGTTTTTGTCTACCCTTCTAGCATATCGATGGATCAGTTGCTAGTGTCCTCTCCTGCTCAGCTGGTGAACCTGGGAATATTGAGGCAATGTTTCAATTGCCTCATGTACCTGAACAACCCTTTCCTCCTCCCACAAAACACAAATACATGCGAGAGATGCAACTATACGGCCAAACTGGAGGCTGAGCTCTCTCAACATAGGACTGGCAAGACCAGTCAGGAGGAGAAGGTTACCACACACACTATAGACCCAGTCTCACATAGTACCATTACAACCTCAAATCATACACATAAACACACAAAGACATACTGAGGCTCTGATCAAAAATCTACCAAAACAGCAGAGGCCACCAAAGCAGACACCCAAACAACCACCACCTCAGAACACAACACCCGCAACACATAGACCTCACAGTCAGAGTGTCAAACAGTCACAGCCCTTAAGGCCAAACACAATGCCAGACACACTAGTCATTGGTGACTCCATAGTCAGACACACTGATGTCCCGCTCACCAGACTGAGTAAGGAGAAGGTCACAGTAAGCTGCCTGTCGGGCGCTAGAATCCGCCACATAGCAAGCACTCAGGTCTCTCAACAGCAGGTACAAATATGACTCAGTCATTGTCCATGCTGGTGTAAGCGACCTGAGGCGTACCTCCTGGACTACATGAAAAGAGACATTGAGGAGCTCTCTGATTATGTAGCCCAGGCAGGTATGACCCTGACCTTGAGCAGTATCCTACCTTCACCAAGAATGATGCCACAATACAGAGATAAGATGATCAGCTTTAACAATTGGCTTAAACACTGGTGTCATTCAAAGGGGATCCAGTATCTGTCTGCCTGGGATGACATGCTGGACAAGCCACGCTGCCAAGGCGGCTTGCACCTGTCACCCTAGGATTCGGATATTGGCAAAGGCTCTTGCCACCCCATAGTGCCTTTTTAGGCAGGCTCAAATTCTAAACCTACCACCTAGAACACAAAAGGAAAAAACTAAGGGTAATGCTGCTCAATGCCAGAAGTCTAAATCTCAAAATGCACGACTCGAGGCCCTTCTCAGTATGGAGAACATGATGTCTGTGCTGTGACAGAAACCTGGTTCAAGGCTCCTGAGAGCACCCCAGCGCTATCAGGTTTTACCTCATATCATGCGTTCGGCCCCAAAATCCGGACAATACCAAGAAAGGAGGGTATCCATATTCATCAAGGACACCCACACCTCAAGACTGGTAACAACGCCGCGATGCATCGGAGACCATCCAGGTGCAATTAACCATAGGCAAGACTGCTCTGCAAATTGTAGCATGTTACAGGCCACCCTCACAAACTCAGGAAACTCATGGCCTTCCTGAAAACACTAGAGGGATAAATGTATCACCAAACACCATCATACTAGGTGACTTCAATTACCCTAATATAGACTGGGAACACTACTCAAGCCCAAACACCCTAGCCCAAAAGTTCCTGGAATTCATAAACTCAAATGCCATGGAACAACTAGTCACCATCCCCACAAGAGGAGATAACATGCTTACACAACACCTCAACAGACTGCCCATCAGATGTCAACAGTCAGCTAAACAACAGCACGACACACTAGCATTGCCTTGTATTATAAGTAATTGGGATTTTTTAGTATACTAGCATAGCTAAAGAACGAGTTATAATTATCTTTGGTTTCAGTGGCCAGCCTAGGTTCATGGCCGTCACTTAGTTCTGGTAGGGTGTGCTGGCTCGATGCATTTAGTGGGTCTGATAGTGTACTTAAATTTTTTTGTAATGCTTTTGGTATTATCCTTGAGAAGATGGATTTTAGATTTACTAAATAATTTAAGGAGTTTCTTTTGCTGAATAGTTTGTTTTTGGTGATATTACATTTCCCATTATGCTTGATTCTGGAAGGGACCGCAAGCACAATGTATTTTTCAAACTGGTATAGAATTTCTTAGTAAATATTTCTGCTGTATTAAGATCTGGGGAGGTGAAGTCATAAGTAAATGCTGGTATTTCATCAGGCAGTACGTTGAGGTTGACATGTTTGTAGCCCTTAATTTGATAGGAGTTTGCTGTAGGTGCTTTGGGAGCTTAAAAGTGGAGGTCACAAGTTTTATATTTCTTATATTTAAGTAGCTTGGAAAGCAGTTACCTTTTTGTGTTTGTGAGTAATTATCAACATGGTGTTGACAATAATGTATGTTTCAGGTTTTTGCTGTAATAGAAGTTTATATTTTGAAAGTACCAGAATGAAGGACAAATGCTGCAAATTTTGTGGACTGATGGCAACTGTTTACTTCCTGAATAATCCAGCTGTTGAGGGCAAGATCTGTGCTTAGTAAGAAATTCAGCTTTTGAAAGGTAACAAAGGAAGTTTCATAACCAGATTTATAAGGTAATTTATGAAGCTTTAGTGGTTTGATTTCCTTATACTGTAGGCTTTTTTGAATGTGATCTTATAGGAATTTCTTGATGTTTTCACTATGTGTATGCTCGATGGGCTTTGTTCTACTCATTCTTGACTCACTTCTTGGTGACTTGTTGATTCAGTTATCAGTCATATGCTCATTGTATATGTGTCCACACATGTATGTATATATGTATATGTGTGTGTGTCTGTGTATGTATATCTATATATATATATATATATATATATATATATATATATATATATATATATATATATATACATATACATATATATTTATATGGGTCTACTTCATACGAATGAAACACCACTTACCTGAATCGCTAAATGTCACAAACTGAAACCTCAACTGAATGAACACTCAGATCACCAGAATGTTATTGTGGGAAAAGAACCACTTGGCTACCATGGTGAACTTTGCTTGTTTCCCAGCTGTGGTGCAATCCTGGAGTTGTTATATTTAACTGGGAGGGGTGTAAATGTATAAATCTGATTTTTTTGTTGTGCCGGACAAGTGGTTAGTTTCCTGGTGTTTCTAATCAGTGATCCAAGTACTCATTCAATTGATGTTTTGGCAAAGTCGTCTTGAAATTTACTGATTCAGGTAAGTGGGTTTTCATTTTGATATATATATATATATATATACACACACACATTATATATATATATATATATATATATATATATATATATATACACACACATTATATATATATATATATATATATATATATATATATATATATATATATATATATATATATATATATACACATTATCTATATATATATATATATATATATATATATATATATATATATATATATATAAATATATGTGTACACACACACAGACACACACATATGCACATGCACATACACACAAACGCATGCACAATAACATCTACTACCATACACAGAATGTTATTTCTTCTTTCTTATTTTTTATTATTTATCTACTTCTCTCTCTATATATATATTTTTTTCACAATTACACACACACACACACACACACACACACACACACACACACACACACACCAACGACGACACACACAGACACACACACACAAACACACAGTATCACATACTACCATCTACAAAGTTTTATTTCCACTTCCTTATTTTTTAGATTTTTCCATTGCTACCTGCCTTTTTATACTTAGTTCAAATAGCCGATCAGTCCCTGCAAGAATACAAATTTCCTCATCCTTCTCTTTTCATTTCTCTTTTTATAATTCATACCACTCCTAAATATTTTGTTTCACGTTTGTTACAACTGTATGATGACTTTTTTTTTTGGTTCCTTTAATAGTAGAGCCTTCTTCTCTTTTATCATCTTTTTCTGTTTGCTAGAGTGATTGTCTCTCTCTACAACACTGCTTCTACTCAAACAACCTCAGTCCATTTGTACATTTGCTGAGTCATCCTCAAACCTAAGACTTTCCTTCACCAGTTAGTTTCTGTGTAGTAAACTCTCGGTCACATGTTTACTAGGCTTTTTTAACCCTTTTCCTTCAGCAATCAAGACTCTTTTCATTTTGACATATGTAGTCAAGCACTGTGGACAGTATGCTGTTGGACAAAGCCATTTTTATGTTCCTAATACTGCTAAACTGAAGTAGTACCTGCAGTACTGCCTGGGCGCTGTATGAGTGTGTGTGTGTGTGTGTGTGTGTGTGTGTGTGTGTGTGTGTGTGTGTGTGTGTGTGTTTGTGTTTGTCTGTGTGTGTATGTGAATGTGTGTGTGCCCCAGCTGCAAGGTGGCAGTTATGCAGCAGATAGAGCTGTATCTCCCTCTGACCGTCTAAGGTGAACCATTGATGCTCATCACCATTTGTTAAGCCTTTTCTTCCTGCAACCTGAGCAGTTAATTCAGTCTGGGTCATCAGGGCTGCAATTAGTACTCCAGCATTATGGAGCTGTTGGATTTGTGAACTTATTTCAGTTCAAATTACTGCTGTTGTTTCATGCTAATTTAATTACATTTTTGTGTTGAGAATTTCTCATCAAACAGCATATGAACATTTCAGATATATTAATAATTCAAATTTTGCCTTAAAGTTTGAAGTACAAACCTGTGCAAGATGCAAATATAGCATTTTGCATAAATAAGTAAATCATTCTTCTCAGTCTTGGTGTGAGCTATCAGCCAAAAATAAATGTGCCACACTGTCTCCATATGCAGGAACCTTGTGATACAAAATGATATTATGCAAGCATTATTCACTGGATCTCCTTACTCATCTGTGTCACCTATCAAAATAGATAAACAAAAGCAATTGAAAATGGTGTTTTATCATTAAGTGGAGGTTACCTCTGTCGATGTTCCCCAACACTACCCCTCAAAGCCAATTCCCTAATATCCCTCAAGCCCAAACACCCTAGCCCAAAAGTTCCTGGAATTCATAAACTCAAATGCCATGGAACAACTAGTCACCATCCCACAAGAGGAGATAACATACTTGATCTCATCATCACGAACATGGGAGCACAATGTTCAACACGAGTATACCCCTCACTGGTGAGATCAGATCACAAACTAATCTCGCTGGAGGTCCTCATCCCACCCCACCTGAAATAAAAAGACCACAGTAAAGAACTTCTCAAAGCCGACTTCACACTTCTAAAGACTAGTGTGGTCTCCTTTAAGGCCCCGAGCGTGGAAAACAGTACTCAAGCCGCTGAATCACTTACAAATGCCTTCTACCAGCACCTGCAGGACTGCATGGATAAGGCAATCCCAAGCAAAACAAAGACTCTTTGTACCAAAGGCAAGCGTCCAGTCTGGTGGACCCCAGCCATAAACAAACTCTACAACAAAGGAGGAAGCTACTACAAGATAGAGCAAAATCCTTAAAAGGTAAGACACCCTTGATCACTATAAGTAAAAACTAAGAGCTCTCATAAAATCATCCAAAGCAAATTTGAGAGAAAAATAGCTAAAGACTCAAAAGACAATCATAAGGCCTTCTTTAGCTATGTTAGAAACCTGGGAGGAAACTCCCAGATATGCTCAGAACTAGTTCAAAATGATGTGAAGATTACTGATCCTACAGACATTGCCAACATACTGGCTGACAGGTTCAGTGCAAACTTCTCCCCTCCCCAAAGGAGATATCTATACCAAATGATTGCAGCCCCCAAACATCTCCAGCCCAAGTGAGAACTGCTCTCTCCAAAGCAAAAACACAGCATCCATGGGACCTGATGGTGTCCCCGGCTGTGTGCTCCAGAACTCAATGAGGAATTAAACCCACAGCTAGGACAGCTGTTTAATCAAAGTCTTACCTCTGGATACTACCCAGGGGTGGCGACTGCAACTGTGGTCCCACTTCACAAAGGCGGTGCCTCCACCGACCCTGGAAATTACCGCCCATTAGCTTGACAAGCCTTATCTGCAAAGCCATGGAGAGGATCATAATGGACCTCATAAATAAAGACATAGGGAATTTGCAGACTTTGGATCCAACCCAGTTTGGCTTTGTCAAAGGCAGATCATGCCTTTTAAACTTGGTTGACTTTTTGAAACAGTCACCAAAGCCATTGATGAGGAAAGGCAGTCCATACAGCCTACCTCGATCTGGCTAAGGCCTTGATACAATACCCCACTCGGGTATCATTGAAAAACTCATCAGCTTAAATGTTAACCCATACATCACAAGATGGGTTGCAAACTGGCTGAGTGACAGAACCCACAGGGTCAGAGTTGCTGGCGCCATGTCAGACTCAAAGCCTGTCACAAGTGGTGTCCCACAGGGCTCAGTCCTGGGCCCACTCTTGTTTGGCATCTACTTTTCAAGTACAAGCAAACACAGGAGGGTTATGGCTGACAAAGTTTGCAGATGACTGCAAACTGGGCCATAGTAGAAAACACATCTGACACAGATATCCTTCAGAAGGGTCTCACAGAAGCGGATAACTGGTGCCAGAGCCAGGCCTAAAGTTAAATGCCAAAAATGCATAGTCATACCCTTCGGGAAAAACAAGGTTACCCCTAGCTACCAAATAGGTGGCAATCCACTGAGCACAGAAGAAGTTATCAGGGACCTGGGGACCCAGGTTGATAGTAGTCTGTCATTCGACACCCATGTAGCTAAAGTACACACACGCAACATGCACAACAGCACACACAAACACACAGTATCACATACTACCATCTACAAAGTTTTATTTCCACTTCCTTATTTTTTAGATTTTTCCATTGCTACCTGCCTTTTATACTTAGTTCAAATAGCCGATCAGTCCCTGCAAGAATACAAATTTCCTCATCCTTCTCTTTTCATTTCTCTTTTTATAATTCATACCACTATAAATATTTTGTTTCCACGTTTGTTACAACTGTGCATGATGACTTTTTTTGGTTCCTTTAATAGTAGAGCCTTCTTTCTCTTTTATCATCTTTTTTCTGTTTGCTAGAGTGATTGTCTCTCTCTACAACACTGCTTCTACTCAAACAACCTCAGTCCATTTGTACATTTTGCTGAGTCATCCTCAAACTACTAAGACTTCCTTCACCAGTTAGTTTCTGTGTAGTAAACTCTCGGTCCACATGTTTACTAGGCTTTTAACCCTTTTCCTTCAGCAATCAAGACTCTTTTCATTTTTGACATATGTAGTCAAGCACTGTGTGGACAGTATGCTGTTGGACAAAGCCATTTTTTATGTTCCTAATACTGCTAAACTGGAAGTAGTACCTGCAGTACTGCCTGGGCGCTGTAAGGAGTGTGTGAGTGTGTGTGTGTGTGTGTGTGTGTGTGTGTGTGTGTGTGTGTGTGTGTGTGTGTGTGTGTTGTCATTTGTCTGTGTGTGTATGTGAATGTGTGTGTGCCCCAGCTGCAAGGTGGCAGTTATGCAGCAGATAGAGCTGTATCTCCCCTCTGACCGTCTAAGGTGAACCCATTGATGCTCATCACCATTTGTTAAGCCTTTTCTTCCTGCAACCTGAGCAGTTAATTCAGTCTGGGTCATCAGGGCTGCAATTAGTACTCCAGCATTATGGAGCTGTTGGATTTGTGAACTTATTTCAGTTCAAATTACTGCTGTTGTTTCCATGCTAATTTAATTACATTTTGTGTTGAGAATTTCTCATCAAACAGCATATGAACATTTCAGATATATTAATAATTCAAATTTTGCCTTAAAGTTTGAAGTACAAACCTGTGCAAGATGCAAATATAGCATTTTGCATAAATAAGTAAATCATTCTTCTCAGTCTTGGTGTGAGCTATCAGCCAAAAATAAATGTGCCACACTGTCTCCATATGCAGGAACCTTGTGATACAAAATGATATTATGCAAGCATTATTCACTGGATCTCCTTACTCATCTGTGTCACCTATCAAAATAGATAAACAAAAGCAATTGAAAATGGTGTTTTATCATTAAGTGGAGGTTACCTCTGTCTGAGTTTGTTCCCCACAGACTCGAGCCCATAGTAATACTGAATATTTATATATCTTTAAGCATAGAATGATTGGATTTCTCCCTATAAACCAGATGCAGATACATTGAAAAGTATTAGAAGCACGAGTTTCATTGTTATTTGCTGGTTTAGAATTGTATTTGGGTCTGCTTCATAAGAACAAATTTTGTCTGTCCTGAACTTCACACTTCACAAGTTCAAGTTAGCAAATGAAGATTGTAAGAAATGTGGTGTGATTGTTTTAATTATAGATTATTCATATACTATCAGCGATATCTATATGCACTACAAACGTTAATACTCTGGGCAACTATTAAAGAATGTGAGCTTAGCTGGATGAATACGTCTGTAATAAATTACTTGTGGGTAGGGATGCTAAGAATATCTTGTTGAGGGCAGATGCTGAAGTGGTCTCAGTGAAAGCTCCTGATGATTTTTAACATGTCATTAACCATATTAGTAGAAGTGACAAGTACTTTTGCACAGAGAATATCGTTGACTGGATATTCACTCCTTCTCCTCAGACATTATTAATAGTGCCTAGTCAATTTCTTTTAGCAACCATTCTCTTTTATTTCCAGTAAGGAAAATATATCACCTAAAAAAACATCTGTATCATTTTGTTACTCAGGAAGCCCATGACCATGTTCTGCTTCTGCTTTTTGCAGGCATCTTATATCTTTTTGACTGGCCTCTAATGACAGTTTTCTGACAAATCATTATTTCTGCTTATTTTAGGTCTGTGTTCTTTTGTCTGTTTGACAAGGGAGGACTCTGAAAATGAATACAAGCTAAAGACATGCACACTACATGAATTATTGGAACTACAATACACTTCATAAAAGGCCAAGATGTTTCATGTAAACAGCATAAACAAATCTGTAATGATTCTGACCAGGAATTGCTGGGTCCTGTATACCAAATGAAGGTTTAGTGCACTTAACTGAAGGACAGACACACAGACAATGTTACAATATGTTAAGCAGTTTTTTTGTCCAGTTGCAGTTTGGTAGTACAATGCCTGCTGTATCACCCACCAATGGAAACAAAAGACTAAGCATATATGTTAGAGCTAAAGAACCATAATTTAAAAAAAAAAAATTGTTCACACTCTTCTAAATCGGATGTGTCAAATAATCCTTTCTATGAACCAGGAACTAGTTTGCATTTTCTAGTCCTCATTTTCTGTTAAAAGCATATCTTAAAACACAAAGCACAAAAATCTGGTTATCCAGGAGTGGATTACATTTTACTTTGTTTCCTGTACCAGTTAGCTGTTTAGTTGTCATACCAGCGTATCTACTGATAAATAGGTTATAATCAGAGTTAAAAGCCCAATGCTGTTGAAGGAAAACACAAAGTTACATAATGTACCTCTGTTTCACAGAATCATAGAATCATCTAATATACAAGGCAACTGGGCCCAGTGGTCATTTGTGCCTTACTATTTATTCGCCATTAGAACTTTCTTTCATTTTCAAGGAGCAACACGCCAGTCATAACAAGTGTATTTGTGGATACCCATCCAGTTGTCTAACTGTATTTTGTAGGAAAAAAAGTATGTCAAATTGCTTAATTTGGAGTGGAAATGTTTTCCAGAGAAGGGGTAAACATGGCATGACAAATCTATCTTTCCACTGTGTTTTATTTATTTGCTGAAGCAAGTTTATATCCTAGGTTTTTCTGATAGTGAGACTGTTTCAGTTGTGGAGATATAACATGTCTTTAATGTCTCTGTATCCACAGATCACCCTCCAAGGAGTCTACAAGACACTGAATAAAGAGAAGGTGCTTTCAGCCTCTCTTGGTAGCTCTTATTTTTTAAGTCTGTAAATTTGTTTAGTTAGGATCCTCGGTGGCCTTTCAACTTGTTTGATATATGTAATAAAATGCATCCCAAATGGGACATTGTATTCAATAATTGGTCTTATAGATGGATAAGAATTTCCTTTGATCTAGATGACATACCTTTTGCAATCAGCTGCACCAGGAAAAATATTTCCTAACCACTTTTTCGATGTGATGGTGAAAGACAGGAGAGAATTATCTACGCATGTTCTAAGGTCTTTCAATACACTTTCAAGTTGAAGTGTAGTGCTGTTTATACTATAAAATTGATGAAGAAATTGTTAACCAAATATGATGGTATTGCATTTATTAGCATTTAGTTTTAACCCATTTTTTGAGTGCCAGTTGTTACATGTGTGAGTTCCATTTGGAATTTCTATGTATCATGTTTGGACTTTTGGATGAAGCCAAGTTTGCAGTTGGTTAGCCTGTGATTCTCATTTGTAATTTGAGAGCTACAAAGTATATGCTGAATAGTAGAGGTCCATAGGTAGCCCTAAGGAATACCAGTGGTCATCTTCATATTTGCTGAGAATGCAACTGACGCCACCACTGCAAGAGTTCTATCCTTCAGCCAGATTGCTATCTATCTGACTATGTATAGATCAAGTTGGAGCTCATTCAGCTTGTTTATAATGTTTTTATATGTTATGGTGTTAAAAGCTTTAGCCAGGTTACACTGAGCTGTATGGGCAGCAAGTCCACTGTTTGAGTTACTCTCTCAAAGAAGTTGACCAGATTCATTAGAAAAGATCTACCCTTAACAAAGCTGCCTAACTGCTGAGAACAAACCTTATAAGATTTTTGATATTATAGTTAATTAAGTCAGTTATGCTATGTTTGATTACTTTGTAGATGAAACTAGTCAAGCTAGTGGGGCTAGGGGTTCTGGAGTCAGTAGGGGCCAACTTTGTGAACTGGCATCACAACAGCTGTGCACCATACTTTAGGGGACAAAACCAGTGACTAGGCTCAGGCTGAATAGCTGTATGAACATGTCCACTAGGACGTGTTTTGTACTGTTTATTAGACAATGACAGGGCTTCTCCTCACAGATGATGTATTTTTAATTTTGAAGAAAAATCTACTGCCAATCATTAGCAGGCCAGAGTTCCCTGGTGACCCCTAACTGGGAAAAGCCAAGCAAACAACAACCTTTAGTAAGTGTTATTTGGTTAAAATATGAGAAGTTGATATTCTGTGGGATAAATGGGCTATATAGTTGTTTCATGGGTAAAATTTGTACTGAATTTTTGATAGTATGTTGGCTATATCAACTGTATACAGGTAGCTAGTACCATTTGGATACATTCTGAACAATGCTCACTGTTACTCCTTAGATTCCTACTGTAGCTAAAGAAGTATTTGTAATTGTCATTGGCATCTGATCCTCTTCTAAGTTCATGGGATCTGTTTTTCAAATAATGTAATTTTGTTCTTCGTTAGCTTTATAATGATAAACTAAATCTTTTTTTTTTTTTTCTTTACTTTACAGTTTAACAGTTTAAACCTTTCTTACTGTATTTTATTTATAGATGTGAACCACTAGGCTGACTTTTTAAACTCCATGGAGGTTTTGTTTGCATTAATGCCATCCATGATGGGAAGATTGCTGCTATTCATTAGTGGGAGAAGTGTATTACTGTCATCCATGGTGCTATCTAAATGGAAGTATTTATGCCATCCATGATTGGAATTACGGTCATCCACATTGGAACGTTACTGCCATCCATGATGGGAGGCATTAATTCCATCCATGATGGGGGGGTGGGTACTGTCATCCATATTGCAAACATTACTGCCATCCATGACGGAGAGTACTACTGCCATTTAAGCTGGTTCCACAGCTATATGATGCCACAACACAAAGATATGTAATTGTTTGAATCTGACTATATCAAATGATGACTCCATCCTTTCAGTTAAGAGCAATGAGGTATGTACCAGTGTCATTAGATAGCTCTGATATAATCTGTTGATGATGCTGTACTACTTTTCATAATGTGTCTAAAATCATAACAACCTACAAACAAATCTCTTGAAACTGGAAAGTTGATTGCCAATACTGTATCATACACCATAGAAAAATAAGTCATACATTATTTTAAATATTTAGTTAGCTAGCTACTTATTTAATTATTTTGATAAAGAAAATTTAATCAAAGGCTGCCTAATGAATAGCAAAGCAGAATAAGATATTGAAACTCTGAAATCTGTACAGTACCTAATTTTATCTAAAAAATTATGACATGCAAAGGTTATCTGTCGTAGGAAGAAAGCATGTCATTGATGATACTAGATTATGGAGAAGTCTTTCTCACAGAATTATCAATTAAATTCATATCATTAGATTGTATTATCATGGAAAATGCCATATACATGTCATCACCAACCCTTTGACCCAGTAAATATCATGTATTCAGCATTGCAAAATCTCACTAGGAATGGCTGACAGCATTCAGTAGTACTATGACAAAATCTGAAACTTTCTCTTAGTAGGTACTGAACCTGTATGGCACACATTTTCAAGTATCTTTAAAAACATCAATCTGAAATATGGCACACACATTTTGAAGTATATTTAAAAACCTCAAGTCTGGAAATATGAACACTGGTGAGAATCTGAAGTTATGTGGCTTATCTCTCTATGTATTTTTGGACAGTTATTTACTTAATCTGGTATCCATTTATCCAAACTGCTTACAAGTAAAAATGACATAGAGAATTTAATAAAGCATACATGTATTTATTTATAGTAGCACCTGCTTACAAAAGTAAGCAGATGTGATCAGAAAAAAGGAGCTGAGGCCTGCACGGTGTGTGAACACAGAATTGTCTGGAACAAGAGACCCTCTAAGCAGGTGAAATGAATGCAAATGAGGGTGGTGAAGTGAAGCAAGCAGATAGGCAGTCCGACCCCATGTTGGTGTCCGTAATGTACATGGAAAAATTCTGTGTACAGCCTGGGATGTTAAAATGACACTAAGGGCTGTAAAAGTGTACCGGTGTCAGAAATAGTATAGTGGACACAGATATGCAAAACTATCCACTGTGTGTTCAAAATCATATGGAAAATAATGTAAAATAATTTAATTTTTTTAATACCCTGAGTATGTTTGGGTGGTGGCCTCAGAGCGCAAACATGCCTTTATGGAAAAAAAATATAAAAAAAGAATTAATAAAAAAAAAAAAAAAACAATTGTGAGTTTATATGATAATGCATTATGTGCTGACCTAATTCTGTGTGGAATATACACAATTTACACAGCTGTGGTTGCTAACAAGGCAGGGCCTGGAACTGTGTAGTTTCCAGGCTCTGTGCATGGATCTATATGAAATGAGCTGGGGTTACTGAATAGCACAAATGGGTATCTGTGTCCACTGATCCCATCCATGTAGGCACAGAACCATTTTGTTGTCCACAGAAGAGGTAGCTGACACTGGGGTGTGCCTGGAGTGCTTGTAAGCTCATTGGGTTCAGCAGGGCCTGTTTGCATGACTCGGCGCTGAGCTGGGGACTGTACATTAACTACTAAGATGTTTTTACCTCTGAGGTATGTGTTTTATTGTATTTATGGCTCACCGCTGGGCTGACCATGACCTTTCATGGGGGTGTGTCTATGGAATGCTAAGCTCACACCTTTGCAACAATGTGCAGGTTTGCGCACCATGCCACAGTGCTCAGCAAGGAAGACTGTCAAAAAATGGCTGAGAAAGCTACTGATGTATTAATTACTGATGAGCCCTGTTTCACTAATTAGGGCCATTAAAGTATAATGATTTACTTGGCGGGTGGAATGCATAATAGCTACCAAATCACACAGGCTACACCTACAGCAGAGCACTATAAAGTATGCATACACCCTACAATCTGATTTTCCTCATAGTCTGCACCATTTGAGTACAGACTTGGGAATTTTAACTGAGAGAATACTAGGGGCTGCTACAGGTCTGCTACATATGTCTGTGCTAGATGCTGAGATGAATGCAGCTGCTGCTGCTGACCATAGGCCTAGACTGAGAAGGAGAAGAGTCTTCTACATCAACTGCAAGGTACCACTCCATTAACTGCCAGGTCATGTGCAATGCCCAGGCATTATCGCCAGCGTGTGTGCTGGCATCTCTTGGCTCATATCTGGCACACATCACAGCTGTGCCAGATGTTTGCTAGGATGAGCATCCCACATGGCCATTTACTGGGGGATGCTTACATACACACTGGAACCATGGATAATGTCACCCATCAGAAGTGGTACACCCACCCACCAAAGAATACCATAATGAGAGCACACGTGTGATGTGATAGTGTGTTTGGGCTGTAGTGCTGGTTCTAGTGTTTTGATATATCTGATGAGTCTTGTACTCTCCAGCCACTTGTGCACACAGATATTCACAGTATGTGTGCCATTTACCTAACACTACATCCTGCAGCTGCAGGAACAGCAAAGGGGAAGGGATACACATCCCCCCACCCAGTGCCTAGGTCACCATAGCCGCACCCACAGGGGGGACTCAGAGGAGGAACCCCTTGAGGCTGTCCCTGTAGGCAGTCATAGGTGTGCTTCCAATATGCCCTTGGCTTTGAGACAACGTGACAGCTTGTGCACTGGACAACCTAGAGGCCCTAGAGACTGCACACCTTACTCCCGACTCACATACATATTACTAAAAATGATGCCAGCCAGACCACACAACCTGTACCCCTCACCATGTATTGGCTGTGGACTGTGCATGCATCAGACAGAAATGTAGGAACTACAGAGTCTGTCACCTGGGTGCATTTGGTAAGTGTCCCATACACACCACTTGTAAGGGTACTACAATATGGTAGGATAATGTATGGACCCACTGCCACATGTATGCAAGGTAGTGGGCTATGGTATATAGTGTGTTACTGGGGCTACTTGCAGAGATCTATAAAAGGTGCTACTTGTACACACATCTACAGCTACTTGGGGCAAATATAGTACTCTGCTCAGCAGTATATGTTCCCCATGAAGTATCCACTAGGACACATGGCTGTAAACTCCATGATAGTATTCAAGGGAAATGCCAAACAAGGACAGGATGATGCATGACTGCATCTGTGCCAACAGAGCATGGAATGGTTGTCCCCATCTAAACAACACATCAGTGTTCCCATACAACTACTCTTAACAGTAAGCCTGCAATGATATACCAGGAAGACCACACACAATTCCTGTATGTTGTTGATACTGTGGAGGAATGAAACCTCTCTGTTTGGTGGCCATTGTGGCTCACTGGGCCAGGAACAGTAGCATGGGTGATGAGGTTGATGGTTTCTGGCAGCATCCAACATTTTTGCATGTGAGGTGACTCATAAGGTGGTATTTCCACAAACTGTCATAACCCCTCAATCCATTACTGCAAACAAAGCTGGACAAAGCCAGAGTGCATGAAATTTTCGAGGCCATACCTACAGACAGAGACATTATACATGCTCTGAGTAACCTAGCAGGTGGCTAGCACTGTAACAGGTCAGATTAGTTGTAGGATGTAAAAGCTTACATCACTGAAATCTGTCCCAAGTAGTTAAGCAATTTTGTTCACCATTTGCCTTTTTACAGTACAGTGCAGCAGAAAATTGCAAAATGTATGAAGAACACAGCACATATGGGATAGAAATTCTGGACAGTCTGCAAAACATCATGCCTAGGAAAGAAGGTATGCAGACTGTCACCCAATGCATGGTGCTACATCATGTACCCCAACTCACAGCATAACCTCTCAACCTCCATACAACAGGAAATCATGGGCCAAAGCCATGAATGTGGGATCATAGGCCACAAATAGGGACCAGCTGTTAGAATTTTTACTGTTACAAAACATAGAATGTCATTAGAATAATAGGTATTGTGCATAGGCATGACACTCCTGATGTGTGTATGGATTCTGAAACTCAAATGTCATTATTTGGTTGACATCAATCTTTACTGATTTGCCTCTAATTTTCCAGAAAACTTTTATGGCAGATCAAGCTATATGAGACAAAAGTGCTTTCTGTGAAGCTCTGCTACAGTTGAGGCATGAGTTGGGCTATATTAAGGTCCCAAAGCAAACAGGTGGGAGAATGCCTTGGACAATATCAGGGAAGTGCAGTACTGTGGTAAATAAGTGCAGCAGCCATGGCTTGGCACAAATAATCCCAGACTGGGCGTACAGGTGGTTCTGGCCTGGAGTCATTTGTGAAAAGTACTGACAGTCACACTGGGCATGTTCTACACTTAACTGAGCTCAAGTCTGTCGCCTCTACTGCCCAAAGACACTATATGTTGAAATATGTCTGTACATACAACCTAGCTATGTATACATATCTGTCTCCCTATCCCCTTCAAGCAGTAGATTGCTCTATCAGTATGTGACACACACACACACACACACACACACACACACACACACACACACACACTTTTACACACATATATCTATATCTAATATATATATATATATATATATATATATATATATATATATATATATATGATATTAGATGTATGTAGAAACTACTGCAAGTATAGTGATACATATACTCCACATATATCTACATAAAACATTTACATAGCATTACACACACACACACACACACACACAGAGACACACACACACACACACACACACACACACAGCATTTTAAGCAGACATCCGGTTATACACATTTATATAGATATGGGTTGGGGATATACAGATGTCCCCACATACTCTGGAATGCTGGGGATTATCTGCATTTACAGTTCTCTGATGGAGACAGACCAGGTCACGGCCAATTACAAACCACTCATCCACAGACCCACCTATGGACTGTCACCCTGTGAGCCAGACACAGGTACATAGTTAGTGTAATGTGTGCAATAAAGCTGCAACTCGCACATGGACAAGCCATATTGTCCTGGCCACATAACACTATCAAACGCTGCAAACAGCCACATACGGCCATACTGGCAAGTGTACACATAGGAGGGATGTTACAAATATCCTCCATGGACACTGGGCCACAATAACAGTACCAAACAGTAGCACTCCTGCAGGCACACATGCCATCTAACACAAGCCCACTGCGTACTCCATAAGTGCCATGCCTGCATCCACATATATACAACAGGCATAACATGTGGCACGTGCAATAAGTACTATGAGCTGTAGATGGGTAGGGGTTCTAATCTCCCATCATCTAACTCTGTGTGTGTGTGTGTGTGTGTGTGTGTGTGTGTGGCTAATGCTCACAACTTAATTTCCAACTTTGTGAACTGGCATCACAACAGCTGTGCACCATACTTTAGGGGACAAAACCAGTGACTAGGCTCAGGCTGAATAGCTGTATGAACATGTCCACTAGGACGTGTTTTGTACTGTTTATTAGACAATAATATATGTTGACAGGCCTCACAGATGATGTATTTTTAATTTTGAAGAGTACTAAAATCTACTGCCAATCATTAGCAGGCCAGAGTTCCCCTGTGGTGACCCCTAACTGGGAAAAGCCAAAAAGACAAACAACAACCTTTAGTAAGTGTTATTTGGTTAAAATATGAGAAGTTGATATTCTGTGGGATAAATGGGCTATATATAGTTGTTTCATGGGTAAAATTTGTACTGAATTTTTTGATAGTATGTTGGCTATATCAACTGTATACAGGTAGCTAGTACCATTTTGGATACATTCTGAACAATGCTCACTGTTACTCCTTAGATTCCTACTGTAGCTAAAGAAGTATTTGTAATTGTCATTGGCATCTGATCCTCTTCTAAGTTCATGGGATGTCACTGTTTTTCAAATAATGTAATTTTGTTCTTTCGTTAGCTTTATAATGATAAACTAAATCTTCCTTTTTTCTTTTTTTTTCTTTACTTTACAGTTTAACAGTTTAAGAAGCCTTTCTTACTGTATTTTATTTATAGATGTGAACCACTAGGCTGGTTCACTTTTAAACTTCAGGTTTTGTTTGCATTAATGCCATCCATGATGGGAAGATTGCTGCTATTCATTAGTGGGAGAAGTGTATTACTGTCATCCATGGTGCTATCTAAAATGGAAGTATTTATGCCATCCATGATTGGAGGTATTACGGTCATCCACATTGGGAACATTACTGCCATCCATGATGGGAGGAGCATTAATTCCATCCATGATGGGGGGGGGGGGATGGTGGTACTGTCATCCATATTGCAAACATTACTGCCATCCATGACGGAGAGTACTACTGCCATCTTTAAGCTGGTTCCACAGCTATATGATGCCACAACACAAAAGATATGTAAAAGAGCATTGTTTGAATCTGACTATATCAAATGATGGCTCCATCCTTTCAGTTAAGAGCAATGAGGTATGTACCAGTGTCATTAGATAGCTCTGATATAATCTGTTGATGATGCTGTACTACTTTACACTTTTCATAATGTGTCTAAAATCATAACAAACCTACAAACAAATCTCTTGAAACTGGAAAGTTGATTGCCCTGTAATACTGTATCATACACCATAAAGAAAAATAAGTCATACATTATTTTTAAATATTTAGTTAGCTAGCTACTTATTTAATTATTTTGATAAAGAAAATTTAATCAAAGGCTGCCTAATGAATAGCAAAGCAGAATAAGATATTGAAACTCTGAAATCTGTACAGTACCTAATTTTTTATCTAAAATAAATTATGACATGCAAAGGTTATCTGTCGTAGGAAGAAAGCATGTCATTGATGATACTAGATTATGGAGAAGTCTTTCTCACAGAATTATCAATTAAATTCATATCATTAGATTGTATTATCATGGAAAAATGCCATATACATGTCATAACCCTTTGACCCAGTAAATATCATGTATTCAGCATTGCAAAATCTCACTAGGGAATGGCTGACAGCATTCAGTAGTACTATGACAAAAATCTGAAACTTTCTCTTAGTAGGTACTGAACCTGTATGACGCACACACATTTTCAAGTATCTTTAAAAAACATCAATCTGAAATATGGCACACACATTTTGAAGTATATTTAAAAAACCTCAAGTCTGAAATATGAACACTGGTGAGAATCTGAAGTTATGTGGCTTATCTCTCTATGTATTTTTGGACAGTTATTTACTTAATCTGCAAATTATCCATTTATCCAAACTGCTTACAAGTAAAAATGACATAGAGGGGAATTTAATAAAGCATACATGTATTTATTTATAGTGGCACACTGCTTACACAAAAGTAAGCAGATGTGCGATCCAGAAAAGGAGCTGAGGGGCCTGCACGAGTGTGTGAACACAGAATTGTCTGGAACAAGAGGAACCCTCTTAAGCAGGTGAAATGAATGCAAATGAGGGTGGTGAAGTGAACCAGCAAGCAGATAGGCAGTCCTGCAGACCCCATGTTGGTGTCCGTAATGTACATGGAAAAATTCTGTGTACAGGATGTTAAAATGACACTAAGGGCTGTAAAAGTGTACTTAGAGTGTCAGAAATAGTATAGTGGACACAGATATGTGCAAAACTATCCACTGTGTGTTCAAAATCATATGGAAAATAATGTAAAATAATTTAATTTTTTAATACCCTGAGTATGTTTGGGTGGTGGGCCTCAGAGCGCAAACATGCCTTTATGGAAAAAAAAATATAAAAAGAGTGTAAAAAAAAAAACAGAATTTGTGAGTTTGTAACAGTAATGCATTATACGACCCTGTGTGGAATATACACAATTTACACAGCTGTGGTTGCTAACAAGGCAGGGCCTGGAACTGTGTAGTTTCCAGGCTCTGTGCATGGATCTATATGAAAATGAGCTGGGGTTACTGAATAGCACAAATGGGTATCTGTGTCCACTGATCCCATCCATGTAGGCACAGAACCATTTTGTTGTCCACAGAAGAGGTAGCTGACATCAAAAGGGGTGTGCCTGAGTGCTTGTAAGCTCATTGGAGTTCAGCAGGGCCTGTTTGCATGACTCGGCGCTGAGCTGGGGGACTGTACATTAACTACTAAGATGTTTTTACCTCTGAGGCATGTGTTTCATTGTGTTTGCTGGGCTCACCGCTGGGCTGACCATGACCTTTCATGGGGGTGTGTCTATGGAATGCTAAGCTCTGTTTACCTTTGCTGTGCAGGTTTGCGCACCATGCCACAGTGCTCAGCAAGGAAGACTGTCAAAAAAAATGGCTGAGAAAGCTACTGATGTATTAATTACTGATGAGCCCTGTTTCACTTAAATTAGGGCCATTAAAAACCCTTAATGATTTACTTGGCGGGTGGAATGCATAATAGCTACCAAATCACACAGGCTACACCTACAGCAGAGCACTATAAAGTATGCATACACCCTACAATCTGATTTTCCCCCATAGTCTGCACCATTTGAGTACAGACTTGGGAATTTTAACTGAGAGAATACTAGGGGCTGCTACAGGTCTGCTACATATGTCTGTGCTAGATGCTGAGATGAATGCAGCTGCTGCTGCTGACCATAGGCCTAGACTGAGAAGGAGAAGAGTCTTCTACATCAACTGCAAGGGGTACCACTCCATTAACTGCCAGGTCATGTGCAATGCCCAGGGCATTATCCTTAATGTGTGTGCTGGCAGCTCTGGCAGTTATCATGACTCCCATATCTGGCACACATCACAGCTGTGCCAGATGTTTGCTAGGATGAGCATCCCACATGGCCATTTACTGGGGGATGCTGGCTACACACTGGAACCATGGATAATGTCACCCATCAGAAGTGCACACCCACCCACCAAAGAATACCATAATGAGGCACACGCACAAACCAGGAATGTGATAGAGCATGTGTTTGGGCTGTTGAAGTTACGGTTCTAGTGTTTTGATATATCTGATGGAGTCTTGCAGTACTCTCCAGCCACTTGTGCACAGATATTCACAGTATGTGCCATGCTACACAATATGATCCTGTGGAAACAGCTGCAGCAGGAACAGCAAAGGGAAGGGATACACATCCCCCCACCAGTGCCTAGGTCACCATAGCCGCACCCACAGGGGGACTCAGAGGAGGAACCCCTTGAGGCTGTCCCTGTAGGCAGTCATAGGTGTGCCCAATATGCCCTTGGCTTTGGCCAAGAGACAACGCATAGCACATGCACTGACAACCTAGAGCCCTAGAGACTGACACCTTACTCTGACTCACATACATATTACTAAAAATGATGCCAGCCAGACCACACAACCTGTACCTCACCATGTATTGGCTGTGGACTGCATGCATCAGACAGAAGTAGCCCAGAACTACAAGTCTGTCACCTGGTGCATTTGCAAGGTAAGTCACTCTCCCATACACCACTTGTAAGGGGTACTACAATATGGTAGGATGTGTATGGACCTGCCACATGTATGCAAGGAAATATAGTGGGCTATATATAGTGTGTTACTGGGCTACTTGCAGAGATCTATAGTGGGCTACTTGTACACATCTACAGCCACTTGGGGCAACAGGTACTCTGCTCAGCAGTATGTTCCCCATGATATCCACTAGGACACATGGCTGTAAACTCCATGATAGTATTCAAGGGAAATGCCAAACAATGGGGTTACAGGACAGTCGCATGACTGTCTGTGCCAACAGAGCATGGAATGGTTGTCCCCACTCCAAACACATCAGTGTTCCCATACAACTGCTCTAACAGTAAGCCTGCAATGATATACCAGAAGACCACACAATTCCTGTATGTTGTTGATACTGTGAGGAATGAAACCTCTCTGTTTGGTGGCCATTGTGGCTCACTGGGCCAGGAACAGTAGCATGGGTGATGGTGTCGATGGTTCAAATCTGGCAGCATCCAACATTTTTTGCATGTGAGGTACTCATAAGGTGGTATTTCCACAAACTGTCATAACCCCTCAATCCATTACTGCAACAAAGCTGGACAAAGCCAGAGTGCATGGGGGTACAAAGGGCCATACCTACAGACAGACATTATACATGCTCTGAGTAACCTAGCAGGTGGCTAGCATAACAGCAGACTGTAACAGGTCAGATTAGCTGCAGGATGTAAAAGCCATCACTGAAATCTGTCAGTAGTTACAATAGTTCAATGATTGCCTTTTACAGTACAGTAGCAGAAAATTGCAAATGTATGAAGAACACAGCAGACATATGGGATGAAATTCTGGACAGTCTGCAAAAACATGTACTGGGAGAGGTATGCAGACTGTCACCTTGTGCATGGTGCTACATCATGTACCCCAATCACAGCATAACTCTCAACCTCTTACAGCAGGAAATCTGGCCAAAGCCATGAATAAAAGTGGGATCAAGGCCCACAAATAGGGACAGCTGTTAAATTTTTGCTGTTACAAACATAGAATGTCATTAGAATAATAGGTATTGCATTAGCATGACACTCCTGATGTGTATGGATTCTGAAACTCAAATGTCTGTCATTATTTATTGACATCAATCTTTACTGATTTGCCTCTAATTTTCCAGAAAACTTACAATGTTATGTAAAACAGATCAAGCATATGAGGCAAAATGCTGGACAGTCTGTGAAGCTCTGTACAGTTGTGAGGCATGAGTTACATATTAAGGTCAGCAAACAGGTGGAGAATGCCTTGGACAATATCAGGGAAGTGCAGTACTGTGGTAATAAGTGCAACAGCCATTGGCCTGCAGCACAAATAATCCCAGACTGGCGTACAGGTAGTTCTGGCCTGGAGTCATTTTGTAAGTACTGACAGTCACACTGGGCATGTTTCTACACTTAACTTGAGCTCAAGTCTGTCGCCTCTACTGCCCAAAGACCTGCTATGTTGAAATATGTCTGTACATACATACAGCTATGTATACATATCTGTCTCTCCCTATCCCCTTCAAGCTTGATGAGTGCATCTATCAGTATGTGACACACACACACACACACACACACACACACACACACACACACACACACACACATATATCTATATCTAATATATATATATATATATATATATATATATATATATATATATATATATATATGATAACAAGATGTATGTAGAGCTATATAAATTATAGTGATACATAGACTCTCCACATATATCTACATAAAACATTTACATAACGTACACACACACACACACACACACACACACACACACACACACACACACACACACACACAGCAACATTTAAGCAGACATCCCGGTTATACACATTTATATAGATATGGGTGGGGATATACAGATGTCCCCACATACTCTGGAATGCTGGGATTATCTGCATTTACAGTTCTCTGATGGAACCAGACCAAGGTCACAACAGTACAAAAACCACTCATCCACAGACCCCTTTTCCTATGGACTGTCACCCTGTAGACAGACACAGGTACATAGTTGGTGTAATGTACAATGGCTGCAACTCATGCCATGGACAAGCCATATTGTCCCTGGCCACATGCCCACCTATCAAACTGCAAACAGCCACATACGGCCATACTGGCAAGTGTACACACATAGGAGGGATGTTACCAAATATCCCTCCCATAGGACACTAGATACAATAACAGTACCAAGCAGTAGCACTCTGCAGGCCACACATGCTGTCTAACACAAGCCCACTTTGCGTACTCCATAAGTACCGTGCCTGCATCCACATATACAACAGGCATAACATGTGGCACGTGCAATAAGTACTATGAGCTGTAGATAGGTAGGGGTTCTAATCTCACATCATCTAACTGTGTGTGTGTGTGTGTGTGTGTGTGTGTGTGTGTGTGTGTGTGTGTGTGTGTGTGTGTGTGTGTGTGTGTGTGTGTGTACATCAATATATCCCTCACAGCACTATGGATATGCCCATACGGGCTGTCTCTATGCAACAATTTGTATTTTATGGCCCTGTGACTGGATGCTTGCCTCTAAATTCCCTCCACCACAAGGCCTGCTGATGTCATCCACCTTGGAATGCTGGTGTCATCCATCTTAAGAGCACTGTCTGAGAATCTAATAACAGATGAACTCTGTGGTGCATGCGATAAGTACTGCAAGCTATAGTGTGTATTACTAAATAGGTAGGGGTTCTAATCTCACATCATCCAGCTGTGTGTGTGTGTGTGTGTGTGTGTGTGTGTGTGTGTGTGTGTGTGTGTGTGTGTGTGTGTATCAATATATCCCCCACAGCACTATGGACATACTCACATGGGCTATCTCCGTGCAATGGCCGGCATTTTATGTCCCTGTGAGTGGTTGCTGGCCTGTACATTTCATCCTTTACAAATCCTGCTGATGTCATCCACCATAAGAGCACTGGCTGGCAGTCTGCCATCAGATAAACTCCATGGCACATGCGATAAGTACTGCAAGCTATGGTGTGTACTGCTAGATAGTTAAAGATTCTAATCTCACAGTATCCAACTTGTGTGGGTGTAAATATATTCCCTTGCAGCATTACAAACATGCCCATTTGGCCTATCTCTGTGCCATGGTTATGCACTTTATGGCCCTGTGAGTAGCCACTGGCCCTAAATTGCCCTCATTTATATAAGCATAATTGATGTCTGCCACCATCAAGCTTTGCATGTGCAGAATACCCAGGTGACACATATCAATGGTAGTAGACCTTGTCAGAAGGTATGAAAGCATGATGACGCTGACTTTCCACATTGTCCCTGACATGCTGTTCTACACATATTCACCCAGAGAGCCATGCACATATCCTGGCATGCCTTGCTGACATCATATTTCTGCTGTGCTGCCTTGCCATCCTTTGCTGCTATATTGCCGCCATGTGTCCATAGTTGAACTGCTCAGGCTCCTGGGACAAAAACATACACAGGTCCATGAAACACCTGCCATTCTTTAACACTACTGCCAGTGTACCATCAGGCAACAGAAATACACAATATTTGATGTGTAGTCATGACACATGTCAGCACACAGTACCTATCATGGCCCACAATTGCCATGGCATAACACTACTGCACTACACAAATACATGTAAAACAATATAGGCACCCTGTGCATCAGACACATATTTACAATACCCTGCATGGATGGCATGGATGGCAGGGATGTGGCACAGGTATCATCACATGCACAGGATGTGGTGTGGGGGTGCCTGAGGCCTAGGCTGTGCCAAACAGTTGACAGCATGTGTTGTGAGTTGGGAATGGGTGCTGGTTTGATGGGATATGGAGAGGTGCCGTGTGTGTCAGTTGGTGACCTGTAATTGACAGTGGTGGTGGAGTGTGTGCATGTACAAAGTCAAGCCCAGTGCTAGCCCTACACGTGTGTATGGTGAACAACTGTGGATTGTACATAGTAGAGTGGATAGTTCACAGTCTATGGCCATGAACATGGGAACTGGCTTCACCAGGAGTAGCTTGGACACCACCATGAGTAAGATGTGATGACAGTACCTGACAGTGACTGCTGTTTGCTGGGCCTGTGTCCCTCATGGGACCACCCAGGACCACGTGCCCATGGCCTGCCACATTGTGGTTTGGACAGCAAACTTCTTGCTGTAGTACTGGAGGTACTGCCACTATGGGATCGTGAATTGGACAGCCATGTGGACTCTAAGCAGATGGTGTTGCTGGCCTACGTCCACATGTTCAATGCCCAACTCCAACCAGATGTTCCTGCAAAGACCATGTATGGTCAAAGACAGACACTGTCTCAGCCAATTGTCTATCCACTACATCAGTGAAATGATCCAGGGTGTCACCAATGTGGTGGAGACAGTCACAGATGTCAGACTGTGCTGCATACATAAACCTAAGAACCCATCTGCTGTGTGTTCAGAGCGTGCCTATGCCTCCATGACAGCCTAAAATATGCAGCGAGTGACCAGTAATGTGACACCTGCAACAGGAGGTGGATAGGCAGCAGTCCTCCTTCAAGCACTCCTATCAATCTGCCTGTGTAGGACCTCACCAGATCTCTGACTATAGCCAATGTCTACACTCACTGATGTTATAGTTCTCACACTGTCCTGTACCATGTCGCCACCCTCTGACTGTCCAATTTCTGTGACCTCTGGTGACTGGGTATGTGTGAGTATACTGACTGTGTGTGGGGATAATGGGGAAAGAAGAGGGATGTTAAACTCTGGGACAGATTCGGCCACCATCATCATCAGAGTCTGATGAGACACTGACATCAGGTTGTGAGGGGGACAGACTCCAACCCCCCTGTTCACCTGTGAGAAGCAAAACAAAAGCAGTGCATTACCACCTGCACTATTATGTATGGTAATCCACACAGACTCATACAGATGAGGATCCACAACTGCATTACATGTACCACATTTTCTCATCTTTGAACCCATGCACAACACAAACTCACAACAACATATACAGACAAGTCAGGCCCTTTATAACAAGCACTTCATCTACATCCTGTTAATGTTGCCAGTACAATACACACGTAAGGTATGCAATATGACAGTGTATGTGGTGGAACTACACATAAAACCCAGTACACCTATCTTGAGAATGATATGCCAGTTGTAGTATCACTGCCTCAGGTATGTACCATCTCCCTATTGTGTTTGAATGGGCATCTTGGAGTAATTACCTCATGTATAGCAGGCTGCATAGTTTCTCACTACTATAAGTGCAAACATATTAATGTTTGTACAAATACACACCTGTCATTCCTTAGGCTATGCACTGCAGTTAACTGCTCCAAAATGGAACATACAACTATTCTACTCTGGCTAAGCACAATAGTTGTACATAAGGCGAAATGGCAGCCCTTAATTTTCATAGCATATATATGATCTGTAAAACAACAGTCTCACACTTACCAGGTACTGGACCATGGACTCTGGCCACACCTGATGGACCTATGAAAAGGTGAGGGAGAGGTATTGTCAGCAATACCAAATGTTGCAGTGTTACAAGGTAATATGTGCATATATCCACATGTACAGTAGCTAATGTGAAACTGGCTATATTGCTGACATTCTCAGTATGTGTGCACAACTGTGCATAAAAGCCAACCCCCCCCCCATGCAGATAGACCTGACACCCATGTACTGGTATGTCAAGCCTGCCACAATGACTGATACAGTATTATAGTGGTGAACACAGTAAGCTTACCTGGATGCTCCCTCGATGTGGATGCTGTGGCACCCACCTCCAGGATGTATGGAGTGATGGATGCCTGGGAGCTGTTGGTTGATCCTAGGTTCACCAGGAATTCCTATGTGTCTGAGAGTGGTTGTTCTGTCACAGGTCCTCCATTGGTGGCAGCATGATCCCTGGCAACATTAGCTGCCCTTAAACATGCAGCATTGACCCTATCCATGACCCGGTGTGGGACCTGCTTGTAGGTCCTGTCCTGTTGGCCAATTTGATTAACAGCCCTTTACAAGGTCACCCCACAATGCTGCCCACTGTTCATGATTGTGGCAACCCCTGAAAAGCAGGATGTGATGATGGAGCCTGAGGGCATCCAGTATAGCATCATTCTCCACAGATGAAAATGGTGGATGTCTCCATTAGTATATTGTTCCTGCAAGACAACAAGAGGGGAACACACTACAGGACCAGATACATGGATGTCCACTATGTACAGACCCTACACACCCATAATGGCCTGCACTATCCACTGCTCCTTTACACGTCATACCCCACAGTCTGACAACACACTACATGTGTGGCTATCACTAAGATAGTAGCAATACTGGGTAATGTCCCTGTGTGCCGTGACAGATTCTGTTGTATGTCTCTACACCCATCACTGCAGTCTACTGTGGTGTGTCCCCTATGGGCAAATACCCACTAATTTGTTATACAACCACTGTTGGACAAATAGCAGTGCTCTATTACAACAACTATATGGGGACAGTCCAGCAACACCAATATGTCACAATGACGGAAAGCAATGCAAACCTGCTGTAGTATATGTTCCCTGTAGGCATCATACCTCTCAACTATACAGATGTTTGCAGAATGTCAACATGTTTGCCTTATAGATAAGGTCCTGTTTGCACAAAGTTGTGGATGTTTGACAAATGGTTGTCCAATCATTAATTGTTGCTGTCAGAAAATGGAAACAGAATCTGACTGCCACACATCAGACCCCTCAGAAAACACTTATGCTTCAGCAATGTCTGTTAGTCTTTTCACATTCTTAATCTGTATGGACAATATGTGTACTCTGCCACTGAGTTTGGGCCTTTGTCCCCCCATTAATAATGGCTTTGTCCTGATTGCTTACTGTAGGAGGTTGAGAAGTATGTTAGGCATAGCTCTCAACCAAGCAGGGATGAATGTCCATGAAACAGGGACTTAGCCAGAGTACATTACAGACATTCAGGGGCACTTTTACAATGTTAGAACTATTTATATGCAACATTGACAGACTAAGAGGAGTTGAATTACAGTGCATTGTTTGATGTTACTGGAGGGTACACCCATACTTAGTGTCACTATGTCTTATGTGTAATCCACTATCTTTATTACAACAGCCCACCGTTGTGGGAGGGATTGATAGGGACAGCGCGGAGATGTGATTCAAAGCTCAGACAGTTAAGCATGACTGTAAGTGTTGGACATCAGAGTATCACTGACATGTCAATACCATAGATCTAATACAAGCTGACTGCTGTAATCCATATTCCCTATATCTCCATCCTACCATCTGCATCCCATTTTATGGGGAAATCTAGTACATACCTTGTAGACTGATGTTTTCCCTTTTTTGAAGCATTTCTCTGCAAATGCTTTGTGCATACACTGTCTGTGTGAGTAAACACACATAAAGACCTGTTCCCCATAAGCAGTTGCTTGCCTTTTGTAGGTAATGCTCATTAACAGGTAATTTCCCCTGCACCAATCTGTGGCTCAGAACTGCTAATTGCATCCAAAACAGCTGAATTGCACTATCATTAGCCAATAACATGGCATCACAGTGCAATATATAAGGTATTCACATATCCCTTGGCCTCTTTCTTAGTTTTTGAAATGGATGTTATTGAGGTGTGGAGACTACAGCATCACAGAGCACAGAGCGTAGGTACAAATACTGTCCACTGTAGAGATGTATGAAGTATGTCCACAGTTTTGCCTCCTATGTTTGGTCGTTGTACCATGACATTGTGGTCATCTGGCAGTTCACTGGCAAACACTGTGGGCTGAGGTCAGTAAGAGGAGAGAGACATGTGAGTGTCACACTTCATACCCATCACAATATGCATGCTAATGCAGTAGTTGCTGTTCTATCAACTTACTATCTTTGTAGGAGCAAACTGTTAAACATGTCCCTATCTCTGGGCTGCTGCAGCCTAGGACACATAGGGGGAAGTGTGAACACTTTGGAAGCCAGGAAGGTGTACATGTAACTGTAGCAGCAGTGGCAGCCCTGTCATTACAACAGATCCAGGTTAAGGGGACCCTTAACTGCCCAACTGAGGCATGTGCTTAAGGTACATCTGTCATGCAACAGTGCCAATAGCAGAGTAGTATGCGACATATAGTTAGGCTATACGAATATGAGACATGTGATCCCTATTTGCAGGCCTTTGCCTTGCAAAACTGGGTAGCAGATAATTCAGTAGCAGTAACATATGGGGATTAAAGTTGCATGACTCAGTCATTACTTGCTGTCTTCACAACAATGTAATTGAAGCACAACACACTGGATTAGAACCCAGGACTGTGTGTGGCAAAATGTACTATATGCAAGGAATTTAACAGACTGAATTACTGAGTCAGTACTGCAGCACTGCAGCAGGTTTATTTGCAAGACATATGTGCATACAGTCTGTGACACACGTTGCCTGCATCCATCAGTATGTACATGGGTTTCAAAGGCAGTTTCTCTGCATCAGGGTCCCAGTTGAACATATGTACTTT
The DNA here is from genome assembly GCF_019279795.1 of Protopterus annectens. Classification (NCBI taxonomy): domain Eukaryota; kingdom Metazoa; phylum Chordata; order Ceratodontiformes; family Protopteridae; genus Protopterus; species Protopterus annectens. The sequence goes on along the minus strand of NC_056735.1, from coordinate 1,605,676,257 downwards.
GCCACTGATGCCTTAGCATGTGTGTTTAAAGATGTTGCTGATAAAATGGAACATTTACCTGCTATTCCAGTCCTCATTTACTGCCATTAATATTTATTTGGCTGTCTACTGGTGTATTTTTGCATCAGAGTCCCAGGTAGCCTCCCATTTTTTCCCAATAGGTTTAATTACAGTCTGTCAGTGGAAATCAGTCTGTTTGGCTGGAAACACCTGTTTTAATTAGGGCCTGTGTGGTGCAGTGGATTTAGGGGCCCAGGTATGAAGCATGGCAGAGGTTATTATTTTGTACATGTGCCTATCAATATGAGAAACACATAAGATCATTAAGGCTCATTAAATCTCATTTAAGTAGATTTCAGTGGTGCATCGCATTGCACCGCATTGCAGCACTTCACTTGGCTCTGAACACATCTGGGCTAAAAAATTAAAAAGAAAAGAAAAAGGGTTTGATTGGACAGTGGTGAAATGGGGGCAAGCAGGAGAGAAAACAGTGAAAGGCAAATAGGAATTTGCAGGAAGGGTGTAGGAAAGAACCATAGCTTTTCATTTCTTGCACAGTAACAGCTGTGCATTTTGACAGATTTTGTGGATGAATTTGGACTTTCAAACCCCAGAATGAGGGGTGAGGACAACATAAATGTGTTTTCAAAACAATTAGACCAAATTAATTGTGTCCAGTGGACATATGTGCAAAATTGAGAGCTATGTACGGGGCAATATTTTTATTGTGGTACAGGTGCCCATTTTATTTTTTAAGGAGAGAGTGGAATGTTGGGGAAGGGATACAGGTACATGTGGTGAGATAAGCTGGGTAGGAGAGGATGCAATTGCAGAAAGACAAGACAGACAAGACAGCAGACAGGGGCGGTGTGTGACACATGAGGGCGGTTAACACCTTGGATGGAGAGGGTGTTGTGCAATCGAAAATGCATGTGCCTCCAGACAGCAGCAGCGTGAATGACATCCCCACCCATGGGCAGTTGACACTGCTCCTTCACTGCCCTGAAGGTGGTTGTGCTGGAGACTGAGCACCAGGCCCAGCTGGCCCCAGCAGGTTGGCCAGTGCACCCTCAATCTGGCACAGGACATGTTTATAGCTCTGTTGAATGATCCTTCACACCATGGCCAGTAGTTGCTGTTGGGTGACTACCCCCTTCACCCACCGCTCCCAGGAGGAGGCCAGGAAACATCCCCTGAGGTGGAGGGGGCACCAACATTCTGTGCCCCAGACATGCCAGAACCAGCTGAGGTAGGGTAGGTGGATTACTGGGAACCGGCCTATACTGTAGTGCTGTGATGATGATGGTAAAGCAATTGTTAGTAATAGCAGCATGCCAGAACATTGGAAATAACCCCATTACATGTCAATGCATATTATGTGAAACACAACAATAAATAACAGGACAGTCAGTATATTAACAGCTTGCCAGAAACAGTTACAGCATAACACTAACAGAATACAGGAAAGTTTCAGTTAACCGGAACTCAAGTAACCGGCAAAAAAAAATGAAGAAATACAGTACAATTTTCATGTGCTGCACTTTCTGTTTTCCCCCACAGAAACATACCTTATGTTTTTAGACTTTTTAGAGTTTTAAAAAGGAAGATAGGAATAAATACCCTCTATCCCCAACCTGAGAACAAGTAACACCAAACAAATAGTATAGAGTACAGTATTAGTCAGGCCTATTTTTAATAGTAACTCTCAAGCAACCAGAAACTACAGTTATTCTACATCTACCAGTCCCTCTGTGTGCTGGTTAAATGAGAGTTTACTGTAGGTAATTCAACAAGATATGTTAATATGCAACCATTTTAATACATAACAATAATAAAACACATGCCCCAAAATAAAGTTTTATGTAACAACATATGTTAATAGTAAACCATAACCAATGAATAACAATAATGAATACACAAAGATAAGGGGTAGGGAGAGAGAAAAATACTGTCCATTAATACCATTATAGGCTATATAGTTGACAACAACATTGCTATCTGCTCTACAGGTCTGTCCTTTCTTTATGTGTACAAGAGCCCTATAGCTGCTGTAGTACTTACATAACTCTGAAGCTATCCACATGAGACAGTATGGGTCAAACATTTACTACTAGAGATACACAACTACACAGAACGCTTGCACAGCAGGTGTACCTGTATAACTACCAAGGTGTACTGCGTGCTGATGTAGTGATACTTTGCTATTTACACAATCATGTCGATACTAAATCTGTGACAGAAGGATTATGCACTATTAAGTATGTTAGGTGACGGCGTGACACTTGAGAGACATGTATATGTACAGTACAGAAACTAAACAATTATCATGCCTTGCTTGGCAGGCATGGGGACAGAAATCAACAGCAGTGACTGCAGAGGACATCTGCACTAAATGCATTAATTGACTGCAGCAACCTTTAACAAATACTCAAGCCATACCAAAAATTACACATTTTATTTCTTTTATTTTATTTTATTATTATAATACTTATTTCCTTTATTTTATGCTGTATTGTCACATTCCTGGTAATGATTGTAACAGACTATGACAGCTAAACACACAATTATTTACTCATAATATGGGCTATCTCACCCATTTACCTGTAGTTCCTGTGGAGAGAAAATCTGTAATCATTACGTGACTGATACTGTAATATTTAGTGCTACATAGCACTGGATTTGAACCCTGGTCTGTGTGTGGCAAAATGTATGTCATACAGAGCATTTAACAAACTGAGGTACTGAGTCACTGCTGATTACTGACGGACTGATATTTGGCTAGAGCTCACCTGGAACCAATATTTGACCTGGTAATAGTAGTACAGTTTTATACTAGAATATAGTGACAGTTGAACACACATGTATGAAACTCAAGCATGACAGTGATACTAGCTAACCTTTGCATTACTACATAGAATACAGGTATGCACAATATATTGTTAGTGGGTTGAGATATTTGTGAAGTCAACAAACAATATCAGATTATGGGTTATTATTTGCAGTCTACAGCTATTACACTGTTATTATTATTATTATTATTATTATTATTTTATTATTTGACATTTGTTTTCCAGGATGGTCTGACTGGGTCTACAGAACCCGTTTTCAGCAGAGGCCCAGGGAGAAAAGCTTCACATACAGTAAAATATAAATACAGTATAATCCAATAAAATAAAGATTACATTAGAAATATGATACAAAAAAATAAGGTGAAATAACAAACTGCTACAAGATGTTGTAATATATTACTACACATCTAAACAATTCTATACAGTTAAAACATTACAGACAATAATAGTCACTCTTGTCATACATGATGTAGAAACAGCAGCCAGAAAGTTAGTGATGCAGACATAGAGAGAGAGTTAAGAAGAATAGAAGCAATAAAGCCTGAGCGGTAGCTTAAGGATATAGTGTAGAAGCAGTGAAGGAGTTAGAAGAGCTTTAAGATCTTGCAGTCTGTGAGGGATTGAAATGTGAGAGAAGAGGAAGACCTGAACATTAGGCAGGCTTTATGCAGGAGCAGAACCATGTATTTTTGAGATGATTTTTTAAAGAGGCTTTGAAATGGGTTAGGCCAGGAATAAATCTGGTAGCTAGAGGTAGTGAATTCCAATGTATAGAGACTGACCGGGTTTTCTTGTGGGTTTTGAGATATGTAAGAGATTTTTGCCTTCTGATCGTAGGGATCGATTTGGTGTGTAAGGTGGGACTAGATTGGCTAGTGCAGGGCAGGCAGTAGGTTTGAAAATAAGGTTGTGCAGGGTGGAGAGCTGAATAAAGGCAAGTTGGTTGGGTAGTTCAAGCCAGTTTAATTCTATGAGTGGTTTACAGTGGTGTGTGTGATATTTAGAGTTGTATGGCAAACTTTGCAACTTTGTTTTAGCACTGTTCCAACTTGCTTAGGGTAGAATTTTGTAAGTTAGTTAAGACAGGGGCACCATAATGAAGGGAGGGAAGTAAAAACATTTTTTGCAAGGGTAGTTTTTGTTGCTGCAGTAAAGAAATGTTTGTTTCTATATAAGAATCGTAGTTTTTGATGAAAGTTTATTGTCAATGATAACACCTAGAAGTTTGATTTCCTGCACTATTTCTATGGCAGTGTTATCAGATGCAAGGATGTTGAAATGATCAGTGACAAGGGAGGTATTTTTGGGATGAAAGAGTACTAGTTTTGTCTTCTTTGGATTAAGAAAGAGTTGGGCATTTCTTAGGATTCAACTGTTGTAAAGGACTGTTCAGCTTTCGAGAGTAGTTCTGGTAGTGATTGAGTACTGCAGATTATGGTGGAATCATCAGCATATTGAATGAGGGTCCCAGGGTGAGAGGCAGTGTGAAGGTTGTTTGTGGAAATGTTGAAGAGTAGGGGTCCTAGGATGGAGCCTTGGGGGACTCCAGCAGGGTTGTGGAGAAAGGGTGAGAGTTTGTTGGACCATTTCACTGCTTGTTTACAATCCTTGAGGTAGCTCTGACTATACTTATACAAGTTATACTTGATTGCAGCACTGTACCTCACAGCCTGAATGCATATAACTGAAATGCAATAGTGAAAACAAGATAATCTTGGTGTACACAATTTACCTTGGTGCTATTAGTATTGATTCACGTGTTATTGCAGAAAATTTGTCATAATTAATTTCTTACCAAACAGCTCTGAATCTACATTTATTGCAAACCGACTTTATTGAATATACCTTCATGCAGGTGTTGGTATTGTTTTGTGTCTTCATTGCAGAACAGTTGCCATAATTGAGTTCTTGCAAAACAGCTGTAATTCCACCTGTATTGCATAACAGACTTTATTTTAGATACCTTCATGCAGTTACTGGTATAGTTTCGAGTTTTTATTGCACAACAGTTGTCATTCTGCAGGTGTTGCAATACAGCTGTAATTCCACAGTTATTGCACTACAAACTTTATTGCATATACTTTATTATGGTTAATGCTTTAGTCTTCCCTGCTTATTGCACTACAGTTGGCAGTATGCAATTAATGCAGTACAGCTGTAAGTCCACATTCATTGCAATACAATCTTTACTGTATATACCTAATCGTAGTTAATACTTTACTATTTATTGCTTATTTGAGTATAGATAGCAAAATACATCTGTACTTACCAAACTCACAGTGCAACCTGGCCAAGTGCCAAGCATGCTCCTCAATGTTGTGAGTCCTCTCTCCTGCAGCTGTTGGAGGAGAAGCACACCATTATGCATACCAGTTTATTAGACATTCAGATTAGGTATTGGTGAAACAAAAGTTAAATTACTTACAAACTTGTCTTGCGTTCCCTGTCTGAGCTTCTCAGACCCAGGTGTCCAAGAGATCCCCCTTTCTACGCTTGAGGTCACCATGGTGGTGACGAACCTGCTCACCTGTGCAGGGGATACCTGTCATACTGGTGAGTTCATGTGCCAGCCAGTCCCAGGCCTCCACCTTTCACTCTATGCCCTGGAGGCCTCCCTACAGAAGCCGATCATCATGGTTTTTCAACAGGAGTCCAACCATGACCCTAGACTCCTGAATGTCCCACCTCTGCAGGAAGTGCACACCTCTCCAACACCAGCCATAGTCACTACACAGGTAGAACACCAACAGATTATGCTGTATTCCCACCTAGTGAGCTTAATATAGCCTGTTTTCCTGCCGTTAAATGCCATTAGGCAACATTTAAAAATGTAGCACATCGCTTAGCACCATGCAAACCAGCTCAGCTCAGCCAAGCAGTGCTTAGCAGTGCCTAGCAGTGCTTTGTGGTGCACAAACCAGCCAAGCAGTGCCAAGCAGTGGATAAACATTATTAGCCATTATTTTGTTTATGCAGTGCTTAGCGGGTCTTTGCAGGTCTTAGCAGAGCTTAGCTGAGTGCAGCAGGCCAGAATTTCAAAATAATTTGCATTTTAAAATTAAATGGTTATTTGCCCTTCCATGTATTCAAATACTGCAACTACTGCACATGAGGTTGCCACTCTACTCATTTAGCTACATGGATATGAGGACTTCTGCTATACCTTTATATATACCTTTGAGCTACCTATAAGCACTGCTGAGCACCTTGTCATGCAAACCCACTCAGCTATGCTTGAACATGACCTTTAAATAAATAATTAATGCATCCTGTTTCTATTATTAGATGTCTGTCAGGTGTCTCAGCACTGCTTAGCATTGCTGCACTCCACCCCATACCACGCAAACATGCTTTAAAAACATTACATTGATATAATACTATTGGACAATTTAGGGTGTGTGTTACTCATCTGTGGACACAATTACCACACTCACTCACTATACTGATTCAATAACCATGTTCCATGGCTCTTCTTTGGCAATGCACCATGATTAATATGTATGGAGCACTGCAGAGGGGGGAACCATGTACACGGACATGATAACATTCCATGTAGGCTCTACACTATGCTTACACTGATTTTATTAAATGCTGGGGATAGTTTAAAACTTCCTGTGCTAAAGGTTTAATATCTGATATGTTACTAATTGTCTTGTTTCCTTTCATAATTTTATGTCAGTTATTGTGAGTACTGCATTTGTGGTATGAAAAAAATTATGTGTTCCACTTACATTGCCTTATGTTCTATTGACTTTTAACTTAGACTACATACTCAATATAATTAATATAGTAATCAGATTCTAGTTGATATGTATATGTTATCATCTCTCTATCTGCTGTTTTACTTCACTTAAATAACAAAGACATCATCTGCATTCTCCTAAATGATGAGTTAAGCATTGTTGATCTGTTGATGGCTGATTGGTCATGAATCCTTATATGCACACTATGTGAGCTAAAGTGATTTTATTCTCCTTGTATAACAGAATATATTCTTGTGACATCTCCAGTGGCACAGGGTTTTGACCCAGCTGGAGATACCCCATTAACATAATACTGCAGATAAATAATTAAAATGCTGCATTCTTAATTTCTGATTAATGTGCTTATTTCAGGGATGTATTCTTTAAATACATTTAAATTCCAGTGCAGTGATTTCGAGAATGGATAGCTCAATATATGGGTTGAGTACCATTTAAGTCCTCTAAGTGATATATGTTCACTAAAGGACTATAGGCTTAAAATTTGAGTGGATTCTGAAGAGTTAATCTGACATGATTACTTCACGATATTTTCACAACGTGTGAGGCATTAGTATCTCTCCTCTCCTGACATAATGTACCTGTCCCAATACTACTAGTGCATGATTTTTCATAATTTTACTCTACCTGCTGGCTTGCCTCATTTCATTTTCTGTTCTGATTGATGGGCTCAAGCATACACAGATGTTACCATCATCTGCAGTAAGGCATGCTGTCTCTCTCTAGCATCTAAGCAATTTCAGTTATAAAAACACAATTAAGACCACCCAACAGACAGTCCTCATGCCACCAACCTGGTAGTCTTTCCTGGTAGAAGAACAGGCATCTTCTTTGCCACTCCTAAATTACACAACTTATTGAGCAAGGTTCTATAATGAAAAAAGCTAATACCGTTTGTTAAAATCCATACAGTTTATATTAACTTCATCTACAATGCCCTTGTTAGATAATCAAGAAGAGTATATAGTGGCATCTGTAGATCCTTCTCACTGCTATTTTAGTTCATGTTAGTAGGCATCACATCAGTGTCAGTGGTACAACAGGTAACACACCCACCTTTGGGGCAGAAGGCTGTGGGTTCTATTCACGCACCAGGTAGATCAGTAAAATTA
>NC_056735.1:1605581035-1605663535 GCF_019279795.1 Protopterus annectens | reverse complement strand
ACTACACTTGATTGTGAGGTTTCCTATACCTAGTTTAATATTATTAAAACACAACAGAGATGCAATGAGATGAGGTTTTGATTTATTTTAATTTTACTCTCATATGTTGGAGTGCCAGCACAATGCCGGGGGTGTAGCAAGCAAATTCCATTTTATACTGACAAACTCTTAGTGTTAACACCCTTCTCCGGAACACCTATCACTTAAAAATGGACAGAAATCTCAAAAATGCTGTCCCCAAGCACTTAGTATATGTAAGTAACATTTGCAGCTGTTTCCCCTAAAACTATTAAAAAATATTGTTTTTAGATTAGCAATTGCATCTGTTGTTAAAGGCATTCATTTAGACAGCTGTAGACATAATATGATGTGAAAAAAGCTATACTGATATGATGATCAGAATAAAATGTACTCAGTGGAGTGCAAAGAGTATGCCTGGTTACACCCTTGCCTCATGTCGCTATGTGAAAACAGAGAAAGCTAGTAGTGAGTTAGGATGGCGCTAGATCACTACATTGTCTACTGCCATAGTACCTTTTTAGGCAATGCTAAACTACCAGCATAACAAAGCAAGCAAAGGAAAACATAAAAGTGCTACTGTTCAATGCTTGGAGCCTGAACAAAAAACTCTACTCCCTACAACCGCACGTCTCATTGACATGTATAAAGTGACTGAGGCATTGTTTAAACTAAAAGATAGTACTCAGGCTGTGCAGGGATATAATGTCTTTTACACATTTAGGCCAGCTATTGCACAGGAAGGGGAAAAAGGTGGCGATGTATCAGTCTACATTCAAAAGAGATTCACATCAAGGCTGGTAAAGCAGCATGATGCACCTCAACTTCTTCTTGTCCAAAAACCACCAGAAAGGTCTCATACCATGTATTGGCTAGCTATAGAATTCCATCTATGACAAAAGAATGCCAAATTACCTGTCTACAGGAATTAGAATCACTCAGTATTAATCCCAATATCATTCTCCTAGGTGATATAGGCTATCCAGCTATAGACAGGGAAACCTACATCACTACTAGTGCAATTCCTGGACTTTGTCAATACAAATGCCCTGGAACAATTAGTCAGAGTACCCACTGAGGGAATAACATCTTGGATTTTGTCCTTACTTATATGGGAGCATCGTGTATAATCCTTTGCATATCTTCATCACTTCTTAGGTCTGACAATAAAACAGTCTCCTTCACAATAAAACTGAAACCAGAGATCCCGTGCACCCAAGGTACCTTTAGAAATTTCTTTAAGACAAAATACCTACTCTTAAGTGATTCATTGGCAAGCTTCAAATCCCCATCAAACACAGTTAACTCCATTGAATATGCAAACATGTATACCACCACACTATACCAGCATGCAAACAGCTGCACAGATGCAGTTGTACCTCATAGGAATGAGTACAGTGCAAACTCCAGAAACAAACCCACATTGTAGGACAATAATCTCAACAAGCTTTATAATAAAAGGAAAATAATTTTGACCAAGAGTAAGAAAAGTCATTCCCAGAATGTTAAAGTCCTTGTCACTGAAATACACAAGCAAATCAGGAGCTTAATAAATTCCACTAAAACCAATCCAAGCCAAAGGCAATCACAAGGCATTTTTAGCTATGTTTGTAATCTCAAAAGCACAACACAGCAATGCATTAAGATGATTGCAAATGGTATAATATATAATGAGGCTGAAGATATAGAAAACCTACTGGTTGATAAATTTAGCTATACTTTACCCTCTCTCCCTTGTATTTGGTCTTCAAGATATACCTCAAACTGTCTCACCTCTAACTATCATGCAAGACCAAGTCCTACCAGTGCTATCAAAAGCTAAAAATACTTCATCAATGGGTCCTGAAATTATCCCTAGATGCATCTTTAATAGCACAATGCATGATTTATCCACACCCCTAAGAACACTGTTCAATCTTAGCCTCCATATGGGTTTTGTACCAAGTGAATGGAGAACAGCTACAGGTATTCCCTTACATAATGGAGGACCTACCACAGACCCAGAAAATTACAGACTCATAAGTCATATGGAAAGACTTGCCATGGAGTTAATCATTCCAGACATATGGAACTTCCAAACACTAGATGTGTCTCAAATTGGCTAAACCAAGGGCAGGTCATCCTTATTCAATCTGGTGGATTCTTTTTAAAATGTCACCAGCGCAATGGATGAAGGCAAAATTGCACACACTGCATACCTTGACCTGGCCAAAACTTTTTTTGACACAATTCCCCATTCAAACATAATAATAAGCTTAATAAGTTGGGAATAAACCCCTATGTCATCCGCTGAATTGCTAATCGGTTCACAGATAAGATGCAGACAATCAAAATAGGAGAAGTTACCTCTACAAAGAGACCAGTCAGTAGCAGAGTCCCCTAGGGTTCTGTGCTGGGACTTCTCCTGTTTGGTATCTACTTTGCAATGTAAAAGCCAATATGGAATGGCTCTGGATGACTAAGTTTGCAAATGACTGCAAGCTAGGGGCAGTCATTGAATACTCAAATATGTTAGCCATATTGCAGGAGGGTCTGTCTCAAATAAGTAACTGGTGCCAGAATCATGGTCTGAAACTAAATGCCAGAAAATCCATTATTGTATCCTTTGGGAAGTCATCTGCACCAGGAAACTACCACATTGACAATACACCCCTAAGTGTTAACCCAGTTGTTTGGGATTTAAGAAGTTAATATAGACATTGAGCAAACATTTGACCAACATGTGTCTTTTTTGTAAGAAAGTTCTTCCATATTCCACAGCTTGTAAACAAAGGGATTGTGTTTAGATCTTGGTATGTCATTGCCCTCTTCTTTACTCAACCCTCATTAGGCCAGTCATTGAAGATAATGCCCCCTTTATCATGATTCTGTCCAGACACCTGCAACAACTGGAGCATGCACAGATACCATACTAAAAGTTCAAGGCTTAAGCAACATGTTCTACACACAGGGCCGGTGCAAGTATTTTGGGGGCCCCCAGCAAGTTTCAAGTTGGGGGCCCTACCCAGGAGAATATAAAAACTCTGACCACATTGCCATCGTGTCTCCTTCCCTATCAAGCTCATGCAGCACCATTTAACAATCACTGCGTGGTGTTATTACATTCAGACCATTAAAAAAACTTGAAATGTCAAGGTACACACTGGCTGGCATTTAGTACCAATGTTACATTATGACAAGCCCCTGTACCACAGTAAGGTAGCCACTCACAATGGTACACACACACACTGACTGGGACTGTGCAGTGGTGCAGCAGTTAACTTTGTCGCCCCCCTCCACCCCCACCCCAGCAAGAAGTTCTCTGGTTCAATTCTTATCTGGGGTGCCTTCTGTGTGTAGTCTGCATGTCCTCCCTGCATTCGTGTTGTTTCCTCCCACATTCCAAAGACATGCTTCTGCAGCATTTCTCCCTGGGCCTCTGCTAAAAATAGGCTCTGTCCTAGTCGGACTTTCCCGGTCAACAAATGTTAAATAAATAAAATTTAGTACCAATAAATCATGGCAAGCCACTGTACCACAGCAGGATAGCCACACACAGAGGTTCACACATTGACTGGCATTTAATACTAATGTTGCATTACGACAAGCCCCTGTACCACAGCAAGGTCGCCACTCACAAATACACACACACACACACACACACACACACACACACACACACACACACACACACACACACACACACACACACACACATGCACTGACTGGCATTTAGTAGTAATGTTGTTACATTATGGCAAGCCTCTGTACAGCATCAAGGTAGCCAGTCCCAGAGAGGTACACAAAGACACCCACACAGACTCTCTCACACAGGACAGAGACATGAGGCAGACAGTTACACAGACTCACAGACAAGACATAGACACCCACACATGATGAACAGCACTACACTAAGACTGAACATTAAGAATTTAAAATACTGGGCTTATAAACTAATAATGATGCTAGAATAAGATTTTGCAGTAGCATGCATTGTGTGACCCCACATTTTTGAAGAACAGACCAAAACTAACAAACATCTGGACATTGTGCAACATTCTCACAGCCCCTACCAACCTCCTAACCTCTCAGCATAATTCCAAAGCTGAAAATAACTGCAGAACAAAGGTGTAACATCAAGGATAGTTACAAACATTGCTATGATAAACTTAGAAGGATATTAGAATAACAGGGATTGCATTAGCATTCATTACAATAATCAGTACATTCTGCAGAACTCTCATAGTCCCCCTAAAAGTCTCAGCACAATTCTAGAGGAGGTACAAACAAAAAAAAAAGACAAGGATGTAACATTAGGGGGTTTAAAACATTGTAGTTATGAACTAATAAAGATCGCAGGATGGTAGAATAACAGCTTTTTCCAGTAGCATGCATTGTGTGAATTGACATTTTTGATGACTAACAGACCAAAAATACAGGTCAAACATCTAAACATTGTGCAACATTCTCACAGCCCCTACCCCTCTCTTCTAACCTCACAGCTTAATAATTCCAGACAAAGCCCAAAAAAAAAAAAAAGAAAATGCAGAACAAAGGGACAACATCAGGGATAGTTTGAAACTTTGCTATGATCAACTTCGATAGTAAAACAGGGGTTGCACTGGCACGCATTAAGATATCAGTACATTCTGCAGACTTGTCACAGCTCTTACCCCCCAGTATCACAGCACAATAAATCTGGATGAAGTGAAAGTAAAATGAAAACACAAAGGCATAACATAAAAAACAATGTGCTTATCAGCAAATATAGATGCTGGAATAACAGATTATGAAGTAAAATGCATTGCGTATCCCACATGTTTTAATGAAAATAGATAAATATCAGGCAAACATCTGAATATTGCACAACATTCTCACAGACTGTAACCACCCCCCCCCACACACACCAATCTGTCAGCACAATAACTGTAGACAAAGCAAAAAATTATCATAGAACAAAGGCGTACCATCAGGGATAGTTGTAAATGCTGCCGGTGTACACAATACTAGTATAACACAGTTTGCATTAGTATACATTAAAACAGCAGCTGTACATTCTGCAACATTCTCACAGCCACTAGCTCACCTCCCAACTCCTCAGCACAATAATTCTGGGCAGAGCAAAAACATTATCATAGAACAAAGGTGTAGCATCAGGGATAGTTGTAGATATTGCCGGTATACATAAAACAAACTAGCAGAACAGGGTTTGCATTGGTATACATTAAAACATCTGTATATTCTGCAGCATTCTCACAGCCACTATCCCCCACTACCAATATTTCAGCACAATTGTACACAAAACGAAAATGCAGTATTGAATATTCTTATGCAAGGCTAGATAAAAAAACTACATCAAATCTGGACATTAATTACAAACAAGCCTTCCTTCCTCAGTCTCTTAGCAGAAGAATTCTAGACAAAGATAAAATAAAACTGTTACAACCACAGCCCGTCACTCCCCCCCCCCCACACACACACACAAATCATCTAAGTGTAACAACTCTGCAGAAAAAAAGTTATACAATCCTCTTCCTAGCCCCCCCCAACAAAAAATAAAGTTAAAAATAAACCCAGCAACTTACTTTTTCTGCAGTTGACAGAAGGCTGCTACTAATCCTTTGCTTGCTTCTACTACACACAGACCAGACCTGTTCAGCCCTTTTATATTGCCCTCAAAAGGACAGTTTTTCAGATCTTTAGAAATTGTCCTTACAAGGGCAGTTGAAATAGAGCGTCTTTGCTGGTCCCAATGTCGTTCCAGCAAAACCTGCATCCTCCAATCCTCCATCCATCCTCACAGCATACCTCTCAACATCTTAGCATGAAAAATCTGGACAAAGCCAAAGATAATAGGGGTACAAAGGCTTAAAAATAGGGACACTTTTTAAATATTGCTTATATAAACTTACAAACTTGCTTTTAGAGTTTTCTTTAGCATACATTTTTCTGAAGGATATAAAGTCTAAAACTTAAATGTATCTGCTATTTTGTAGGACTTCAGTACTCATTACTGTATAAGAAAACCACAAATTTTATGAAGAACAAACCAAAAATATAAAGCAAAAATCTGGATATTCTTAAAAAATCTGGGCAGTTCAGATACTTGCCTAACGTCGACAATCAAAAGAACTGATCCAACAGACCCCATATTAAGGTAAACACAATCAGAAAGCTAGAACTTGCTTCTTGATTGCTACAGCCAATTAGGTCCCTTGCTTCACTGAAGCGGGCCTGATTGAGAGCAGCTAACAAGTAAAGCAAGGGACCTGATTGGCTGCAACCATCAAGGAAGCAAGTTCTTTCAGTGGAAAAAAAAAAAACGGAATCGCACGATGGCGCTGCTGAATGAACGAACAATTTTGAAACCCGTGGCTGCTTCATATGGGGGCCCTCATATGTGGGGAGATAATCAGGGGCTCCCTGCAGCCGCAGGTTTGGCGGGTGCCTAATGCCGGCTATGTCTACACAGATCAACTGAAAGCCCTATCGTTATACTTGGTAACCTAAAGACTGCTAAGAGGTCACCTGTGTCTGGCATACATGGCATCCTCGGCTCATTACTGATGGATTTACGGCATATCAGCAAGTCAAATGTCATTAGAAATACTTGGTCTAGGCATATCTATCAACCTCTTAGCTGAAGAAATCTGGACAAAGCCTAAAATAATAGGTGGATAAAGATCCCAAAATTTGGACAGATTTTAAATATTCCTCTTATAAATTTAGAAGGTTACCACAAAATAGGATTAGTATTAGCATGCATTTTCTGAAGGATATGAAATCTGAAATTCAAATCTCAGTCTTCAGCTATTTGAGAGAAAACCACAGACTTTATGAGGAACAGACCAAAAATATAAGGCAAAAATGTAGACATTCTATGAAAATCTATACAGTTGAGAAGTATGGGTCTATGGATCTAAACCTCTTCTGCAACATCAAAAGAAAGATTAGGAGGGGAGGGTATATTTTGCAGAGTATAATGCTGCTTTGGAATGGATTCCCTGTTCACATAAAACAAAGTTTGTCCATGTCCATTTTCAAGCACAACTTATATCTATTGATAGGAAACAGAATATTTACCACAGTACTGCCCCCTGTACTATTAATGGACAGATGCAGCTCCTAAATGCTTTATTCCATGCATGGGTCCCCTCAAATTATCTATGGTGTGATCCCAGTTACTCTCATTAGGGGTGTTATATAATTATTATAATTATCAGGAGATAGATAAGGCTAGTATATAACCAAATGGGATAGGTTATTTTAAGTACAAAAAGGGAAACTAGTTAGACTTAAACTGTCCTGCAAGGGCAGCTAGCCTGGTACTTACCCATGAACCTATGAGTAACCACAGTTTAGATTTGACCATAACAAATAAGTTAGGCATTGTATCTGACCTGTCAGTCGCAAAATCACTGTTAAATTTGGATCATGAAACAAATACTTCTGCATTCATTACTGTGTTATAAATGTAATTAAATTTAAAATCTATGATTATGCAGAGGTGTATTTTCTTGCCTTGGAATGAGTTTTAGCTCAACAAATTGGAACTGACTCAGCTTGAGAACTGGCTATGTTCATACTGAATGAGGAACAGCAACAGTAACCCCCAGCTGACCCTGGGAACTACAGACCCATACGTCTAATCAGTCTCATCTGCAAGGCCATAGATGACCTCCAAATGATGGACCCAACCCAGTTTGCTTCGGTAAGGGTAGATCATGCTTATTAAACCTGGTAGATTTCTTTGATAATGTCATCAAAGCCTTGGATGAAAGTAAGACAGTGCACACAGCCTACCTTAACCTTGCTAAGGCTTTCAACACAATTTCTCACTCTGGCATCATTGAGAAACTATCCCAGATATGGATTAGCCCTTACATCACTAGATGAGTAGCCAATTGGCTCACTGACAGAACACACTCTGTCAAAATTCGTGACTCCACCTCCACCAGTAGACCTGTCACCAGTGGACTACCACAGGGTCTGTGCTGGGCCCCTTACTGTTTGGCATCTATTTCTCAGAAGTCCAGGCCAAAGTAGACAGCCTTTGGCTCATCAAGTTTGCTGATGATGGCAATCTGGGAGCAATCACTGAGTCCCCACAATGATGTCAACATATTACAAGAAGGGCTAACACAAACAAATAATTGGTGCCAAAGCCATGGTCTAAAACTAAATGCAAAAAAATTACAATATTATTCCCTTTGGCAAAATGAAATTCTCTACAAATTGTAACATTGACAGCACCCCCCTGAATTCTAACCCAGTAGTGTGAAACTTGGGAACACAGGTTGATAGCAATCTATACTTTGAACACCAAGTTTCCACAGTGGTAAGGAAAGAATTCTATGTAGCACACCTCATAAGTAAGGGCATAGCATCCAGGTCAAGGGATGCTATAACTCCACTGTACTCGACCCTCATCAGACCACTAATAGAGTATAATGCACTCTTTGCGTGTACCTCACCAGACACCTGCAGCAGGTGGAGAGACCTCAGAGATTTCTCGCTAAGAAAATACAGGGAATCCAAACCATAAACTGCATGGACAGGCTGAAAGCCCTGTCACTTTATTCTGTATCTTATATACTGATGAGAGGCAACTTGTGCCTAGCTTATAGGGCAATCTCCAACCCTGCCCTAATGGAAATGCTGCACATCCACAAGACAAATGACTCAAGAGTCACTCTCTCTAGGGATCTCAGCCTAGCTTGTGACATTAACAGATCATACTGGAGAGACAGATATGTCTCCCAAAAACTGTTGCTACTCCGGAATATACTTCCTATTCATGTAAAATAGAGCTCCTCACTGATCCTATTCAAAAGCAACCTAAATAATTGGATGGGATAATTCAAATTCACCCTTGGAGTGGCACCCATGTTCCTTATGGACAAGAGTAGCTGGTGTTGATCACAGACTTAGTCTGTTCAAAAATTTGTTCTGCAAACTACTCAAAAAAAGAACAAATGGGGATACTTTGGATTAACATGGCTAGGCTTGTAAAGGCTCTAAGGCTGTTAGTCTAGTAACCTGCTATGAACCTATGAGCCTGTTACTGAGGGTGCAGTACACTTTGGATAGAAAACTTAAAAAAAACTATGTTTCAAGAGTTTAGAGAATGGTATTAAACATAAAAGTAGAAGAAAACTTAAGACCCACTGTGGGAAAAAATGGTTGCCTTGCTTACTTAAAAAGAGGCCGGAGTATAAAATATATAAACAATTTCTTATTTCTTAGCCCTGTCAATAAACAGTGTTTGAACAACACAATGACTGAAGGAATAAAGCTGTATGAATTTATATTAAAAGTACAGAATAAAAATATGAATATACTATAACTATATTAGCTCTTGAAAAAAATCCAGCCAAGTCAGGGCCTCATGACAAGCTGGTGACCTCTCTTGTAGAGATGTCGTACATTGTTAATGATTATTTTTTCCAGTATTTGTAGCAAACTCATAACATTAATGGAACTCTTGAAGTGGTTAGGAAAGCAGTAACAGGGTTCAGAAGTGAAATAATGCTGGGTCTGGTATAATGTAAGGATTCCTTGTTAGCAGTATGAAGGACTGTTTGATAAACCACTGGCCACTCTTCTTAACAGTTTCTTATAGAAAGGTTTAATTCCAGTTGACAGAAAACAGTCTGTAATGGTGCCTGTATGCAAGGCTGGGAACAAGAGCAGTATTACCAGGTATAGACCTTACTTGGAAGATCTTTGTGTCTACACTATTAAATTTTACCAGTCGTGGATCCAGTGGAGTGTTTTGTGCTTCATACTACTTGGTTACTAGTTTTCTTAGCACTTCATTCCTGTTTTTCGGGTTATCAGCTTACTTTGAAAATGTTTGAACACTGTTTAAACAGATGCCTTTGAAATTGTTTTAAATACACATTGTCAATAGACATCAACCAGCTGAGACTTATAACAGCATACTCTAGCTTAAAATGTATCACAGACTTTTATGATAAAGGAAAGGCCTGTGATTCAGGCATAATTACCCTAGAAGTTTACTAATACATGTTAAAAGCTTTTGACTCACTTCCACATGCATTGAACTTAAATAGCCTTTGGCGGCATCACTCTGACTCAGATATTGTCTTTGGGACAGTAGGTGGCTTTTGTGGAAATCACTCTGAGTAATGCTATTGGGTAAGAGATACAGAACACTGTAGTTATCCGTGCTAGGACCTATTCTAGTCAACTATATATTTTCAATTTTTCTGCAGTCATTTGTATTGGTGGCATCAAAATACCTAGATTGTAAGATAGGAACTGCTATTTCTATATCCAGATGGATTGACAAATTAACCTCAGAATTAGCTTCTAGCTATTCTTGGGCTATGAACCTGGAAATTGTAAAAAGGCAAATCTTATTTATCTAGTAATTTATTTATTTATTTTGCTAAATCTTTGTTAGATCTAATAGTTCAATTGAATCTGGATCATCTTTCTGTTATTGATTGTATGAATAATTTACAAATCAATATAAACAACCTCTCTTTCAATGAACTTGCCCTTACAAATGCAGTGATACAGGTGAGGTGATATTTTAAGTTATAGGATCCTCTTCATATTGGCTAGAACATTTTCTTTAATTAAAGCAATGTAATTAAGTGTTAATGATTTAATTAATCATTCACTAGTGGCATAGCATGGTACAAGTTGTAAACCTTGATCTCATCGTATTGTTATTATTTGCCATGTGTTTTATGTTAGCTTTCTAACTACATAGATTAGTAAGTTTTCACCATTGATGCTAAATAGACCCTGCTTTTGTTTGGTGTCTGGATGGTCACATGTTTAGATGATTAACATGGTCTTGGGTGGAGCCTTCTCTAGTTTGTTTTGCTCTGGCGGTATATGTTTGAGGAGTTGTTTTGTTTTCTAAAATCAATTACTTACCATTTCTTCTGCAATCTGCAGGAAATTTTTCATCTTGTGTTCTACCATTTCTTATTTCCATGTATGCAGGTATAATATTGCTGTTGTTTTGTAGTGCATTGATATTGAAGGTATGCACTCATCTGTCTGTATCCTGCCGGTGGTGGCACATTGTGTGAGCATGTGTCAAGAGAAGCAGTGATGACTGTGTGCCATGCAAGCTACACTCCTGTGACACACACAAACACATACACATCAGTACTATTTTTATATTATTATAAATACGTGTTTACCATCTTGGAAATGACATTTAAACAATATAGTCCTAAAATTGTTGATTGTTTTCTTGCAGTTCAGATACCTGTGATTTTGCATCCAGTATGATGGCTTTGCACTTTGCTTGACTGCATTTTAATGGAAGTATTTAGCACACATTTTATGTAAAACAGTATGCACTGATTGTTACTTATGATAATGGTCTCTTTACTGCTGCTTCTTCTCAGATGCCTGTATACTCAGTTGATCACCAAGCTCGGCTGTTGGCCAGAGGAGTAATGTAGCATCCCAGCCTGCAGCTAATGATGTCAAAGAGGAAGATGACTATGCTTGACCTGTGCATGCCATTTAGTTGTCTAACTATAAAACAAGTAAAGTCAGATATCTATGAACTCTGCAGGAGATCAGACACATAGGTAGAAATTTTAGACTTTCTGTCACAACTGATGTCCTTCTATATCACAGGGTCAGAACCTCTGGTATTTGTTAGGGTTGATGTCTCTTCTAAAAAAAGACAAAAACTGAAGCATGGTTTCACCTTGTCCTATATATCCTCAAACGGAATGGCAAGAGTTTACTTAGGGCTTGTTCTCTGCCTTACTGGCCCTAAAGCCTACTCAAGGGGTTTCAGTACCCACTCCTCTTTTGACTTCTACCCCTTCCAAATGGTTTAGGGAACCAGATTCCTCAGATGAGGATTCCCTGTCTGGTGAGGGGTCTTTGTCCTATTCTTTACAAATACCTTTGCCTTTGGCTTCTGGATCTGATGCAGAGGAGTCTGTTAACCCTCAGTATCCTTTTGAGAAATTGTCCTTTGGGGGCACAATTGCTAGGATGATGGCATTCTTTAAGTGGGATTCTTCTCAAGTGTTAGATATTCAGAAAAGATATTGAGTTGCTTCAGGTGGATACTCCTAAATAATCAGCAGTTCCTCCTGTGTTGACTGTCTTGTTAAATACTTTCATTGCTTCTTCCACATCTTCTGATTCTAAGCTTCCTGCTCCTAAGAAATCTGATAGGTTCTATAAGGTTCCTGAGAATTGTCTATTTTTATTTAAATGTCCTTCTGCTGATCCTGCTGTGGTGTCAGTTTCTTCTGACAAACCCTCTAAATTTGTGAGGTCTTCCAAACTTTTGCCTTCTGATAAGGATAGCAGGGCAATGGAGAGGATTGGCAAGAATGTTTACACTGCTTCTATGTTGGCCTCTATAGCTATTAAGTACCAGACCCATGTGACCAGGTATGCTCTTGCCTTGATTGTTCAGGCTTCTCAGGTTATCTCTGCCCTCCCTGATTATGATGACAAATGCTCTGCCTTATCTTTTTAGGTTATGTTTCACAAGTGGCTCACCACTCTATTAAGTGTAGCTATGATGCTGCTGATCCCTCTTCTAGGCATGCGGCTTTTGGATCTGTCATAAGGCATTATTCTTGGTTTTGTCTGCAGTCTGTTCCCAAGTACATTAAGGCCAAGTTGTTGGATGCTACTTTGTATAAAACTCATCTTTTTGGGATTGCTGCTGCTGACTTGTTTAAGATTCTTCAAGACAAAGATAAAGCCTTGTAAGACCTTGAAAATATTTTTGTCTCTCCTATCCCTAAGTTCCAGAGGAATTATCCTTCTAGATCTTCTGTTGTTTTCAGGCCACTCTGCCAGGCCTCTAACGGCAGTAAGGGTGGGAGATGAGTCCCCTCTGCTAAAGCTTCTCAGATTTCTGTAGCCCAAAAGGATTCCTTATCTGATAAGCCTGCTTCTCTTTGACAATTCACCCCCCTTGCCTTTAGAGCAGGTTCCTTTGTCCCTTTGGCTCTCTGCTTGTCTCCTGAGTTGGTAACTTATCACTTCAGACTCTTGGGTTCTTTCCATCATTTGTCAGGGTTACTTCATGGTATGGAAATCTCTCTTTCCTTTTTGTGGGATTCCTCAACCTTCTCTAGAGCAATTTCCTCATTTTCCAGAGGTTCTAGGGTCCCTGTTAAACCAATAGACCATACAACCTGTCCCCCCTTTCCAAGTGAGATGGGTGCTTTTTTAACCAGGATGTTCCTGTTTCCTCCAAAGGATGGCACTAGGAGACCTATTTTGGATCTCTCTCAGCTCAACACTTTTCTTGATATCCCTTCTTTTTGGATGCTTACTCTTCGGACTCTGTTTCCTCTTTTATTACCCCAGGCTTTTCTGGTGTCCTTGAATTTGAAATATGCTTACCTTCATATCCCTATTCATCTTCTCTACAGGAAGTTTTTACTTTTCTCTGCGTCTTCCTTTCATTTTCATTTTTTTGTTTTCCCTCTGGCCTCTCTACTGCCCAAGGGTATTCACAAAATGCCTAGCTCCTGTGATTTCCTTATCTAGATGACTTGTTGCTTCAGGCACCTTCCACCATTTGATTGCTGCAGGATCTGCAGTTTGCCATCTCTTTTCTTCAAAGTCTGGAGTTTACTATCAAATTCCAAATGTCTATCTTGACTGCCTCCAGGATCATGCCTATCTGGTTTGCAGGATTCAGACAATGCCAATGTTGGCTTCTCTTCTGCCTCCAAAAATATTGCTGTTGACAGCCTTCTTTCAGTCTCTACTTCCCCTGACTGCCATTCCATCCAGGGAGTTTCTTTGGACTCTATGATTCATGACCTCTTCTATTCCATTGCTTCCTCTTGCCAGACTGCATATGCGGAAGCTTCAATGGTACCTCAAGTCAGTTTGGCTGCAGCATCATCACCCTCTGACTTTCATTGTACATCTACTTCCCTGTCTGAAGAAAGAATTCAAGTGGTGGATTCAACAGTTCTCTCTCAACCCAGGCTTGCACTTTCAGCCTCCAGTCTCTTCTCATCTCTTCTCAAGAGCTGCTCACCGATGTCTAGGACATGGGGTGGGAGGCATCTCTTAGTCACCTGAAAGTTCAGGATCTTTGACCTCCCCATCAGAAATCAGACCATATCAACATCACAGAGATGAGGGCTCTGATCCTGGCCCTTCAGGCTTTTCACCCCATGTACTCTCCGAGCTCCTTGAAAGTGTACACAGACAACACTACAGTAATACAATATGTCAACAAGCTGGGGGGCACAAAATCTTACCTCCTCTGCAGGATGGCAGTTCAGCTTGTGAAGCAGCTTTCAGTTATCTGTCAATTCTTCAGGCAGTATACATTCCTTCAGAGCACAATCTTGTGGCAGACTCCCTGAGCAGGTCCAAAACACAGGCTTCCAAATGGATGCTTCACACAGACAGGTTTCTGGACATTGTCCATTGGTGGCATATTCCTCAGGTAGATATTTGTGCCTCCCCACTTAACAAGCAGCTTCCTCTCTTCTGTTCCAGAATGCCATGTCATCTGGCCTGGAAAATGGATGTCATATCTTTTCCATGGAAGGGAAGGTTTCTTTATGCTTTACCTCATCTTCCTCTACTTCCAAGACTCCTGCAGAAGATTCAGCTGGACTCCCCAAAAATCTTGCTAGTGATTCCCTCTTGGCTGAGGCAACACTGGTTCCTCCTCTTAATGTGGCTGGCCAGAGGCAATCATTACAACTTACCTCACTGGTTGGATCTTCTCACACAGGGCAAGGGGTCTCTTATCCATCCCCACTTGTCCACTGTGCAACTAACATTGTGGGTGATAGGGTTTTGATCATTTTCAGGCACCTCTTTTCTGAGGATGTGCTCAGGGCTTTGCAAGAGGCCAGGAAACCCTCAACCAGAAAATCTTATATGTCCAAATGAAAAAGATTTTTGGTCTGGTGCCATGCTTTTAACCATGACCTTTTTTCAATGGGGGTCCCTCTGGTCCTCTCTTATTTGTGTGAGTTGCTCCAGTCTGACTTAGCCTATTAGGTTCATAGATTCATAGGTGTGTACTAGGCTAATGGCCCTGGAGCCTTTACAAGCCTAGCCCATAGGATTGCCCTGGCATCGTGCCACCCAGTCTTAGTTCTCAGTGCCTCTGTCTAGTAAAGCCACTGGAGTGATCCCTGGGGTGAATTTTCTATTTCCCATCCACTCATCAAGATTTCTCTTGAAGAGGACAAGTGAGGTGCTCTGCTTGACATGTATGGGAAGTCTATTCCATAGCATGGGCAGTCTCTGGATTATGAACCTGTCCCACCAGCATGTTCTGTTGATTTTGGTAATGAGGTTGAAGTCTCTGGAGTGTGTGGTGCAGAGGGACTGGGATTTCTTTAGATGTAGCATTTCTAACAGAGCTGGGTCAGACATGGCTTTGTAAGTCAAGCAGAGATCACCTCTAAGTAGGTGATACAAGAAAAAGAATAGATGGAGCTTTTTTAGTCTGTCCATATAGGACAAAAGTTTAAGGCCTAGGATCCTCTTTTTGAGGTACTTTTGTGGCCTCTCCAGTTGTTGCAGGTGTTTAGTGAGGTACATGCCAAATGGGGCATTGTACTCAATGATTGGCCTAATGAAGGAAGAGTAGAGGGAGACAATGTCCTCTTCCTTCCTGGATGCAAAACCCTTAGTAATGAGATGTGACACGTAGAATGACTTGTTGACCACAGTGGCAATGTGGTGGTCAAAAGAGTGGTTGCTGTCAACCTGTGTTCCCAGATCTCTTATAACGCATTCTGTGTTCAGTGGACTACCATCAATGTGGTAATTCATGGGAACCGTGTTTTTCCCAAAGGGGATGACACATTTTTTAGCACTGAGCTTAAGGCTATGGTTCTGACACCAGTCGTTGGACTCAGTGAGGCCTTTCTGTAGGATGTCAACATCACTTGGGGAGTTAATAATAGCTCCCAACTTGCAATCATCTGTGAACTTTGTCAGCCAGAGTCCCTTTGTGTTGGCCTGGACTTCAGAGAAGTAGATACTAAACAGAAGAGGACCCAGGACCGAACACTGTGGGACTCCACTCGTGACTGGTTGGCAGTCTGACTTGGAGTCAGCTACTTTCACTCTGTGGGTTCTACCTGTGAATCAGTTTGCAACCCATCTAGTGATATAGGGGTTGATGCCTAGCTTAGTGAGTTTTTCTATGTTTCCTGAGTGGGGAATAGTATCAAAGGCCTTGGCCAAATCAAGGTAAGCTGTATGAACCACCTTGCCTTCATCCACAGCTCTGGTGACTAAGTTGACCAAGTTGAGCAGGCATGCTCTACCCTTCACAAAACCAAACTGTGTGGGATCCATTGTTTGGAGATTCCCTGTATACTTGTTTATTAGGTCCATGATGATGCGATCCATAGCTTTGCATATCAGACTCATCAGGCTAATGGGGCGATAGTTCCTAGGGTCTGTAGTCACTCCTCCTTTATGGAGAGAAATGACTGTAGCAGTGCACCATTCAGTAGGTACAAAGCCTGAGGTAGGCTGTGATTGAACAGGGCACACAGGTCAGGTGCCAGTTCATTCTGTAGTTCATGTAGAACACAGCCAGGGATATTGTCAGGTCCCATAGAAGCTGTATTCTTGGTCTTGGACAGTGCTGTTCTAACTTGTGCAGGAGTAATACTGGGTGCCTGTCAATCTACTGGTATTGTGACTGGTACCTTGGGGGGAGAGGGGTAAAGTTGGCACTGAATGTGTCAGCCAGTATATTGGTAATATCTGTTGGCTCGATATAGAAGGTACCATTGTGCAGTAGATCATCTTCTGTGAAGGCCCATTTGTTAGCAATTTCTGCTTGTCTGCCCTTGTCTCTTAGTTTGATTTCTCATTTTGAGGTCAAACAATTTTTTAAAGGTGTCCTGTATATTAGGTTTCCAAGAAAACCTATCCCTCTTCCTTAGGTCCTTAATTATGATTTGGAAAAACTGACTCAGGCTCCTTTATAGCCTGCAGATTCTGCTTCTTTGTAACACTGTACCTGGAAGACTGTTTTGTTTCTGACTCTTACTTCTACTCAGTGGGTTTCTGAGATCTATGTCTTTATGGCCATTCCTTCTTTTTTCATTTTTTTTCCATAGGACCTTTCTTCATACAAAGCCTTCTTTTATGCCCAAAGTGGTAAATGAGTTGTCCTTAAATCAGTCGGTATAACTTCATTCCTTTTTCCCTCTTACTCAGTCTGCTACTGAGAGGATCCTGCATATCTTGGATTTGCACAGACAGCTCAGGTATTATTTGGATAAAACTAGGACTATTCATCAGTAGGTTCAGCTTTTTGTTTCCTTTCATACAAGGTCTTTGTGTTTGGCTGTTTCTAAGCAAACCATCTCCTCCTGGATATCTAAGGCATTTATTTTTGTTATTGTTTTCATGGCAAGTCTCTGCCTGCTTTTGTTAAAGCTTATTCTGCTAGGGCTCCTGCCTCTTCTGTTGTCTTCATCAAGAGACACCAGTTCCATCTGTGAAGCTGCTACTTGGTCTTCGGTGCATACCTTTACTAAGCATTTTAAGTTTCTACGGCCAGAACAGGTTTTGCTGAAACCATTTTATGCAGGTATATTGAAGGTTCTTTTCAGCCTTCTACCTTCCATTTTGCTTCTTGTGCTTTTTTTTACTCTCCCTTTCTTCAGGAATACTGCAACAGTGACATAGTAGGACATAACACAGTTGTGTAAAACTTACAATAACAGTAGATGTCCTTCTCTTCACTGTTGCAGTATTCTATCCCTCCCTCCAACCCCCCTTCTTCTTTATTCTGCATTTTTTTCTTCTGGACGTGCATAGGCTCCTTTGTCCTGTGACATTTGTTCTCTTCTGGGGTAATTCAGTTCTGTGTATCTGCGTCCATATATCCCTTTTAAGCCCTATATTCTGTGTGAGGAGCATAAATGTGAAATACTGTGCAAGCAAGATATTTTTCAAGCCTTTCCATACTGGGCAAGTGATGTGTTACTGGGACAGGACATCCCTTCTTTCAGGAATACTGCAACAGTGAAGACAAGGACATCTACTATTATGGTAAGATTTTTCACAACTGTACTTTTCCCTATAAGTAGTAAGAAACAGATCTGTGAATTCCTGGTATCACACAACATCTCACCACTGGCATTCTAAATGGGATTACACTATCAATACTATGAGCTGTTCTTACCATATATGTGGCCCCAACTGTGAGTGACATTTCATTTCATGTTATACATGTTGTATAGTTGTTTTACAATACCTGTTTTTGCACAAAGTTAATATACACATTGCTAGAAGTTTATTTTGGCCTTGACCATGTGTCACATATAGTTTTGGTTGTAGCACCAGTATGGGGGTTACAATAAATGACATTTTAAAATATTTCTGCAAATTGTTGAGGAAGTACCACATAGTGACCATTTTTGTATACCATGCAAAAATAAAACAGACATAACTTATGACTGGCTACTGATATATGAAGCTATGCCGCTAGCCCTACTATGTTGAGCCTATAAAATCATAGCATATAAATACTGAGAAAGGGTAGATAACTTTGCAACATGTATAAGAATTGGCAATGGATGGCTTTTTCATTGCAGAAATAAAATACATGTTCAATTTCAAAATACTGGACAGTGGATTAGATTCAGAGACAACCTCTCAGATGTACTAAATGCATCCAGTGATCCAGTTATTTCCACAGTACTGGTGATAGCATGGGTCACAAAAGAATCTAGCATTTCTCAATGGTCAATCAGTAGTCTGTACTCTTATGAACGACACACTGCTAGGTAGATTGTTCATTTCAATAAATGAATGAGTACCTGTCCAGGAAAGCTGAGACATAGGGGTAGAGCAGATTGCACGGCAGACAGTAGGGGGGTTCTATGTACCATATGGGGGGCAGAGAGCAGATGCTGGCAATGTCTTTTGAGTAGTGGATGCAAAGCAGAATAAGTTGTTTGTCTATGTGTAGGATCTGCAGGAAATATTCACAAAGGGTGTTTAATAATTAAAAGGCATAGGGCATTGTATATTATGCAGAAATGCAATTAAAAGGGTAAAGTGGGCATACAGGGATAGGTTTGGTTTACTTAGTGCCTGTTCTTATGCTACTACAGAGTTCAGTAAGATGTTGGGATGCTATAGATGGACAGGAGGCACCACTTCTTTCCATCACGGTAGATCTGACAGCTATATCTAAATTTGACTCGCAGAATCACAGATTGTGCAACTGCTGACATGCTACTATTCAACAGTTCAAATCCTGAATATGCTTACTCTCCTGTTACTCAGACTGGTTGGACTTTGTTGTTATGGTAACACTGCAGTAACACAGAAAATGTTGTTTGCAGACTTTTATTTCCTGTATAGTGAGGATGCACAGTAGAGCAGCACCAAATAGCCACTGTAGAAGTAATGCCCAGGGTCAAGGGCTTGTATACTGATGAACAAATCAAGACGACCCTGCACAAATCAACTTTGCTATAATGTTTGCATGCACACATACATGTGGAAAAAAGACTACCTTATTCCATGCTGAGAGCAAGCCATACACCTTATTGATGGTCAATAAAACCCTTAAAAACAAAATGTCAAAGATTTGTGCAGAGACAAATTTTAAAAGGCCAGAGGTACTTATAGTTTGCTAGCAATTAGGTGATTGTTGGTGAGCAGTGGTGTTACTTATTGGGGAGACAGTGTTGGGTCTATGTAATATTACCTTTGTTATAAAATTTGCATTTTGCTTGGCTGAAAATGTGATTTTAATTCTCTCCTGAAGGTGGACAAGGATAGTGTGTTGTTTTGTGATGAATTCCTAGATTTTGGGGCCCAAGAGTGAGAATGTGTGTTCTGTGACTTGTGCTCTAGTGTATGGGTTAAGGAGCATGAGGTTGGAGAATGAGAGGGATCTGAGGTTATGTTTTTTTTTTCCCTTAGAAAGAGTCTGCTTGCAGAAATAAGAATAAATCTATGAGGATGAGTTTGTAGATCATAGAACCTAGTAAAAGGCTCCTTTTTTGAGAGGCAGGAAGCCATTGGCAATGGTGTTATTTTCTTGGTGAGAAGGTTGTAAATCTACAGATGTGGTTTATAGTAGCTTGGTAGATGTAGGTTATTTATGGAGGGTGAAGAACTAATGGAAGTGGGAACTCCAGCTGAGGAAAGAGTACTCCTTTGTGTATTGCAACTCTGTCTTGTGGGAAAAGGAAACATGACATGTTCTCAGTACAGAATTAAAATTTGGTTTATTTTGGACTTCATTATTTAATGTGCGATTGGAAATTCACAGAGAGGTCAAGCTGTGCTCTGAGGTATTTGTAGATCTTGATGTGTTTAATCATGTCCTTATTTGGTGGAATATTTCAAAATAGCTAGGCACTGTAGCTGCTAGCCGTACTGCATAGAAACAGGAAGTGTAATTAAAAAAAAAATACTGAACTGCATTATGCTTGTTACCCCTTCTTAGAATATTATTGCCAATTTGCATCTTGCAGGGATACTGTACTCTGTGACTACATTTCTTATGGTTTATAGACATGTTAGGAGCCCATACTGGCCTGTACTCTAGACAAAATAGCTCACAGGTGTCTGTTGGAGTAGTTAAAGTGCTGCTGTATTCCAATAGCATAATCAGGTTTTCAGAGATGACATGGAAAATAACTTTTAACTGAAGGGCACAGAGAAAGGTCGATTAAAGAGAGAGAAAAAGAGAGAGACAGACCAAAAGAAAGATGCTGAGAGAAGTTACTATAGTATTATAGTATTATAGGGGGTAGAGGAAAAGCTCAGGAGATGATAAACTGTGGTTTCATAACATAAAAGCGCAGTGGAGGTTTTTTTTGTAATATACCCTTGTCTGCAAGGTATAATAGCACTGTTTCTGTAGACTGACTTAGCATGCAGTATCTTTGTATTCCATTAGTGCTTTTATTCAAGTTTTGTTGCTTATCTTAGTAAGTACTAAATAACTTTCAGTAAGAGTGATGTTCCTGCTAACTACCACATCAATAGCAACACCCTAAGTACACACTCAGTGGTGAGAGACCTAGGCACAGGCACACAGGTTGACAGCAACCTTACCTTTGATCCTTGTGATGTCCAGATTACTGACTCCAGTGTCACTTGAACAGGAGTAATATTCCACAATTTCCCCCTAGGAGCACAACAGAAATATGTTCTATAACCTGGGACTGGACTGTATACTTCTGTCCACCCCTAATGTAACTTCTTATTACATACTCCAGAACAATGTAACCAGTTTAAAACCACTGATACTCTCACACTTAAATATATTAAATTTCACACAGCCAAACACTTCTGGGAAATCCTGACACAGATTTCCAGCTGTGTACCTTCCACAAAATAATACTGTAATGCTACCACTAATCAGAGAGTCTTTATGCCTGTTTAAAGGGGTGTCCAATTATGAAAATTAGATATTAAAATAAATAGTAGCAAGATGTCCTAAACAGCCAGGCTTTTGGAGTGGCCTAGGAAGTTATCAAGGCAAGTATAAGAACTCTCAAATCACTAAAAAAAACACTGATTGACCAGCCACAATGTAAGTTAATAAAAATATTTAATAATGAGCAAAATTATTAAAAATATAAAACAGTAATTTCCAATAAACAAACAGAACTCAATCATCAGGAAAATGAAATCAATACTGTAGGATAAAAATCCAACATTCAGGGAAAAACTCTGATCTAACTGATTAGTTATAATTTTTCTATGTGACTAAAGAGCACTGTCCCTGATCTAAACTAAATTATTACAATAGAGCAAAGGCAGGCTTGCAGTTCTTGGTGAGTCTTTTTGTCTATCCACTGCACAGTACATCTCTGAACGACTTACAACTGGCTGTTATAACTGACAACTGCCTTCTGTACAAACAAATAATAAATCAACATGTAAGATGATATTTACAATATTATAGCTAGTCATGCTGGCATACAATACACAAGTCAATCTGAAATTATATACAAAACTCAGTCAGACATGCTAGCGCAAATAACAGTGTCTAATTTCTTACAATCACAATGTCTACACAGTGGTAAGAAGGGCATTCTATATTGTTCATCTCAGAAAAAAAAGAAGTTATAACCTTCCTGTACTCTTCTCTCATTAGGCCAATAATTGAGTACAATGGCCCTTTTGGTATGTACCTTTCCAAGTACCTGCAGAAATTGGAGAGAACACAAAGGTTCCTCATAAGAAAAATTCAAGGTCTTCAGGATCTGTCCTATGTGAATTAGCTGTAATCACTGTCACTTTATTCTGTTTCATACAGACTACTCGGAGGTGATCTCTGCCTTGCATATATGGCAATCTCTGACCCTGCTTTACTGGAAATGCTGCATATCCGTAAGTCAAATGGCACATGGGTTAATTGCTCTAAAGAAATTAACCTGATATGTGACATTAGCAAAACCTGCTGGAGGGACAGATTTGTCTCCCAGAGATTACCACACCTTTGGAATAGACTCCAACTTCATGACAAACAGAGCACATCATTGGCCCTCGTCATACATAGTCTGAACAATTGGATGGGTAACTGTAAATTCACCCCAGGGGTTCCACCGGTGTCTCTCTTGGAGAGGTGCAATAGGTGCTGATCCTGGAAACAAGGTTAGAACTTGGCTAGGCTTGTAAGGGCCCTAGGGCCATTAGCCTAGTAACTTCCTATGATCCTGTGATAACTGCTGCTTGCTAACTATACAGTACCATATCACGTCTTAAGGCCTACCACACAGCTGTATCTTAGTTATGAGCTGGAATTTTACTACAGCTATTTATGCCAGTGGGTCATGAATATTCTGCACCATGTCTCTAACCTTCACCCACTGTCAGGCTTTGCAATGTCCTGGACAAAATCATTGGCCAGGATAGACTGGAATTTTTTTTTTTCAATGGGTGTGGATAAATAATTAATGGGAGGTTTTCTATAGCTCTGAATATTATATACTTAAATAAATAATTAGATAGATAAACATACACAGACAAATAAAGATCTAGATAGATGGATACACATAGACAGATGCACATAAAAATATTTTTGATCTCTGCAATGCTCAGTGCTATGTAACTATGTATGGTATAGTTGTCTTTCAATCTCTCTGGGTTGCTCAAGCAATTTTCCAAATGATTGCATTTCAGGGTCCAACAGTACAAACTACATACATGTATTAGAAAATACTGCACTATTTCTAAGTGACAGCATTTTTTTTCTGACAAGGAGCTATAGCCTATGGGATCATAAACTGAGGGAGTATTAGCAGTTTAATATATGTGGGAGAGACAAGTGAACAGCATGAATGACTAATCATAGAATATAACTTTTTTCCTACCAAATAATCATGTCTATTAAACAAAGCATATAAGAGAAATATAATCTTATCTTTGGTAAGCAAAAGGATCAGGGCACTACACTGCTGTTGTGGTTTAAACAAATTCAGTCAAGTCAGCAGATTAGAATGTATGTTTTTTTTTTTTATTTCACTTCCAACAGTTCAAAAAAAATGTAAATTAAAAAAACAAGCATTTTTTACAGTGAGGTACACACCCCTTGTCTCCCCATTTTATATACCGATGCTACAAGTGCAAAAAAAAAAAAAAAGAAGAAGAAAGAAACCTGGAAAGGGAACCATCAGCTTTAACAAACACACAGTCTGTGTTCTAACAGGTATAAACTGGTTCATTGAACTGCAGACTCAATCACTCTGTAGAGGCTAGCTGTGAACTGATAAAATGAATGTGATTGCAATTTTGGATTCACAACAGTTTTGTGATCTTTTGGGCTCAGTGTAATAACAAGTCCTCTTCTTTGTCTATTTTTACTTTGCACTTACTTTTCCCAGATGAGCCTAAAAACACCCCACCTGGATCAGTATTCTACCCCTGACAAGTGGTAGATAAATAAAATACATAAAAACTGCTTTTGTGTATTTCTTAAATACAAACCATAAAGTTGATCACTTCAGTATCAAAAGCACATTACAGATGAAGCCTATTAGGCATTTGTGTATCAAAAGTATATTAGAGTTGACAACTATTATCAAAAGTATAAAGTGGAGGCCTACAGAGAAGTGTCTATCAAAAAGTGCATTGACGTTGAGGCCTATTAGATAGGTACTTAAATATCAAAAGCATAATAAAAGTGAAACCTACTAGATTTCTACTTAGATATCAAAAGTGTATTAAAGGTGATGCTTTTTCAATAAATTACTTATATATCATGTATATTAAAGCTGAGGCCATTTTTGAACAGGTCACTTAAGTATCAAGTATATTGAAGTTGAGAACCGTTAGAAAGGCACCCTAGAAAAAATATGGGATTGCCAATATTTTTATTATTATTATTATTATTAACTGGTATTAATGATTTTACAAAGTTTGTGCAGTAGAAATAATTCTTAACTATTAACAGTGTTTTATACTGAGACATTTAAAGCATGTAGTAGCTGATGATTAAATGTATATTAATCATAAATTTTATCACAATTTTCACGACTTTAAGATTTTTTTATTATTCCTAATAGATGTTATTAATTGCTGTTATTATGTTTATTGTCTTTAAAGCAAGTTTTTATTAGTTAAATTGCTTTGATGAAGTTTTTTTTTGAAAAGCTGAGAATGAAATGCTTACTAAATTGCAATCATTTTGTTAATGAATACATTGGTCTTGAGCTATCAATGAGCCCAATTAGTTATTCATGTTGCATGTTATTTAGTTGACAGTAGTCACAAATGCAGATATTTTGTGTTGTTTTGTTGTTTCTTTGTTGTAGTGTCCATAGCTATGGACTCAGGAGACCATGCTGCATTAATCATCTCCTTCTAGGTCACTTGTACAGTACACCAGGTGAGTAAGGTTGAACATTGAAAAGGTATCAGCAATGGCAGAAAATAGTAACATTTCATTACAAGTCATCTAAATAAACAGTTTTCCAAACTTAAGCATTCTTTTGAATCAGATAGTTGTTCAATGATGCCCAGTTTTGCTGTTCATGTAAAAGACATCAAATCTTAGAACAAAAAGTACAGTACCTGGTTATGGGAGAACTTGTTTTTTTCAATGGATGCATCAAGATGAAAAGGGGTGCCCAGAGGTTTGTGACCTTATACATTTCCCAGCAGTATCATAGCTATGAGCTCATTACTCAATGATTTGACAACTGTTTTAGCTCAAGGGCGGTATGACCTGATGAGTATTTTAAGAAAACATTATGAAGGACTGATGAGTAAGCTGATAACAAAAATAGATGTCTTGGATAAAGAAATTACTAACATGGCATGATTTGACAGTTTATGAGCAGACCTTTATTAAAGTAGAGCATTATGAAATTACTTTCCTCAAAGAAAATGCAATAAATTACAAGGTGATGGAAAAAAAAACAAAGAACAAGCAGTATACAAATACCATGCAACTCAAATTGCAGCTAACACCAATCAGAAACGGCAGTAGGTCAGCAGGAGAGGACCAATCCTAATTAAGAAGAAGAAACAAGATTTTCACTCGGATTCATTAACATTTGTGCATGCTTCACACATTTGTAAACTGAACTCCTTGTCTGTAGGCAAACATATTATAGCTTATATGAAGTAAGGGCAAGTGAATTATAAGAACTTAGATGCGGGAAATGTGAACTTGGGAGAATGTACACAGACTACAATGTTAATAGTGCAAAGATAAGTATGATGGGAGGGTGAATGGAAAAATGTACTTGTATTTAAATGTGATGATTTCACAAAGAAACATGCAACAGAAAGGCATTCATACTGATGTTAATAATAAATAATCCTGTTTCTGCTTGTTTAGTCATGAGCATAACAAAGAATGGACATGATAGCAATGGCTCTGAGAGGGACACAATGCAACATTGTAAGAAAGAGGAGTAAATGTGATATTAATGAGGATAATATGCAAGTTGAGATAACATTTACCAAGGAGAGGGGGATGCGGTAGGGGCTATTCACAAGCACTGCAGTTATTGAATATGACATGCATATACATGGGGTGTACATGTGATAACTGACTGTAGTGTTGTGTCTTCCACTTCATCCTGTGTAAGAATGCATGATCAGTTCAGCAGCTGTGTTATACACAGCAGAAAGGGGCATGTTTTACTATATGTTGTCATCGGACTACCATAGATATGGAGGTATATTACACTGGCAAATGTCTTAGACAAGAATGTGTTTTATATTCATGTGCATCATAAACAGTAATACAGTATAATGACACTCAAAATATACAAGTGAGAAATGACAACAGAAATCTGATGGGATTACACTAGTTCAGGGTCTCTGTTTGTAAATGGAGCACATCTACTACATTATTATACTCAGTATGCTCACAAGACATTGCAGTGAACACTGCCATGACAGCATACAAACAAAAGAAACACACAAGAAAGTGTCCAAACACAGGTCCAGTCACACTTTGTGATGATTTGGCATCATGTTATACAGGCAGACATCTTATGTAAGTACTCATGTCCTATAAAGCTGTACAGTGTGAAGAAAGCAATTTCAGTAATACATAAATATTTCAAGAAAGACATGCAATACCATACATTCTTATTTGGAAATGAAGTAATACTGGTGAACAATTAATAACATAATCAACATTTGCATTTTCCCCGATTCAAACATATGCCAACAAGATATCAGAAAGATACCTATCAACCTTTATGCCACAGAAATAGACATACTGTGTATGTCATGACAAACACACTTGAAGGGCTTACAGTGCTTCCCCCATTATAATGGGTATGGACCCCCCTACATTGGAGGATGATGCCTTAAAAATGTTGCCCTCTGACTGCCATAAATGCTTCCTTTAGAGATTCAAACACATGTATTACTAAGGTAACAGCATAAAGAACATTGTCTCAGGCCCTCATGCCACAGGAAAAGCCTTAAATATTTCTCATGGGATGGTCAAGTATCATCCCATGGCATCATCATTATCCAATAAAGAGCATTTCTATATGAAAAATGAGCATACATCATTATGATAGGAATTCACATTCATATATGTACACAGCAGATAGCTGGCTGACAACACTGTTACCTACCTGCACAATCACAAACATTCTGATACGAATGAATCTAAGGAGTATTGGCTACATTTTAACAGACTACCTAAGATCACAAGGGATAGAACACTGCTTGAATCTCACATGCCACACACAATTTTGTTTTACAGTTGTGACAGTGCACATTTGAATGGATAACATCACCATTCTTTCATATGTTGAAGTTCTTCTAAAAACATATGAAGGTGAAGTGCACAGCAACACTACGCAACTACATGTTTTAGAAGCCTTCTCTACACAGCATAACGGACAAACACACAAGCACAGTAGTCAATCATTGTTGGATTCAAACCTACACCCTCTGTACCTATGCAGTTTAGAGACCACAGTATCAAATACCAACAATACAAGATAACTCATACAACCACTGTGATATAGCTCATTTTTGATAGAATGAAGTAAGCATTGTGTTTCCAAAACTAGTTATTGACTGGGGATAATACAAATTTATAGAGTAATTGTTTGCCATTGAAAATACATCTCCTAAGTGGAAGTCTACATAAAGGGTGATGCACAGACAGCACCCTTTATGTAAAGGGTGTTGTCGCAGACACAGTTGTATATAACAATGTAAACAGTTAGATTACACAATTTTGGATTTGAACTCCTTGCCTATATATTTACAACATTTATGGAACACAGAATTAACTTTAATGCCACAGGAAAAGTTTGAGTTGTAAGGGCACAGTATTTACATTTGACATGATGACCTCATCAGTGTGTTGCAGAGAATAACTTTGTGTTAAAAGTGAGATAAAGTGCAGAAGGAGCTATGTCCAAAGTTAAATGTATTCTTCACAATGAAAATAGATGCAGCACATTTGATACTGAGGTGTTACTTACCTTGTCAATACACCCTCCAACACAAACGCACACACACACACACACACACACACACACACACACACACACACACACACACACACACACACACACACACACACACACAATTGAACTGCCTACCCATCTATTTACACAAGCCACAGAACACAGTACTAGCTGTAAGCACCACAGGAGGTCTGACTGTCAAGGGGAGAAAGTGTACTTTTGACATGATGACCTCATCAGCGAGTTGCAGAGAGGATGTTTATGTTAAAAGTGCAGAGGGAGCTGTGTCCAAAGTTAAATGCATTCTCAGTGGAAGTGGACACAGCACATTTGATATTGAGGCATTTCTTACCTGTCACTAAATTCTTCCTCCAACGTACACACACACACATAGTCCCCACTGAGAATTAAAACTTCCTCCAATCTAGTTACACAATATAGAGGACACAGCTTGTTCAACAAAAGATTAGCCTGACTATACATAGCTAAGCTCAGTTGCGCTAAACACACCAGAATAATAAGAATAACTGATGGGATTTTACCGTAAGCTGTGTACTTTCAGACATTGTAGAAATGCCGGGGAGGAAGAGTAATGACACAGAAGGGGAAGATGCATAGCCAGAGGGAGACAGAGGTATGGACCAAGTAGCTTATGACAGAAGCAGAATAATGGTGATTCATAACAATATGCAAACAATGACTACACATGAAACAGTGTACTCAAACCAGTCAGCAGCACTTAGCTAATGCCTGTGTTAGAACCCCTGAAAGTATGCAAAAACATGTCTACTGATCTGAACATTATCTCATTATGTCACAACTAACTCCTGCTTTCCACACTCTGAATCACACAATTAAAGGGACAGTGAAAATGTACTGAAGCAGAAGGGGTGAACAGATGGGGGGTAGGGGAATAGCAATAATATTGTTTCTGGGACATGTAGAATCATCTTTATTGTGTGTTACTCTTGCTTGTTTCCTTATTATTAAGCTGTCATGGTTTGCACAATAAAGTGTTTGCTATAGGGAGCAAGAAGGGGTAGGAGAGTACAATCAACATTATGACATAATCAGGATAGCGGTGGTTTACCAAGTCCCCAGTTGGGGTTGTAATGTTTTTGCAAATTTGTTATTTTATTTATTTATTTATTTGACGTTTGTTAACAGGGATAGTCTGACTGGGTCACAAGACACATTTTCAGAGGAGGCCCAGGGAGAAAAGCTTCACGATTTTAGAAAATTACAAGACTTAAAAGCAAACTACAATATATAAGCATATAGTGAGTACATTGCTAGTTTAACTGTGATAACACATTACACAAAGACTTATAAGCAAAATTAGTAGACATAAGTATACAGTGATTACATTACACATTTATCTGGATAACACTTTTACACAAAATTATAAATTTGACAAGACTTTTAACATGATACAGTGTCACTGCCTCAGTGATAGGATATTTGCACAATATTTTTTAAATAATTTTTATTAATTTTTTAAATGATTAAAATTGTACAGATCAAATAATCACAAAGACAAAAAAGGAACTACTTACATAAGTCCACAACAAAATTAGAATGGTGAGCAAAGCCATTAAGATTTGTTTAGTAAATCATTTAGTTTTTGCCAGTATTTACTTTGATGCGTAATATCAGATGTCCTTATTTTTAAGCTTGACAATTCTTTATTGCATACATCCTTATCTAAGAAAATAAAATCAATGGAAGGTAAAGCAGTTTTACATTTCCAATTTTTGTAACCACTTTTCTTGCTATGGTTAAAACAAACCAAAGGAGAGTCACCTGCAATCTAGGAATATTCTTTCAACTTTTCCCGGTTAGGGGTCGCGACAGCGGAACTCTGGACCACTAATGATTGGCAGTGGATTTTTACAGTGCCGAGTTGCCAGCCTGACACCCAACCTTCAAATAAGGCACACCCATTCACGCATGTACCTACCTGCATGTCTTTAAATGTCACACGACAGCAGGGAGGACATGCAAACTCCACACAGGAGGTGCTCCAGCTGAGAATCAATTGAGAGAAACTCTTGCTGTGAGGCAATAATGCTAACCGCTGCACCACCGCAGCTATAATCTGGGAATACCATCTGGTATTGGAGCATTAAACAAAATTAGTGAGCTGGATATAATGCATTTGTCCAACCACAAAGCTTGAGAGAAGTCTTTGAATTCATTCCAGACAGGTATAACCATTTTGCATTCTGATGTCATATGAATCTAATCTGCAACTGAGTCACTATTGCATCTCCAGCATTTTTTTCAGCTTTATAAATTAATGCAACTTTGTTAGGGGTTAAAAAGATGTTATGAAGAAATTTCCAGCTATAGATTTTTCAGTAAAGAAAAGATGTCATTTTCCAAATAGATTTTAGAATAATTTTTTTATCCTTAATAGAAAACTTGTTTCCCTTTATATTCGAGAAATAACTGCAAAAAGAATTTATGATTATAAATTCTACCCTTAAGATCTTGTAATTGCACAATACCCTTCTTCATGTTTGAATTGAAAGAGTACTTGTGCTGTTTAGATTAGTTCATAGGGAGGTAGAAAGATAGGAGTAGTATGGTACAAATGCTTTCTTGCTCCACTATTCAAATGGTATGTTAATGAAATGTGAATGGAGACAAATACAGACATTTGCAGTTGACCATGTGATAGGAATACAAAATGTCATGAAATAATAATTTGACCTACAGCTGTAATGGAACACATGACACTATGCAAAAACATTAGATTACAGACAAAATAATTATCTGAATACACCACAAAGGAACTTCTAGTTCATTACATCCAGCAGCCTAAGAACTATTACAGTAATTATTTCAGAGTAGTGAGTTTTGACTGCCCTTACTCTGTATTCCCATAATGCAGCGGATTTAAGGACATTTGCATGAAAGTAACCAGACTAATGTGGTTGAAATTAAAATTTTCATCTTTTGCCATAGGAAGTTAAATGCCATTCACCATCACTCAGCATTAGTGCACAATGCTGACCTTCATGCAAATGCTGAGGACAAAAAGTGAAGGCTTTTCAAATGGTCATTACTGGCCATGTGTGCTCAGTGTGATTCTAGTTTTTGATCATACCAAATGTGTGAAAAAATGAGTTGATAGGACATTGGTGAAAATGGGGATGGCAAGCACAGGGTAGGACACAGAGGAAAGAATACAGGAATTGGCAGGAGTGTAGTGGGAGACCAGCAAAGTAGCCAGTTTCTTCAGAACATAAATGAAGCATTGTGCACACAATTGTATGACTTTGGAGAGCCACCACACAGGGATGGGTGACAACAGAATAGTGTTAGATAGCCAATTAGACCAAATCAAGTGTGTTAGGATGGCACAGAGGCAAGGTGGCGAGCTATGTATGGGGTTTCATTTATTTTTGTATGACAGTTGCTTCTTTTCTTTCTTTTTTCTTGCTTTTTTTTTTGGGGGGGGGAGGAATGTTGGGGAATGTGCTTATGAATGAGAGGGTCAGACATGTAGCATAGGTCAAGTTGTAGACTTAGACATGCAGTGCATAAAAGACAGACAAGGATGGTGTTTGACACAACAGGCTGGGGTATGCCTTGATTTGAAATAGGCAGGGGACCTCAGAGGTGCATCCAATTTCAGCATGTGAACAGTGAAAATCTAGTCCTCACCCTCATAACTGTCATTACTGTCTCCTGTGTCAGCTGCCAGAGTCAGTGCCAGATGTATCATAATTTTGGTAATATGACTCAGGACCATTTCAAATGTACCAATTCAGGCATCATGGCACCTATCTATAATGTCCTCCACTAGCTCCGTCAGCTCCTGATGGGTAGTAAAACCACCACCTCCATTATTTCGGCTCCTGTAGAGTACAACTGCACCAGCAGCCAGGGCAGAGCTACTCGATGCAAGTGGGATGGGTAGACCAGGAGTGTGTGTTCAAGCAATTCTGATAGGTTGTGCCCCAGATGTGCTGGGCATCTGAAATGGCTGTGGTGGTACCACCAAGGCCATCTGTGGAGGTATGGTGGCCTAAGCTCCAGTGGTCAGTCTACCTCCCTGTGCTGATGTACTCTCTCTCTCTCTCTCTCTATATATATATATATATATATATGTGTGTGTGTGTGTGTGTGTGTGTGTGTGTGTGTGTGTGTGTGTGTGTGCGTGTGTGTGTGTGTGTGTGTGTGTGAGTGTGTGTGTGTGTATATATATATATATATATATATATATATATATATATATATATATATATATATGTATATTAAGAGAGATTGGGTGGGGGAGACAGAAAAGAGAGAATTAGATCAATGGCATGTCTCAGTACTTCATTATTTCAATACATAAAAGAATATGAGAAATACACATTGGCCACATCCAGATATGGGAAGGCATCAGTGTTTCATAAAGTCATAAAAATCAATCACAATAGTTTTATTTGTCTAATAGAATCATGTATTTCACTGTACCATATCAGATATCTCCTTTCTAAAGTAAAATAACAGTGTTGGCATATATTGAATTGCTAATGTCACAA
Source organism: Protopterus annectens (assembly GCF_019279795.1). Classification (NCBI taxonomy): domain Eukaryota; kingdom Metazoa; phylum Chordata; order Ceratodontiformes; family Protopteridae; genus Protopterus; species Protopterus annectens. The sequence goes on along the minus strand of NC_056735.1, from coordinate 1,605,631,080 downwards.
AGTATTTAAGTTAAAATTTCTTATGAATATTAGCCTGTTTCTGGGTATTGATCACACTTACAATTAATCTGATGTACTCATTTCCTAATGCGATAACCAAGAGTTATTGGAGCAGGCATGTAGGCTTGATATTAAAGTTAAGGTATGCCTGCACAAGATGATATTCAGTAGTGGACTGGGAATACTTCTGTGCCTTGCATTCAGACCCGATGCATGTTTACCCCATGCCTCTCTCAGGCAAGGTAGTCTATCCTGATGCACCTCACAGTTTACTGCTAGCTCTGCTACAGCTGTACAATACAGAAAAGAAAACAAGAGATATTTGAAAGCATGATGAATAAATGAGTTGGCTGGCTAATTAATGCCATATCATAGACAGGTGATGGGTCAATACACTTACACAACTGGGAGTTGTTTGCAGTCTTAAATTCATCCATCCATTGGCTCCGGAGGTCCCTCTCGCACCTCTTCATGTCATTGTAGTGGTGATGACATTGCTGCCCAGTTAATGGGATGCCAGTTACACTGGAGGCAGCTTTTGACAAGCTATTCCAAGTATCAACCTTATACTAAGAACCGGTTTGTTCCCCCTGCAGTAGCCTCCATCTGTAGTGCTTCATAAAAAGTTCCATAAAAATCCTGGACTCCACAACACCCCAACTTTCTGATCTAAGTGAATCATATTCCCTACCATCTCCAGTCATGTCTGAAGAAGACAAGCTATAATGGTGAATCTGTCTTGGCTCCCAGTTATGATCTTTTGTGTAACAGCTTGTGCATGAAGATGCACAGCCCTGCCAGCTGCATTTGCACAGCAATGGCTTCCTAGACAAATTGGTACTGGTTACATCAAGAAGCAAAGAAGGTATTAACATGGCAGGGCGGTATGGACATGTATGATGCTCAAACTATTGACATGTACCAATGCTAAACACTGAAATGCTTTATGGTGTTTGTTATAGTTGTGGCTGTTTGGAGGAAAATAGCATGACTTGTGACATATTAGGACATATTAGGACTGATAAGATTGAATAATACTACCTGGGAATCAAACCTATGTAAAGATAAGCTGTTAAGCTTTGCTCATCAACTGTCATTGCCAAAGGAGAACTTACTTTTTAATCTTGTAATTACAGGGTTAGGTTACATAAATAGAATACCATAAATGCATACTTAGGATATGTGTTAAGTCATAATTAATATAACAAAAATACTGTGCACATCATAACTATGTATGTGCATTCTACATTAAATTACATCATTGTCATGTTTAACATAATTTACACACACTATATAGGGCTTCTATAGCAGGCAGTAATAATAAATTTCTTGCAATGAACATAGTTTTGATACGTGTGCATTTACTGTGACATTCCTAATCAAAATGTTGTGACAAATGGCATTCTGACCATCTCTGTAAAACTGTCACCAGGATTTAAATGCTGCTTCAGTTGTCCTCTTTCTTTAAGTTGATTTCACAAATAGCTTGTGCTGCAGAAATAGTTACCTTCCAGGTGAAATTAATTCCCTGAATACTATCCAGAGTGCTGATGACCGTGCACCACTGCCAGGCTTGTTTGTGCTATGGAAGGCAGCTCAAATTAAAATTTTCACTTTTTCCTTAAGAACTGACAAGAAAACCAAAACAATAAACTAAAAAACTTATTGGAACCTCTGACAGAGAATGCACAACCAAGTAAGATAGATGGTTTATTAAAACAAATAATGAGCACTTCCATCTAAAAGCATACAGATGTCTTCAGATAAAACGAGAACAACTCAAAGTTTGTTCTTAAATAGCTTTCTTCTCACATGACACCCATCTAGACAAAGCAAGTGCATATTTAAAGCAACAGCTGTCAAGACAAGTACATGCATTTAAGACAGTGTGCTTAAGATATAAAACTGAGGAATAATTGCTACTCATCCCTAACTTAAGCCAGAACATAGGTAAAATGATACACAAATGCTGATATATTCACCCTAAAAATAAAGGTAATAATAAATATAAGCATGTTATTTTTCATATGCCTTCCTCTTGAGTAAGCACTGTATAGATATAACGTCATTAAGATCTGGGGGGACTGAAGCATTCAAAAAGATCTACCACCAAAGCTCTCTCTCTTCAGTTAATAACCTCTGGGGCTGACTTCTACTTTCTCAATGACAGAAAGCAAAAAATGATGGTCTGGTAATTGCTGAATATACTTGTAGAGTGCATTTGTAGATTTAGCCTTTCTAATCTCATAGTTATGTTCGTAGATACAATTTCCAAACTTAAATTCCAATTTACCAATATAAAAAATATTACATTGGTGACATACTGCAGCATAAATAATTCCCTTTGTGTGATAATTACATTTTCCAGGGATTGAAATGGATATATTATCGGCATATATGATTTTATGGGTCATTCTAATGATAACACAACTATGGGGTGCGTGACTAAGTGTGGGGCATGCTCAGAATGCCCTTTAGTTTTTGCGTGCAGTAGCCTTTCCATCAATAATAATAATATATTGCATGTTGTTGGCAATACTGAGAATAGTTGATTTTCAAACAGCATCATGAGTATGTAAATATGTTACAGACCCCACCTTTAAAATGATCATTTAACTGAATTTAAACTCTGCATCATCTGTTTTTTTTTTCGCTAAGCTACCTGCACTTACATCTTGTGTCACAGAAAAGGTTACCTGAAAAGTTTGTTTTCTTCGCTGACTAGTGTCCAGAGTGCTGATGTACACACAACAGCACCAGGCTTATTTCTGCTATGGACGCTGGCCCAAATGAACATTTTCACTTTTTCTTTAGAAAATAAACTATGTTTGCACACAGCTCACTGGAACGCAAATGTAAAAGACATAAATAGGATCAGATTAATAAATGTAATGGTATATGTACAAAGAACAAAGCTGTTTTAGCATTAGCATGACACAGTTTTCATATCTTCTTGCACCAATCATAAGTAACATTTAGGTTACACATAACGAGGATTTCATGCAATAGCAATTGCTCGGAAAGCAGATACGTGGGCAGTGACAGAAGATCATTCTTTCCACAGTATATACAATTGCACAGGAAATCAAAGTTTACAGTATAGTGTAAAATTGGCATGATGACAAATGGTTACGTACTTTCTCCAGCATATATGACACATACATCCACAAGTTACTACTTTTGTGTTAGCACACTTAAAATGTTCATATCTTACAATGTCCATAGCAGATATTATTAGTAATGAAAAATATATATATGTGTGTGTGTGTGTGTGTGTGTGTGTGTGTGTGTGTGTGTGTGTGTGTGCGTGTGTGTGTGTGTGTGTGTGTGTGTGTGTGTGTGTGTATATATATATATATATATATATATATATATATATATATATATATATATATGTATATTAAGAGAGATTGGGTGGGGGAGACAGAAAAGAGAGAATTAGATCAATGGCATGTCTCAGTACTTCATTATTTCAATACATAAAAGAATATGAGAAATACACATTGGCCACATCCAGATATGGGAAGGCATCAGTGTTTCATAAAGTCATAAAAATCAATCACAATAGTTTTATTTGTCTAATAGAATCATGTATTTCACTGTACCATATCAGATATCTCCTTTCTAAAGTAAAATAACAGTGTTGGCATATATTGAATTGCTAATGTCATGAAGTATTTAAGTTAAAATTTCTTATGAATATTAGCCTGTTTCTGGGTATTGATCACACTTACAATTAATCTGATGTACTCATTTCCTAATGCGATAACCAAGAGTTATTGGAGCAGGCATGTAGGCTTGATATTAAAGTTAAGGTATGCCTGCACAAGATGATATTCAGTAGTGGACTGGGAATACTTCTGTGCCTTGCATTCAGACCCGATGCATGTTTACCCCATGCCTCTCTCAGGCAAGGTAGTCTATCCTGATGCACCTCACAGTTTACTGCTAGCTCTGCTACAGCTGTACAATACAGAAAAGAAAACAAGAGATATTTGAAAGCATGATGAATAAATGAGTTGGCTGGCTAATTAATGCCATATCATAGACAGGTGATGGGTCAATACACTTACACAACTGGGAGTTGTTTGCAGTCTTAAATTCATCCATCCATTGGCTCCGGAGGTCCCTCTCGCACCTCTTCATGTCATTGTAGTGGTGATGACATTGCTGCCCAGTTAATGGGATGCCAGTTACACTGGAGGCAGCTTTTGACAAGCTATTCCAAGTATCAACCTTATACTAAGAACCGGTTTGTTCCCCCTGCAGTAGCCTCCATCTGTAGTGCTTCATAAAAAGTTCCATAAAAATCCTGGACTCCACAACACCCCAACTTTCTGATCTAAGTGAATCATATTCCCTACCATCTCCAGTCATGTCTGAAGAAGACAAGCTATAATGGTGAATCTGTCTTGGCTCCCAGTTATGATCTTTTGTGTAACAGCTTGTGCATGAAGATGCACAGCCCTGCCAGCTGCATTTGCACAGCAATGGCTTCCTAGACAAATTGGTACTGGTTACATCAAGAAGCAAAGAAGGTATTAACATGGCAGGGCGGTATGGACATGTATGATGCTCAAACTATTGACATGTACCAATGCTAAACACTGAAATGCTTTATGGTGTTTGTTATAGTTGTGGCTGTTTGGAGGAAAATAGCATGACTTGTGACATATTAGGACATATTAGGACTGATAAGATTGAATAATACTACCTGGGAATCAAACCTATGTAAAGATAAGCTGTTAAGCTTTGCTCATCAACTGTCATTGCCAAAGGAGAACTTACTTTTTAATCTTGTAATTACAGGGTTAGGTTACATAAATAGAATACCATAAATGCATACTTAGGATATGTGTTAAGTCATAATTAATATAACAAAAATACTGTGCACATCATAACTATGTATGTGCATTCTACATTAAATTACATCATTGTCATGTTTAACATAATTTACACACACTATATAGGGCTTCTATAGCAGGCAGTAATAATACATTTCTTGCAATGGACATAGTTTTGATACGTGTGCATTTACTGTGACATTCCTAATCAAAATGTTGTGACAAATGGCATTCTGACCATCTCTGTAAAACTGTCACCAGGATTTAAATGCTGCTTCAGTTGTCCTCTTTCTTTAAGTTGATTTCACAAATAGCTTGTGCTGCAGAAATAGTTACCTTCCAGGTGAAATTAATTCCCTGAATACTATCCAGAGTGCTGATGACCGTGCACCACTGCCAGGCTTGTTTGTGCTATGGAAGGCAGCTCAAATTAAAATTTTCACTTTTTCCTTAAGAACTGACAAGAAAACCAAAACAATAAACTAAAAAACTTATTGGAACCTCTGACAGAGAATGCACAACCAAGTAAGATAGATGGTTTATTAAAACAAATAATGAGCACTTCCATCTAAAAGCATACAGATGTCTTCAGATAAAACGAGAACAACTCAAAGTTTGTTCTTAAATAGCTTTCTTCTCACATGACACCCATCTAGACAAAGCAAGTGCATATTTAAAGCAACAGTTGTCAAGACAAGTACATGCATTTAAGACAGTGTGCTTAAGATATAAAACTGAGGAATAATTGCTACTCATCCCTAACTTAAGCCAGAACATAGGTAAAAATGATACACAAATGCTGATATATTCACCCTAAAAAATAAAGGTAATAATAAATATAAGCATGTTATTTTTCATATGCCTTCCTCTTGAGTAAGCACTGTATAGATATAACGTCATTAAGATCTGGGGGGACTGAAGCATTCAAAAAGATCTACCACCAAAGCTCTCTCTCTTCAGTTAATAACCTCTGGGGCTGACTTCTACTTTCTCAATGACAGAAAGCAAAAAATGATGGTCTGGTAATTGCTGAATATACTTGTAGAGTGCATTTGTAGATTTAGCCTTTCTAATCTCATAGTTATGTTCGTAGATACAATTTCCAAACTTAAATTCCAATTTACCAATATAACAAATATTACATTGGTGACATACTGCAGCATAAATAATTCCCTTTGTGTGATAATTACATTTTCCAGGGATTGAAATGGATATATTATCGGCATATATGATTTTATGGGTCATTCTAATGATAACACAACTATGGGGTGCGTGACTAAGTGTGGGGCATGCTCAGAATGCCCTTTAGTTTTTGCGTGCAGTAGCCTTTCCATCAATAATAATAATATATTGCATGTTGTTGGCAATACTGAGAATAGTTGATTTTCAAACAGCATCATGAGTATGTAAATATGTTACAGACCCCACCTTTAAAATGATCATTTAACTGAATTTAAACTCTGCATCATCTGTTTTTTTTTTTCGCTAAGCTACCTGCACTTACATCTTGTGTCACAGAAAAGGTTACCTGAAAAGTTTGTTTTCTTCGCTGACTAGTGTCCAGAGTGCTGATGTACACACAACAGCACCAGGCTTATTTCTGCTATGGACGCTGGCCCAAATGAACATTTTCACTTTTTCTTTAGAAAATAAACTATGTTTGCACACAGCTCACCGGAACGCAAATGTAAAAGACATAAACAGGATCAGATTAATAAATGTAATGGTATATGTACAAAGAACAAAGCTGTTTTAGCATTAGCATGACACAGTTTTCATATCTTCTTGCACCAATCATAAGTAACATTTAGGTTACACATAACGAGGATTTCATGCAATAGCAATTGCTCGGAAAGCAGATACGTGGGCAGTGACAGAAGATCATTCTTTCCACAGTATATACAATTGCACAGGAAATCAAAGTTTACAGTATAGTGTAAAATTGGCATGATGACAAATGGTTACGTACTTTCTCCAGCATATATGACACATACATCCACAAGTTACTACTTTTGTGTTAGCACACTTAAAATGTTCATATCTTACAATGTCCATAGCAGATATTATTAGTAATGAAAAAAGGTGAGTTTTCAACAAACGCACCTATGTATCATACAATCACATAGACTACAGGTAAGATATTTAGCATGTATCACAGACGGTTCATTTCATATACAACAATGGGTGCCAATAGTTATTCTGAATCCAGTAATAAAAACTTTTCTGTAAATTGTATTTGAACCCTGCATCATATGTTTTGAGTCTCTACACTCACCTTATGTACACATTGTGCCACAGAGATTCATAGTTGACAGGTGGAATTTATTCACATAGTAGTGTCCGGAGTGCTGACATCCTTCCACTAGTGCTAGACTCCTTTGTACTGCAGAAGGCAGCCCAAATTAAAATTTTCACTCTTTTCCTTAGGAAGTAAATTGTAGTTCACTGCTACGGACCTCTGCCAGTCCAAAGTGCACAATATCAACTGGTGTTTAAACAATGAAGAGAAAAGAAAAAAATACAAAAATAGAGGAAACATTATGAAATAAGTAGTTAATGTACAATTCTAATATGTGTTCAACATGAACATACACTCCTTAAACATAATTACTTTCATACCAACATCACTATCTGTGGATTAGAATGCCAGGAGCTAAGACAGAGTTCAGATTCTTATCAATATGTGCCACACACACACATATACTTATCCTGTGAAAGGAAGTTACATATACTGAAGATCTGACAAAGTACCAACTGACATTAGAAGTGCAATGCAACAATGTTCTGACCTTTGTTCTATGTAATGTGCACTTAGGTGTGTGGATGGCTGTGATACTGGCAACAGGGAAGATAATCTTTCCTCATACAATGTAAAAAAAGATTAAAGACTGCAGCTTTTTTCTTCTCTTTATTTTGTGAATATCATTCCCTTTTCTATGCTTCTCTAAGACTCCTATGTGATTTGTCTTGCATCTGATATACGTTTCAGTGCGTAATCTACTTCCTTAAAATTACTGACACAGTATAGTTAGAGGCAAAAATTGTTGCCATAAACAATTCATGTTAATGTTAAGAATGTTGTTCTCCTAAGTCAGTCAATGTAGGCACAAACTTACTTGTAAATCCCTTCTACCTAACATACCATCAGTAAGTGAACAGTGAGGACTGACTGTGAAAACATGATTGATAATGCAGTCAGACTAATCATTTATACTTGCAAGCCCTTAGCAGGTAACACTTCTCAGCACTTGTGCTTGCAGTGGTAGGGCATGTGCATGCAATCATGTAGGTCTTTACGCTATGCTTACATTCCCTGTACTTAGCGCACATTGTGAAATTCATGAATGCTAATGAGTTCATACTTCATTTGCATACTCACAGTGTTGTGAGGGTTGAATCTACCCTATATAAAGGTAATTACGCAGTTAAGAAACTTGTATCATAGTACTGGAGAATGTTATGATCCAGAGAGCTTGATACTACTTATAGCTATTTGCTTTACAAACTTGTTCCTACTTTCACAACTGACTTGCTGCAAAGGTAGGTTGCTGGTATGAACAAACTTATGAATTCTAAAACTACTTATGTATTCCACTTCACAATACAATTATTGCTTTATTATCTGCATTACTCTCAGTAGCTTTTGGCATATGAATATAACCCACAGTTATTTCTTGACCCTGCAGTCTTTTTCTTCATAATGATGACAGTTTAATAGAAATTTCAGTCTTGAAATCTGACCACTTTGTTCAGAAGACTGTTGTATTAATTATTATCAAGGTCATTTTTTTTTGCATTATTAGCACAAACAATTATGTTAAGGCTCTGATGTGTACCTGGCTGCCCTCCACGGAAGTGGATATGAATTCATTATCTAGTTCTTTCTTTGTTTTGCATTGTGGGAGGGAAAGAAAATGTGTATTACATTGTATGTACTCATATGGAGCCTTCTTTTTCATGTATATTTGTATGATGGATGGATACATTCATATTCATATACAACTATGTGTGTATATATATATATATATATATATATATATATATATATATATATATATACACACATATATGTATATATATACACATATATGTATATATATATATATATATATATATATATAGACATGTATGTATATATATATATATATATATATATATATATATATATATATATATATATATACATATCTATATATATATATATATATATACATATATATATATATATATATATATATATATATATACACATATCTATATATATATATATATATATATATATATATATATATATATATATATATATATATATACATGGGTGACTTGAATGCACATATCGGGACAGACAGAGCAGGACATGAGAACTGCCTGGGTCCACATGGGTGGAGCAACAGTAATAAAGAAGGAGAAGCCATTCTAGACTTCTGTCTGGCAAATGGCTTGATTGTAGACAACACATGGCTCAGAAAGAGAGACAATCACAAGATCACATACAAGAGTGTCCAACATGCAAGTCAGGTAAACTTTCTCCTAGTAAGGAAAAGGCACTCGGGTAGAGTCCATGATTACGAAGTCATCCCCAGTGAAACAGTTGGCCCACACCATAAACCACTAGTTGCCACAATCAGCTGCAAGCAGTGCTCAGAGAAGGCTCTAAGGTCAATAGAGACCAGGCTGAAGACCTGGAGGTTGACTGGAGAGAACATACAACTTTTCAAGGAATTACTCAGGGCTCTAGCACCCCAAGAAGAGGAGGAAATAGGTCGAGCTAAACAAGAATCGCAGCACCTAAAAACAGCATGTGTTAGGACTACACAAAAGATAGGTGGCCAAGCCAGGTATGGAAATAAGGTACATAAGGTAAGCTATTGGTGGAATGCAGAAGTCCAGGAAGTCATCAAAAGAAAGAAGGAGTGCAGAAAGAAGTGGGAGATAGAAAAGACTGACCATGCATGGAAGGACTATTGGTTGGCTAACAAAGAAGCTAAGAAAGAAGTTGCAATAGCAAAGACTAGGGCATCGGAGGCACTCTACTCTTCTGGAAAGTCACTCAGTAAGTGGCACAAAGAAACTATATCAGGTTGCAAGGCAAAGGCAGAAAGATAAAGAAGACAGTCAGACACCCTTCATAAGGGATGCCAGTAACAACCTGCTCACCAGTCTACAGGACATCAAAGGCAGATGGAAGGAGTATTTCCAGCAGCTTCTGAATGAAGAAAACCCCACAGAAGCTGTACTGTCCCAGAAACAGCCTACAATGTGAGAAGAAAAGGAGTCCACCTTAGAAGAAGTAAGAACAGCAGTAAGGAAAATGAAGTCAGGGAAAGCAGCAGGCTCAGATGAGGTCACAGCAGATATGATAAAGATGCTGGGTGAGATAGGGAAGAAATGGCTCCTGAGGGTACTAATAGCAGTGTGGGGAGAAAGGCGTATCCCAGATGACTTGAGAATAGATATGCTAGTGCCAGTGTACAAGAACAAAAGGGACATCCACAACTGTGGGCAGTGCAAAGGCATCAAACTCCTATCACATTGCATGAAAGTTCTGGAGAGGGTGATTGATAAATGGATATGCAGAGTAGTGGAATGTAAGATGGGAGATGAGCAGTTCGGATTCAGATCAGGATGCAGCACAATTGACCTGATGTTTGCAGTTAGACAAATACTTGAGAAGAAGATAGAGATGAGGAATGAGTCCAACTGAGCAATCCTAGACTTAGAGAAAGCATATGACAAGGTCCCAAGAAAGCTAATCTGGGCAGTACTGCAGTGGTTTAAAGTCCCAGAAACGTTGATAGAATTAGTGCAGGCTATGTACAAGGACCCAATGACTCAAGTACGACAGTGTTCAGCCTCACAGAGGGGTTCCCAGTGGGAATGAGTGTTCACTAGAGTTCAGCTCTGAGCCCACTGCTGTTCATACTGGTGATGGGCTACATTAGCAAATAGGTCGAAGGGGTTAGATCAACAATCTTGCTGTATGATGTTGCATTACAGACAGTCTCTGAGCTAGAACTTCAGCAATGCATAGGAGAATGGAATGCAAAACTGAAGACACGTGGGATAAAACTAAGCACAGACAAGATGGGTGTAATGACAGCAAATAGGGGAAATCAGAAGAAGCTGAGAATAGAGATAGGAGGGAAGACAGTGGAACAAGTAAACAGTTTCAAGTATCTGGGAGGAGTGGTTGAGGAGAAGGGAAGTCTGAATGAAGAAGTCAAAGCCAGAATTAGAGGGAATGCAGCCAACTGGCATAGAGTGTCAGATGTAGTCTATGACAGAATAATACCAAAGAAGCTAAAAAGTAAGGTGTATAAGACAGCGGCGCGACCAGTACTATTGTATGGTACAGAAACCTGGGCAGTAAAGGCAGAACAGCTGAAGATGCTAGAAGTGATGGAAATGAAGTGCCCGAGTAGAGTGGTAGGATGCACACTGTGGGACAGATGAAGAAATGAGGACATAAGAGCAGAAGCCAAAGTGGCTCCAATTGCAGTAATGATTTCTATGAGATGTGTCTTATTCTCCAGCTACAAAGGCAATTATTTTCTGCTTCTTTTGTCATTTATTTGGATATGCTTAACATCCCATTTCATCTCCTTTGTTTATATGTAGGGCACATCTGAGTCTGTCATTGCATGACCACCTGCACATGGTATGCACACCTTCTGTATTCTTATTAGTGTTCAAAAGTAGATGCATCTGTATCTGAAAGTTACTTGATTTCATTACATTAGCATATTTTAATTTGTAAAATATGTTTCACATAACAAAGGTTTGATTGTTGTTTATTTTCTTTTTTTTTTTTTTACTAGTTATCATAGGTGATCCTGCCTGTGCCACTTTCGTACTCATGGCGCCTGATGTCAGAGTATCATTGCCTCTGATGATGATGGTGATGATGAAGAGGCTCAGTCTGGAAGTGCAAAGGGTCAGTTTGACACTGAGGTTGTGCCTCCATCTCCTGCCCTGTCCTGATTTTGGACACAGTTAGTATGCCTATGCATACCCATGACACAGATACCTCAGACATTGGACAGGTCGAGGGTGACACAGTTGATCAGAGTAGTGTGGTTGCAGAACTGGTTGATTCTCCCCATAGCCATTCTGAGGGTGAGGTGCTTCAGAGTTTCCATGTACTGTCTATAGCCTTTGGTGTCCACATAATGCCATTTTAAGCAAAGTCCACTACTGGACATTTCAAAATGACAAAGGAAAATAAAACTAAAACATCAGATCTGAATATGACAAGGTAACTTTTCTCAGCTCCATAAGTCTTAATAACAAATTCTCAGATGTTGAGGTTCATCTGCAACTTTAACACATCCATATATGTATAATAACTGAAACTTGGTTTCACTGTAGAGATTGCACTCCCTTCCTACCTGGGTATTATGTGTACAATATATTCAAGTCTGAGGGAGGCTGCAGTGACATTTTACTATTTGCCAGTGACCACATCACCTCTAGCCAGAATCCCCAAGACTCACAAACTGGGCTCATTGAGCTCCAACTCTTAACAAAACAAATGATCAATTTATAGTCTGTTATAGGACACCCTCTATGACATCATAAGTAGACAAAACAGTCCAATATTCTTTTAGATTTGGCCATTACAAAAATATATTTGTGATGGGTGACTTCAACTATCATTTAATAAACTAATATTTTTATACCACTAAAGTTGGATATGCCCAGATATTACTAGAATTAATAAATGGAAATTCCTTAGGGCAAGTAGTAAACCGGCCGACTTAAGGTAAGAACATTCTCCTTTGTGAAGTAGACCACCCATGCACCATTCCATTAGTATCATATCTCTGGTTAAATCTGACCATAAACCTATCACTTTCTCACTCAAACTTTCAAACACCCCCAAAAATCAATACAGCTAAATTTAAGGATTGCAAACGTACAAACCCATTCAAATTATAAAATTAATTCTCAAAATGTATTTGTAATATTACCAGTCCTTATGCAGCCTCAGCTAAATCCCACCTAAGAGTTTATATTTGGCTGTCTCTATTATAACCAAACATAATGGGTAGTTTAAGGCCAAACCATCTTACTGATCCACCAGTATACATAAGCTCTGTAACAAGGTCAAAAAGAAAAAAAAAGAAAAAAAAAACTTCAAAAGTCATTTAACAAATCCATATCATCCATATCAAACACTTCCACCTAAGAGTTAAATGCAAGTGCTGAATTCAATAGGTTATTCAAAACCTGGAGATCAAAACACACTCCACTGTTCACAAAGGTAAAGCTATACCAAGCACTGGTGCTATCTACACTCTTATATGGCACTGAGTTATGGCCAATCACAGCATCAGCCATGAGAAAACTTGAGGCTGCTCATCATAAATGGTTTAGATTTATTTTGGAAATATCATGGAAGGACAAAGCAAAAAAAATGAGAGTGTTGTAGAAAGAAAGCAACAACAGAAAATTGAAAATATCATTATGGAAAGAAGACTACGTTCGTTTGGTCATGTTAACTGCATGGACACTAGCAGGATTCCTATGCAATCCCTCATCTGGGAAATAGCTGAATATAAGGTAAGACCTGGCAAACCTCAACAAAACTGGAAAAGGGGTCATAACAAGAGACCTTCATCACCTGAATATTCATTGGAAAGAAGCTAAAGAAGCATCAGCTGATAGGACACAGTGGAGTCAACTTCTGGCCCAATGCATCATCGATGCAAGGTGAACTGAAGACCGAAGTTTCTATTTTAACCAAACATAATAGGTAGCTTAAGACCAACCCATCTTACTGATCCACCAGTATAAATAACCTCTGTAACAAGGTAAAAAAAAACTTAAAAAATAATTTAACAAATCCATATCTTCCATATCATAAACTGCGTTAAAAATACTAGCAGGAATCTAAAGACAACCATTAGGAAGACCACAACCAACTACTAACAAAGACTAACATTGAAAGTAAAGGATTGAATTATACCCAATAATGTATTGAGCTAATCTAGAATGCATCACCGACTCTTACCCAAAGACAGCCAATATTCTATGAGACAAATTCAGTATCAATTTCATCCACAGTCATTGAAACTCTGTAAGTTCCTTAACTTATCACACCCTCTAAGGCCATGAAGGAATACATCCTAACTGTGCTTTTAAAAACAAAAATACTTCTTCCATGAGTCCAGTAATTTACATAGATACAATATAATTAGTACCAAACATGCCCTGGTGGAACCCTTCATAAACTTGTTTAACCTAAGCATAGCCATAAGGTAGATGCAGGAAACATGGAAGACTGCTGTTGGGATGCCCATTTACAAGGGTGGCCTTACCACAGTGCCAGTGAGTTACAGACCCATTAGCCTGAATCTCCTAGGCCATGGAACACATCTGATTTCATTAACAATTATATCAAAAAATCCATGAAGCTTGACCCCTAGCAGTTTTGTTGGGAGTAGAGCAGGTCAACTAAATTGTGAAGATTACAGAGGAAGTAGATAGTGGTTATTCTGTCCAGCATACATGTACTAGTTAAAGCCTTTGCTGTCCACATAGTGTCATTTCAGGCTGAGTTCACTGCTGGAATTCCAAAATGACAAAGAAAAATATAAATTCAAACATCAAAATATTATTCTTTCTGAAGCAGTCCACACATGCGCCACTCAATTAGTACCCCATTCCCAGTTATATCTAACCACAAACATGCCACTTTTGCACTAAAAGTTTCAAATACTCCCCAAAATCAATACATCTGAATTTAAGAATTGTAAACATCCAAGTCTATTCAAATTATATGATGAGTTCTCAAAATATATTTGTAATATCATCAGTCCTGAGGCAGCCTCAACTACTACTGATGCAACAAGAAGTGTTTATATTTGGCTGCCCCTATTATAACCAAATATACTGGGCAGTTTAATACCAAACCATCTTACTGATCCACCAGTATGAAAAAGCTCTGTAACAAGGTAAAAAAAATCATTAAGACCTTAAACAAGTCTGTATCATCCATATCAAAAACTGGGTATGGTAAATAAGATAAGAGCACCTAAAGAAAAACCACACCGACAGACTCAAAAAATATGTTTATTTCATTATGGTTTGGTGTTTGCTACATTTTAATACCACTCTGGGACTATTTAGAGCTTTTTAGATATTTTTATATGCAATTTCTGACTCTGACAACATTGGGTATGGCATCTTGAAATAATTCTGTCTGTTTAGTCTGCCTCTAAGTATCCCAGAATGTATTATTTGTCTCCAAAAAATTGCATCAGATCTGCCACGTTTTCCCTAAAGCTCCTGTCAGTGCACTGATTTTGCAGGCATTCCCTGCTGTGTTATAGTCACCTACTTTTGGTTAAAATGTTATCCTTTTTCAATGACTACTTCAAACACAAGCAGTGCAAATGCTACAGAACAGAACTGAAAAGTGCATTTTATTGCTCTTTCTTCTTAGAAATGCTAACTTGATAGCTTTTGTGAAGGGTACAATCTAGTTCTTCAAGGTATCTTCCCTCCCCCTTCACACCTACCTTCCCCAGCTGTCAAAGAGCTAAGAGTAATTTGACCCATTATCTGCATGTGATTGGCAGCTCACAGCAGGTGACCAGACTAATGTACTGTTTTCTTGTCAGCCTTTCCTTCCTTACAGTGGGAGACTTTTTTGTTGCACTCCTCCTGTCAAATTTAGAACCATGCTCCACAGCACTGGGAATAATCACTGTTTTGCAAAGCATCAAACTCCCACTTATTTTTCCTTCCTGTTTGGGTAAATAGCTAACAAATGATGCACTATAAACACAAAACATTTCACAGACTTGAATGACAGCACCCACATGCTTTTTTAAGTGGTAATTTAAGAAAATTACGGTATTGCATACTTCTTGTAATCTAATGCAGTGTTGTTGATTAATTGTGACAGACATCTGCTTCTTATGGTGCAGCGGTAGCATTGTAGCCTCACAGCAAGAGGTTCTCCCATTTGATTCTCAGCTGGAGGGCAGGGAGTGCCTTCTATGTGGAGTCTGCATGTTCTCCCCTCTGTTGGGTGGGCATTTGAAAGACATGCGTAAATGGGCGTGCCTTCGTTGAAGGTTGAACTATGCGCTGGCACCTCGGCGTTCGTGAAAATCTACTTAGAATTCTTAGTGGACTGGAGTTCCACTGTGGTGGCCCCTAACTGGGAAAGGCCGAAAGACAACAACATCTGCTTCTTATGTAAAACATGCAATTAATGTCTACACATGGTCATTGCAAATTTATGCTCTTAGTTTTTGCAGCTGTTACTGTGCTTCTGCCTGTACTTTGTCACATATTTGGTAGGTCTCTTCAGAAAAGTGAGATTATAGTTTGACATTTTTGCTAGGTTAAGAGTGGGCTGGGCAAGGCAGCTCTGATATAACAATGTGGGAGGTCCACTGGCTCTTCTACACAGCATGCAAATCAGGCAGGGATTTCATCACTTTGGGGGAGGAAATGTCCTGGTAGCTAGAGCAAGAGCTCTGGCAGATGTGACATCATCATTTCAGAACCAGCTAGAGGTTTTTCAACTTGGTTTTCAAAGTGGAAGTAAAACAGTCCAGAAATGTAGGAAGCCTAACAGGGAAAACAGTTGAGTGGATTAGTTTTTAAAGCTACATGGGTGATTTTTCAAGGCTGTATCAATGAACAGGGGCTAAAAGAGACAACAGGTTGAGCAATCTGCTTTAATAGCCCATTGTTGTCCTTTAGTATTGATCCTTATGTGGTATGGTGGATAGCAAACTGTCTGAAAGACTGAGCCCGTATTGGTAAGGTGGCAGGCACCTCCTCAGAAAGTCAAATGGTACTCAATGGTGTACTTCAGGATTCAGTGCTGGGAACCCTACTTTTTGACTTATGCCTCTTTGACCTCCAAACCAAAGACACATGCCTATGGCTAGCTATGTCTACTGAATACTGTAAGTTGGGTGTTATTGTCAAAACATCCACTGATAAAAAATAGTTAAAGCAAGATCTGTTCTGCAATAATCATCAAATTCTCCCTCATCATTCAGTACAGCCAATTCCCTACTCCAAACTGTCAAGGCAGTCAAGGAGCTTAGTACCAGTGTTGATAATGCCCTCTCTTTTGACTACCATGTACAATCAACAGTCAGAAAATCCTTCTATTTAGCACAACTAATAATTAAAGGACATATCATCCACATCATAAGAAGTTATTATCCCTCTACATGTAGCTCAGATTAGATTAGTTATAAAGTACACTGCTCTCTTTGTCAGGTATCAGTCCAGACATGACAATCAGTATGAAAGGCTCAAGATGTTCCTAACACAGAAGATTACTGGTCTAAAGGCACTTGACTACAAGGACAAATTGGAAGCCCTAAGCCTATACTCAACCTGTTGCAGAGGCTTATTTGATCATCTATGCCTGGCTTTCCCATGCCATTACAGACTCAGCCTTCCTAATTCTCTTGCACCTCCACAGGACCAAAAGCTCCACAAATACCAGAACTGAGGATGCAAACATTCAACAACATATAAACAAAATTCTTTGGAGGGTCAAATTTTTTATCCAAAATTTACCCCATCTCTGAAATAAATTGCTCTTCAATATCAAGCAAAGTGACACCCTTACATTTTACATATCCAACCTTGATGACTGGCTGGGTATCCACAAATACATCCCTGAACAAACCTCCTTTACTCATCTAGTCATTGGGTAAAACCTCAGTGTGGGCACTGACAAGGTACAAATGAGCTCTGAACAAACATGGTTTGTAATTCTATTAATACAGAACATCAGAAACTTGGAAGTCATGTTTCTTTAATTTCTTTTTTTTTTTCTTCCTCATTAAATGTTATTTTATAATTCTAGCTGGCATGACTGGACTTTAACAGAATCTCTGTAGTTATAAGCACCATCTACTCTCCTCTTTGCTTTGAGGTTACATTGTTTTGGCTTATTAGGTCTTTCTGAAATCAGGGGCTGGTGAACAGATAATAACAGAAAAATTCCCAGTTGACTGCCAGATAAATAAAATATATATAACTAAATAAAAAATCCAAACACCAAAATATGCCAGCAAAATGTAGAAAATAATGATCCAGGCACCTCCAGGTTCACACTCCTTTATTACAAAACTGAGAATTAAGTGCTTTCATCTCTGCCACTGGATACTTTATCAGAATAATGAAGTTAACAGTCAAAAGCACTGTATATAGCCATTATAAGCATAATAGACAACTCCCTTAACCAATCCAAACACTAAATGTCACAAAAGATGCAACTTCCCAATAGATTATAAAACTCCACCACCTCTTTTTTTTAAAAAAGCTTTTTTAATACATTTTATATACAACCTTGGGATCAAAGTAGAGAAGAGACAAAACTGCCAAGAGGATGTTTGTGATGTTTAAAACACATAGACATCTTGCTGTAATTGTCTCAATTTGTGGGTGTGGAATGTATTCTGATGGTTTTTGCTACCTGGGCAACTAGACTTTATGGAAAATTCTGTTATGTATATCCTGTGCTGCTGTGTGGCTTGTTTATTAGTACAATTTGTTCTGTAATTCCAATTCATACCTCTCAACTGTACAGATTTCCGCAGAATGTCCAGATTTTTGCCTCATATTTTTTATCTGTTTATCATAAAATTATGGTTTTCTGACAAATTAGTGGCAAATCATTAAAGAATGAAGTTAGAAAATAATGACAGAAATTTGAGTTTCAGATATCATACCCCTTAGAAAATTCATGCTAATGCTAAACCTGCTATTCTGTCAACTTTCAAAGTAGTTTGTAAGAGCAGTATTTAAAAATTGTCCCTATTTTTGTGCCTTTGTCCCACTTTAATTTATTAATGCCTTTGTCCAGATTTCTTGCTCTAAGAAGTTGAGAGGTATGATTCCCATTTACAGATTAGCTTAAACATATTTTGCAAATTCCAACTGGCTAGAAATAAAATCCTTTAGAAGACATTGAGAAATCAGATAGGCTTTTTCTGTTTCAAAATGGATATAAAAGTTTTAACAGGTTGGTTGAAAATCAGCTTGTAGCTTGCAGTGAAGGAGATAACTTTTTACAGAATGTCTCTTTGATAGAGATATGGAGCTCAATTCAAAATTGTTACTATGAGGTGTAGCCTGGTGTACACCTTTTGATAACCACTTCTGAATTTCCAGTTCAGTGACATTCCCACCACAAAACTGGTGCAGTATTGCGGTGGCTGCCTCTGAGACCTACCTCAAATGCTAATGGGGCATTTGGTGGGGTATGCTAATTAGACATGTGCTCTCCCCCAGTAATGTTTTTAGTAAGGCATTTATACAGCTGAGTGATTCAGAGAATTACTTAGTGGCATAAATCACTACCACCAGCTTTATTACTGAACATGACCAAATGCTCATGTTCATCCATTGTTTCCAGTCATTGAGATCTAGGTAGACGTAAGTGCCATGGAGTTTAACAGACAGATAGTGGAGGGGTATGTATTTTTGGTGCACATATGTGGCTGCATGTGTGGGTATATGCAGAATGGTGAGTGTCCCCAGGTGCACATGTTTGTATGTGTCCGTGTGTGTTTGTTTCTCTGGTCAGTCACAATAGGAGGGTCAGTTAGGAGACAGGTGGGGAAGATGCATCTGTGTGCATGTAGAGGTGTGTGTGTGTGTGTGTGTGTGTGTGTGTGTGTGTGTGTGTGTGTGTGTGTGTGTGTGTGTGTGTGTGTGTGTGTGTGTGTGTGTATGTGTGTTTGTTTCCCTGGTCAGTCACAACAGGAGGAGTAGTTAGGGGACAGGTGGGGAATATGCACCTGTGTACATGTAGAGGTGAATGTGTGTGTGTGTGTGTGTGTGTGTGTGTGTGTGTGTGTGTGTGTGTGTGTGTGTGTGTGTGTGTGTGTGCTTGTTTCCCTGGTCAGTCACAACAGGAGGGGTAGTTAGGGGACAGGTGGGGAATATGCATCTATGTACATGCAGAGGTGAATGCGTGTGTGTGTGTGTGTGTGTGTGTGTGTGTGTGTGTGTGTGTGTGTGTGTGTGTGTGTGTGTGTGTGTGTGTGTGCACGCGTGCATGCAAGCATGCGCATGAGTGTGGGATTGTGTTTGTGGGGCCTATCATACCTCCACATGACTGTAGGCTAACAAACAATTGGGGGGTGTGAAAAACTACACACCAGGGATACTCTTTATATCATACAGTAAAGGCAATTAGAAAAGAAGATAAAAGAAGAATGTGCTGCAGCATGAAAGATTTGGGGCAGGGGGACACTATACATCAGGGATACTCTATATTGTGCCATAAAGACACTTCAAAAGAACAGAACAACATATTACAGCATGAAAGATATGGGGTGTAAGCAATATAAGACACTAGAGATACTCTACATATTGTGTTGTAAAGACGCATAAAAACATTCAAACTCTGTATCCATGGCACTTGTCAGCAGATTCCTAGCTCTGTGTATCCCTAATAGATATCAGAGGTATGCCAACATATTACTTTAAGTCTTTGATAATTAAAAATAAATAAATCAATAATAATGTCAAGGGGGGATGTTAACCCTGCACCCCTGACCCAGAAAGCAACTTGTCAAGCAAAAGCCTTTACCATCTGCACTAACTGAGGAGTTAGTTTAATATGACAGTTTTTATATAAGTATGAAAATCCAATGTCTGGCATTATACTATGCTTGCAATGGCTCAAAGGTTATAAAGGATGAATCATGTGTAAGAAGCAACAGCAGGAGCATTCTGCAAAATAAGGGGCAGTTGAGCTTGATACCATATAGGTGGCAGTACACTAAACACTGAAAGTTTGATAAGAGACTTAGGGACACAGGTGGACAGTGGTCTCACCTTCGATAACCACATCACCACAACAGTCAGGAAATCCTTCTATGTGGCACACCTCATCACTTAGGGCTTTTCATCCAGAAAAAAGGAGGTCATTGTCCTACTGTACTCATCCCTCATTAGACCCATTATAGAATACGATGCCCTGTTTGGTATGTACCTCTCAAGACATCTGCAACAACTGGAAAGGCCACAGAAATACCTCACTAAAAGAATCACAGGCCTAAAGCAGATGCTCTACGCCGACCGCCTTAAAAAACTCCAACTATACTCTTTCGCATATCGTCTACTCAGAGGCGATCTTTGCTTAACATAGAAGGCCATGTCAAACCCAGAGCTGTTGGACATGCTACACTTAAAGAAATCCCAATCCTTCCAAGCCACACGCTCCAGGGATCTAAACCTTGTCATCACAATAAACAGAACATGCTGGAGGGATAGGTTCCTGACCCAGAGACTCCCCAGACTCTGGAATAGATTGCCCATACATGTCAAGCAGAGTGCCTCTTTGGTCCTCTTCAAAAGGAACCTTGACGATTGGATGGGAGAAAGGAAATTCAGCCCAGGGATCACGTCAGTCGCCCTGCTAGACAGGGGTCCAGGGAAGTAAATAGTGTGGGAAGAAATAGCTAGGGAATTGTTATGGCTAGGCTTGTATAGGCCCTAGGGCTGATAGCCTAGTACCAATCTATGAACATATGATGATGTGTGCTTCTGTGATGGGAGGAGGCTTCAGGACATGAGGTAGAATTTTTAAACTATTACTTGGAGTCACTTAAAAATAATAGAGATAAAAGTACTGCATCATAATGCACTTTTCAAGCAATTAAAAGAATGAAACTCTAATGTCTGCCATTACTGATTCACTGTAAGGATTCATGATTTATGAGGGAATGGACAAAAATAAGAGAGATATTGGAGATGTACTGTTAACTTAGAGATGGATAATGGGTATGTCAGTGTATTTGTGTTTGAATATAAGTAAGTGTGTGTGTAGGGGGTGAATGAGGGGGTCAGATGCCTTTGCCAATATGATGCATGAGCTGCCTATGTTTGCTTCCACACGAAAGTGCTGATTCGCATTTATTTACTTATTTATTTACTGGCATTTGTTTAGTGGGAAGTCCTGTTGAGCAGTGCCTCCTTCAATGGAGGCCCAAGGATTAAAGCTCCATTATACAGACATCATGGGTATCATTTGCATTCTTTCATCACTTACAGTGAGGTTCATGAGCAACAGTTCCATTATTTGGACATCTTTGACATCAGTTACATCACTTACAGTTTCCATTAAAAATAACAGTTGCACGGTTTGTGTGTGATTGCATTTTTTAATACAGGAAGGTATATATGCAGTGTAATATCATCAATATGCACAGATTGTCAGGTTTTATGTAAGAATATTTCTTACTATAAAGATTTGTTAAAAATCTAGGACATAGGAAGATAAGACAAAAAGAGTTACAGCAGCTCAAAGAAAGAAGGGACACATGGAAGATAAAGGAGGTGAGATGATAGAGGAGGTATGGTTGTGATAATAGTAAATTACATTTTTGTGCAGAGATAGTTATGGCACACTTCATATGGCTATATTAGTACCAGTTTAACCAGGGGTGGTGCTTGTGCAGAGCCATTTATCTATCAGGTTTTGCTTCAGATGACGTTTAACGTCTTTCAGATTGCAGACTGTAAGTGTAGTGGGATGGTATTCCAGTTGTTAATAATAAGTATCATGCATTGTACTTAGGTTTATTTATGGAGAGTAAGGATTTGTCAGTGTAGCATAATAGTCTAAGATTGAATGATGAAGAGAAGACATAGAAATTATTCAGTGTTGTGCAGTAGCTTGAAGGTGTAATTAATTGTGATTATAATAGAAAATTATTTAGCTTAAGACAGGTTAGTTGTTTTAGAGAGAAGCAGTGCTGTTATCTATATGGTTGGTTGGTTCATTCTAGCATTCTTATAGTTTTCATGATGGAGATGAGATTGGTTAGTAGAGAAGATGCATTTAATAGGCTGGGTTGGTTGGTTGGTTGAGAATCTGGTTGCTTTATTCTAGCATTGTTCTAGTTTGGCTGATGGAGATGAGATGAGATTGGTTTGTAGAGGAGATACATTTAATAGGCTGGAGAGTAAAAAAAGAAGTGGTTGTGTTTTGTCTAGCAGTGTAATGGTCTATATCAGAAGATCGAAGTTTCAAACCTTCAAATCTGATATGGTCAACACCACATGATTGAAGTCTTGAAACTTTGATTCTTTTAACGGAGATCTCTGTACAGTGCGGAAAGGGAAGATTTCCCTTTTCTGCACTGTAATGCAATCTTGGAGTTGGTATATTTAAGTAGCGGGGGTGTGTGGGAGTGCAGGGGGGCTTGGCCCCCTGCTTAGAGCATTTAAATGGTTTGTTTTTGTAGGTTTTTGTGTTTTATCAAATTTCCGATTTTTCACGACTTCGATGATATGGTGTCGACCATATCAGATTCGAAGTTTTGAAACTTCGATAATGTAATATAGACCCCAGAGTTACAAAGGTAGTGTTTACTGTATAGAGGCACCCTAACTTTTGGTGTGCCTTCTTTATGGCATGCTGAAGGTGGGGATCAAATTTCAGATGGCTGTCTATATTCACATCTATTAATCTGGTGTGGGCTACAAGTTCTGTATTGGTCTTGTTGAGTGGCAGCAAATTAAAGGTAGTTTTGAGGGAAGAGAGACAGAGTGAGGAGTGAACAGCAGTAGTTTATTATTATTTTCTTTTTATTCAGGAGGAATCATGAGTTGTTGAGCCAAGTTTCTACAGATGAGAAGAATTTCTGGAAAGAGGAGAAATCATCTTGCTATTTCACTGCTTGGAATCTATTAGTGAGGCAACTAAAAAATACCAGTAAAGTGAGAAGAGTGATGGCCCATAAGAATAGAGTATAGTTAGCAGTATTTCATGAATGACTGACTGAGTCAAATGCCTTCTATTATGATTTATTATACATATATATATATATATATATATATATATATATATATATATATATATATATATATATATATATATATATATATATATATATATATATATATATATATATATATATATATATATATATATATATATATATATATATATATATATATATATATATACACACACACACACACACATATTAAAAGGGCTGTGTACATTATTGGGTCTGAAAGCATGTTGCGAGGGAGAGAGGAGGTTATGAGAAGTAATATATGTAGTACTTTGAGAATGAATAGAGCTTTCCAAAATTTTGGATAAGGGTACGAGAATGGCGACTGGTCTATAGTTTGTGCTTTGCCTTTAGCCTTATGTAGGGGTAGGTATTACACAGGATTTCTTCCAAAAGGCAGGGAACATGTTTTTCTTGGATACAGAGGTTTATTACAATGAAGACAGATGTTACCTAAACTAAGATTGAAGATATAGCAAATCTACTGTCTGACATATTTAGATGTAACTTTACCCCTCTCTCCTCTCTGTCTTTCCCTTTTGATATACCTCAAACTGGCTCACCTACAGATATCACACAAGGCCATCTCCTAAAAGTGCTATCAAAAGCTAAAAATACTGCATTGATGTGTCCTGACAATATCTCTGGATGCTTTCTAAATAGAATTAAGCATAATTTAGCCAAACACCTAACAACGATGTTCATTCTCAGCCTCCACAGGTTTTGTACCAAGTAAATGGAAAACAGCTACAGTCAATCTTCTACATAAGTGAGGACTTTCCATAGACCAAGGTAATTACTGACCCATAAGTCTGATCAGCCTCATGTGCAAAGGCATGGAATGACGTACCATGGAACTAATCAGTCAGGACATAGAGAACCTCCAAACACTGGACCCATCTTAGTTAGGATTTATCAAGACCATGTCATATGTACTCAGCCTGTTGTATTTTTCTGAAAAGGTCACCAAAGTAATGGATGTAGGCAAAACAGTACACACTGCATACCTCACCCTGGCCAAAGCTTTTGATACAGTTCCCTGCTCAGGCATAGTAGAAAAGCTAAAGAAAAAGTGAATAAAGCCCTATGTCACCCATTGCATTGCCAAAAGGCTCACAGATAGGATACACCTAATCAAAGCAGGGGAATGTGCGAGACCAGTCACTGTTGGAGTTCACCATGGTTTTGTGCTGGGACCTCTCTTGTTTTGCATCTACTTTTCTGAAGTAAAAGCCAATAACAAAGGCCTCTGGATGACTAAGATTGCAGATGACTGCATGCTAGTAGCAGTGAGTGAATCCCCAAATGACTTAACATCCTGTAAGAAGCTTTGTCACAAATGAAAAACTGGTGGCAAAAGCACAGACTGAAACTAAATGCCCAAAAATGCATTATTGTATCCTTTCAGAAGTCATCTATCATAGGAAACTACCACATTGATAATATGCCCCTAAAAGTTGACTCAGTTGTTTGGGATTTATGAACTTATTTTACAGTAATCCAACTTTTGAACAACATATGCCCATTATTGTAAGAAACGAAGAGATTATGTCTAGATCTAGGGATGCCATTGTTTCCCTTTACTAATCCCTCATTAGGCCAGTAATTGAATATAATGCTCCCTTTGTCATGTAGCTATACAGACACATGCAGCAACTGCAATACCCATAGAGATACCTACTAAAAGGGTACAAGGCCTAAACAACATGTCCTACATGGACCGACTCAAAGCTCTGTCACTATACTTGATATCTTGCAGGGTACTAAGAGCTGACTTGTGTCTGGCATGCAAGACATCCTCAGACCCATTACTGAAAGATTTACTGCACATCAGCAAGTCAAATGACATCAGAGATACTTCATCTTGGGATCTATACCTCTTCTGCAACATCAACAGAGCAGTTTGGAGGATATCTCACAGAGGATACTGTTGCTGTGGAACAGACTCTTCATCCACATAAAACAAAATTTATCTTTGTCCATATTCAAGAGCAACTAAGATCTTTGGATGGGCAACAGAACATTTACCCCAGGGCTGCCCTCTGTACTACTAATGGACAAAGGCACTTTCTAAATGCTTTATTCTATGCATGGGTCAACTTATATTATCTGTGGTATAATCCCATTTATTCTCGTCAGGGGTAATATCGAACATGGGTTGGATAATTCCACTCTCTAGCCAAATGTGATAGGTTATTTCGAACAGAAAAAGGGAAACTGTCTAGGCTTAAAACGGTCCAGAAGGTCAGCTAACATGATACTTACCTACAAACCTATGAACTTATAAATGAAGAGGAACAGACACCAGATTAGCACAACTAACAAGAAGTTTTACTGAGTTTGCACCATCACACATTGTCACATTACAATATGCAACTAATTAGGCTTACTCTGATATTTAAAAATATAATGCCATTATTATATATGCCATACTTCTTATTTTAAATCTATTATTTAAAATGTATTTATAATTTATTTATGATTCTTCCAATTATATTCTGTAAACTAAGTGCATTGTATATTTATAGTTTTATGATTGTCACTGAACAACATAACTTAAAGCTTATTTCCTTGCAATTTATGCTATACAGTCCATGCATTTGTACATCTTTTAACAACACTATCTCTGCTAAAATGAATTACACAATCAGTTTAAAACAATATGGTTAATGAGTATTTTTCTTAAAAGTCTACATAGATTAATTTGAGGTGTTCAGTGTAGAAGGAGACATAATAGATTCACCATGCATGTGCCCAGCAAAGACAAGACTCTGGCTGTTAGTAGAATTCTATCACTGATGCATCCATTCAAAGAAATGTTAATTGGATCCAATTTTTGAATAAATCACTGGTGCCATTATAGGGTAGGGGGTTTAGCATGTGTTAAAGTGGAATAAGATAATTGACAGGTCCATTTGCTTCACAAGAATGGCCTGTAGCTTTCAGGTCATCGATTTTGTACACTGGACAAAGCCTTTCTTGCCCCTGTAATGCCTGTTTTAGGCTCTTATGGACATTCCAGTGTAGTAAAAATACCATCATAGATCCCAGTCTTGACCATGCCAGAAGACTAAATACTAAGCTGCCTGATGCCATGACTCTTCTGTAATTTGAATAAGTTTGTATATGTATAGCAATGAAGATGTGCTTCATTGCAAATGTAGCACTCCCTCTATACCAGCATTCAAAACTTAGAATATATTCAGACCCATGAATAGCTGCTGCTGACTATCTGTTTTTGTCAGATACTTTATTATCTCCATTTTCCCTGTAACCATTAAAAACAACTTATGTACTCAAGTCACAATAAACAAGACACATTTCCAGTACATAGCCTGCTATAGTACACCTTCTATGTATCATGATGACCAAGACAAATTTCTGGATGTGCAAACTGAATTTCCCGTAAATCGCAATACATGAATGATGGGGGATTTCAGTTATTCACCTAAAAACAACCAAAAGAAGAAGAACTCTAGAATCAATAAGACCACTGCCAAAACATCTGATAAAAATACAAACTTTAATACCAAATAAAACAGGAACAAAAAAGAAACAACACTAAAAGTTTAACTGTATCACCATGTTTTTTGCCTTGAGATAACGAGATTTCTTCAGACAATTAATACTGAATTGAACCACTTACACCGGGATTCATGAAGCTTGCACCAGGTCAGGCATAGCGTCAGCATTCCAGCACCAAATATGGCCGCCGAGCGATCCAGGTACGAGCTGTTCCCATGTGCACTACCTGTGTACGCTACACCCACATAGCTCCCGGGCCCTGTATGCTAATTACCCAATGTGCACCAGTGTAGCATGCAAATGAAGGTATGTAGTGATCCAGGAAGTGGTGCAGGTGTAGTGTAAGCATGCAGAAAAGTAAACCGTAAAAAACGGTTTACATTTTTGCAAACATAAAATCGGAGCCATGACAGCTGATCAAACACACGTATTATACTGTTAATATATGCTAATGGCTAAATATATAGCCATTGGCATAAAAAACATGTACAAAATATAAAATTTACATTTAATATTTATATTTGCACTATCCCAGCGGCGTGCAAACGGGATCGCAAGCAAAATAGAAAAATATAGAATAAAACTGCAATGTAACACATATCATGATTTCCCCATGATAGTCAATGGCAGGCATTTTACACCACACCATGGCGCAAGGCTTGCTAAGGGGCTGTGACAGTGTTATGCGTGGTAGCTAGGAATTAGTATGCAATGCCATGCAAATGAGAGGAGTAATAATGAATCAGATTCCCCACTGGTGTAAGGATGCACCTCACAGCGTAGCATTATAACACTGAGGTGTGCCCTTGAGATAAAGATGACATCAAGAGAGGGGTGTGTCACCTTTGCTGTAAGCACATTGGAGCATTGCTAAACCGGTTTGCCCATAGCTAAGCAAAGTTGCAGGATAGAGGTGTGTTGAACTGGCTATAGCATTACTTAGCTGAGAGTACACAGGGTAACCAAGTATGCATGTGATAGGAGCTGAAAATGTGCTTAAACGTGGTAAATGGATTTGCGCAGCATGCACTGGAGCTGAAACAGGAAGGATATAGGAAAGAAATAAGGAAATGCTGCAGCAGGGAAATTGGAGTGCAAATGACTAATTAACACATAGGAACCTACAGTGGGCCATTGGCAACAGCTAACAAGGCTGCAAGCAGCTACTTTCAGAACAGGAAAGGGAGGGGCTGTACTGCAAAGAAAACAGTAATGTGTCACAGCAGAACAAAGCAGATTTGCAGTATATCAGCTACAAGACACATTTTGCAACACACGACTGGGTAGGGAAAGTACAAAACAAGAAAGACGGCAGGTGAATGCATGCCAGATAATGTGAGGGTTTCCAGGTTTAAAAGTGAATTAAAGGGCAACAGATTAATCAAGGCAGGCAGGCATAACTCCACAGTAGAGGCCCCACACTTGCAGTACTCACTGTAACACCCATAATTAAGATACCCTGCAGCTGGAATTGCTCATACACACCCAATGACATCAGCAGTATCCATAGCACAATAGTATAAAGTGTGAAAGCACCTCACACACACTTGTGTATTCCCATACACTCTGTACCATTGGTTTATACTGACAGGGAACTTTTAGTATGTACAGATTAGGGGCTGCCATAGCTTTGCTCCACCAGCATGTGTTGGAGACTGAAGGTGGCGTGGAGGATGATGCACACAACCACCTCACGCACCAGAAGAGGAGAATAATGTTCAGACCCAGGGTAACCTACCAGGGGCTACATGACCTGGAGATAGTAGAGTGTTACAGGGTGGACAGGGACACCCTACAACAACTTGTGGAGCTGTGCCAGCCATGCCTCAGAGCCAGAACAAACAGAGGGGAACCCATCCCAGTGGATACAAAGGTATGTGTAAGCCTGAGAATACTAGCTACAGGTACCTTTCAAAGGCCAACTGGGGATATCATGGGGATCTCACAGGCATCAGCATCCAGAGTACTTCACCAGTTCCTGGATGCTATGTTATCCCATGCCAATGAGCACATATACATCCCTCGAACGCAGGAAGAGTTGGCCAGCAATATGCGTCTCTTCCAGTGTGTGGCAGAATACACGGAGATACTGGGTGCAATAGACTGCACGCACATACACATCAAGTCACCACCCAGTGAGCAAGGTAGGCACTACATAAACCACAAGGGATACCCCTCCATCAACTGCCAGGTCATGTGCAATGCCCAGGGCATTATCATGGATGTGTGTGCTGGCAGCCCTGGAAGCTATCATGACTCTCACATCTGGCATGCCTCACAGCTGTATCAGGTATTTGCCGGGGGGGACATCCCATATGGCCAGCTGGTGGAGAATGCTGGCTATGCACCAGAACTGTGGATGATGACTCCCATCAGAAATGCACACACACCCATGCAGGAACGCCATAATCAGGCACATGCAAAAACCAGAATCATCATAGAGCATGTGTTTGGGATGCTGAAATCATGGTTCCATTGCTTGGACATATCTGGTGGAGCCTTGCAGTACTCTCCAGGCACATGTGCCCACATCTTCATAGTATGTGCCATGCTACACAATATGATACTGTGGAAACAGCTGCAGCAGGGACAGAATGGTGAAGGCCCTCACAGCCCACCACCAATGCCAAGGGCTCCACAGGCACCGAGGTACTCAGACCATGAACACCCTGAGCCAGCTCCAGTAGGCAGATGGAGGCATGCCCAGTATGCCCATGCCTTGGCAAGGAGGGAACGTATAGCACACACACTAACAGTGTAGGCACCTAGGGACTAACACCTTTCTCCAGCTGCACACACAGTAAAAATGGATGGCACACACACAAGTCTACTTGAAAATTGTCGTGCATAGGCAGTCTACTGTGTGCATCCAACATAGGCGGCCCTCAACTATTGCACACACAAATGCTATCGGCACAAGGTAAGTCAACACCTGAACAGTAAATTAAGCTATCAGCATGTGCTGATACTGTATGTATAGGTTCATAGGTTCATAGGTAAGTACTTGGCTAACTGCCTGAGGGCATTCATAAGCCTAGCCAAAATGTGTCTGCTTTTGCCACCTCATTGATTCATTAACTGTCTCTCTGTGGAGCAGAGCCAATGGTGTGATCCCTGGGTTGTATCTACTGTTCCCCATCCACTCTTCAAGGTTTCTCTTGAAGAGTGTTAGTGAGGTGCTCTGTATAATGTAATTATGGATGTTGTTCCAAAGTATGGGGAGTTTCTGTGACGGGAATCCATCCCTCCAGCATATTCCAGTTATTGTTGTGGAAAGGTTCAGCTCACTACAGCGTGTGACTCACTGTGACATGGATTCCCATAGGTGGAGCATATCCATTAAGCTTGAGTTTGACATGGCTTTGTTGGCCAGCAGAGATCATCTCTGAGTAAACAAGATGCCATTTAGTAAAACAGGAGTTTATTCAGTCTGGCTGCATTGGACATATGTTTGAGGTCAGTAATCCTCTTGGCGAGGTACATTCGTAGACCTTCCAGCTGTTGGAAGTGTCTTCTGAGGTACATCCCAAATGTGTTATTATCCTCTATGATGGGACTGATTAGTGATGAGTAAAGGGGCACTATAACCTCAATATGTCTAGATGGGAAACTTTATTAATCAGATGGCCTAGATAGAAGGATGTCCTAACTACTTTGGAGATATGATTGTTAAAGGAGAGATCACTATCTACCTTAGTCACCAGATACCCTATTACCTCGTCTACATTAAAGTGGCTGCCACTTATGTGTTAATATGTGGGAGCTTAATATTCCACAATGGAATCACCATGCAGTTTGTGGCACTTAGCTGGAGGCCATGACTTTTACACCCTGTGTCGGTCTCTGTGAGGCCACTTGAAGGATGTCTGTGTCAGCTGGACCGTCAATTATGGCTCCCAGTTTGCAGTTATTGCCAAACATGGTCTGCCGTAGTCCACCTGTGTTTGCCTGTACCTCTGAGAAGTATATGCCAAACAGTAGGGGTCCCAGGACTGAGTCCTGTAGGACACCAGTCGTGACTGGTTAAGAGTTGGACCTAGAGACCATTAGTTGTACCATGTGGGTTCTGCGTGTAAGCCCGTTGGCAACCCATCCTATGATGTATGGGTGTATACACAGGCTGGTGAGTTTATCAATAATACCTGAGTAGGAAATGGTGTCAAAAGCCTTGGCGAGGTCCAGGTAGTATGTGCGAACCACCTCTCCCCTTATCTAACATCTTGGTGACTATCTGTAAGACATCAAACAGGTTCAGTAGGTCATGAACTGCACTCAACCAAGCTGACCTGGATTGGGTCATGTGTATGGATGTTACCAATGTCTTTGTTAATGAGTGCCATGAAGATGCGCTCCATAGCATTGCAGACCAGGCTTATGGGGTGGTAGTTACCATGGTCAGTTGTGTTTCCACCTTGGTGGAGTGGAATAACCGTTGCCACGTGCCATTGCATGGGCATGTAGCCTGTGGAGAGGCTGTGGTTGAAAAGCTTAATTAGGTGAGGGGTCAGTTTGTCTTGTAGTGTTTGCAAGATGCAGTCTGGGACACCATCTGCCTCCATTGACACTGTGTTTTGCTGTCTGAGAGGGCCATTTCCACCTGTTTGTCTCTGATGTCTGGGATACTGTACTTTTCGGGTATTGTTGTGGGCTCTTTAGGGGGTGAAGTTTGCACTGAATGTATCTGCAAGGATGCTGGCGATATCAGTAGGGTCAGTATATTTTGTGCTATATTTCACCTGCACAGAGCAAATCTGTGTATTACCACTTAGATCCTTAACATAGCCAAAGAAGGCTTTGTGGTTATCTTTCAAATTCTTGCCTATTTTCCTGTTGATGTTAGCCTTGGATGATTTCATGAGGGACCTATGTCTCTTACTAATACTGGTCACGGATGTCTGCCCTTTTTGGGATTTGCTGTTTGTCTGAAACACTGCCCTACTTCTGTTGTATAGCCTGTTTATTGCAGTGGTCCACCAGACTGGTGTCCTTGACTAGGAGGAGTGAGTCTTGGTTTACCAGTGATGGCACAATCCATATATCCTTGTAAGTGCTTATAGAGTTCATTTGTAAATCTGTCTGTATCTTGAGCAGTGTTTTTCCCTTAGCATTGGGGCTACAAACTCCCCCACCCCTGTCTCTAGTAGTGTGAATTTAGCTATAGCAAAGGTATACACTGTGATTTCCATGGGTGGGGGAGATGGCTGGGTGTGGAAACAGTGAATAGCTCATGGTCAGATCTAATCAGTGACCAGTTTACCTCTGCTGTGGAGCACTTGTCACCCATGTTGGTGATTACCACTTCTAGTATTTTTCCACCCCTTGTTAGGGAGTTTACCATTTTATACAGGGCATATGAGGTGATAAATTTCAGGAAGCGCTGGGCCTGGAAGTAAGTACTTGAGTAAGTTAATGGTAGGGTAGTAGACATTGACCAATATCAGGGTGTGTGGTAGGACTGTCATGTTTTCCACTGTCTCCAGGTAGGTGGAGTGGTGGTCCTAGGTCATGGAGGGTGATCTGCAGCAGGCCACAATTTGCATTGCAGTTGTGGCTGATGTTAGCTGCACATGGATGGTATCATGCTGCCCCACTAACCTGGAGGTGTAGGTATCCCTAATGAATATGGATACGCCCCCTCCATGTCTGTGTCAGTCCATATGCTGTGGCCAAAATGTGTGGCATGGGTTGTAGTCTGATAGTGCTGGTGTGCTCTCAGGAACCTTAAAACAAGTCTCAGTTACTGCACAGATGTTGACTTTGTCCATAATGAGGAGTGCTGTGAGTGTGTGCATGTTGTGATCACAACCCCTGGTGTTGAATAGCATAACCCTCATTGATTCTGCTATTGTGCTGTTTATAGAGGTGGGATTCACCTTTGAGACTTTCCTAAAAAAGGCACTATGGGGGTGCCAATAGCTTTGGCCAGTATTTCAAAGCATAAGGCTGACACATAAGCCGGTATGGTATTGTTGCATGCATGTTTCCCATCCGTGCTTGTTTCTCATCTTTCCTGTAGGTAATCTACTGGTAAGCAATAGAAAGCCTTAAACTTATACAAGTCTTCTAGCTTCTAAGATAGCCTTTTGGAGTGATTATGTATCAGTGTCCTGTATGTTCTTGCTGTATTTAACTATTTCTGACTACATGGTGATTTTTCACTGTATATTGTGATCTGAAAGCTCTGTTTATTCACATATTATGGCTGTGATGGCCTGCACTTTAGAGGTTCACAAATAGGTAGTAGGCTATCTGCCCAAAGGCATTTAGAAGCATAGCTACAGTGTGTTTGCTTTCTCTGCACCATTGATGAAGTAACTGAGCCTCTGTCAAGCATAGCTAATGAAGTGATTCCAGGCAGAGTTGCCGGAAGCTGTTGAAGACTGGGGTGGTTGAGGGTGATAGGGGCACTTAGTGATCTAAAGAGGGCATGTTAATGTGATAAACCAACACCATTTAGTTTCCCCAACAGATCTTACAGCTTTAAAAATGGAGGGTCTCCCCCCACCCCCTGGCTGTATGGTTCTGCGACACATTATCCTAGGGGTGTATATTCTGTTACCCATTCACACATCAAGGTTTCCCTTGAAGTGTGTCAGTGAGGGGCTTTGCCTAATGCAGTTAGTAATGTAATTTATAGTCTCTCATGTCATTTGTTATATGTTTTTATTTTAAGACTATGCTAAAAAGTATACCTTAACCACAACTTGCATATATAGGTAGTACTCGTCAGTATAATAAACATTTGAAACACCCATATAAACCCATGTGTGCTGGAGAGTAAAGCCAGAGAATGTAATGTTATGAAAGCACATAGAGAGATGTTACTTTACTGAACTGTATCTATCCTGAGTAATTAGCAGATGTGGCCATGTTTGCGCACACAGGTTATATTTTTTAAAGTTTGTTTAACTGCTGTTTTAATGTCACACAAACACCTTTAAACATGCATACAACTGCTTAAATGAGCCTTATTCTGGAGTAAAAACATGTTTAAAGCATCACAGGTGTTGCACCCTGGACCATGCACACTATAGTCATGGGACTTACCACTACGCCATCTGAGCTGTATACATGTTTCATGGTCTTTAGACTACATGTTATATTATAGGCATTCCACAGTACTGACCACAAATGGGACAGTCACTTTGTATACATATGTACAGTACATTGTAATGTACTGTAGTTTGTGAATCAACATATACAAGTCTACATATGTATAACTGTTACAAGTTAATACAATATATATATATATATATATATATATATATATATATATATATATATATATATATATATACAGTTACATCAATAGCCATTATATATAAACATCTATGAACGTACTTCATGACACAGAAGCAATCCAAAGGAATTGAAGTGTACACAAAACACATGCAGCTCTGGTATTATAACTATTAATATTAACCTAATTCACCATAGAAGGGATGGTTGTTGTGTATGTGGAGACTGGGGTGGGAGAGGAATTATGGGTAATGAAATCATGCATCAAGGAGAGCCTGAGTTGGATGTTCAATAAGTGAACTGGAGTGGTATACATGGAGTATGGGGACAATATAAAAAGGACAGAAAACAAGAACCATTCTCATCCATAATACACCCTTTCATGTCACATTGCAACACCTAATTCCACAAATATATGAACATTAACATGTATCATACATATATACACCAACAGACTGTCACATTTTTTCAGTAGTGAGGAATGCCTGTAGTAAAATGTATATTCTAAACACCATAACATATGTACATATCTCAGATGCCTTAGTGGTAAAGTCAGTGACTGTGGTGTTCATGGTTCCATGTTCAAGGGCTATTGATTTATTTTGAGGGCCAGAATAAGGGCTGTTGGATGCAGGTGGATTAAAGCACTTTTAAGCAGTTGTAAGCAGGTTTGTGCAAGTTTGCGCAATGGTAAGCAACACTTAACATGGTTAAATGGATAAGCTCTTCACAGGTTTAAACTTTGCTTAACATTGCACAGTCCATGGGCAAACCTGCTTACAACCACTTAAATGTGCATTATTCACACTTTCCCTACCAGTGCCTACTCTGAGAGGTAAAATAATAACCCCTTCCAGGATTAGAACCAGCAACCATGTACACCATCCTCAGAGTAACCTACCACTAAGCTACCTGAGATGTACCTATGCCAGTTGTGTATTCAGACAGGTTAATCACAAAAGGGAGGATTGTGTGGAAATAGGACAAACTACCATGTACCCAATGAAAGGTGTATGCTATATATATATATATATATATATATATATATATATATATATATATATAAATAGAGAGAGAGAGAGAGAGAGAGAGAGAGATAGAGGTAGATAAATAGATACATGTTGATATATAGAAATATACATATATATGTAGATATATAGATAGGTTAAAACATCTACACATCTATGGAGGTACAGATAAACATATGCAATAATATATATTATATATCTATATCCATATAGATATAGATATATATATATATTTATGTATGTATATATTTATATATATATATATATATATATATATATATATATATAGACATACACATACATACATAAATAAATACATGTGTGTATACAGCATATCTGAAGTGTTCATATCTGAGTATAACATGGACCATAGCAATCACACATTCTGCCCCCCCAAACAATATGAACATAACATATGAAGAGTATATGCCAATACGCTATTACAAATATGTTCTATGGACACAGTCACCAACGCAACTATAATGACTGCAAATATCCATGACAGACATGCACAAACAGCTTTCATTTAGCAAAACTTTATTATATTCCAATGTATTTTCAAAAGGATTCAAGGACTAACAGTACCTGCATGTTATACAGGAAGCATTTAACAGTGCCTTAATAAATCAACTTGCAATTACCATAGAATTAGTCCACTAAGGAATAGGTGTTAACATAGGGAAAGAATCCCCACACACATATAAGATGTATAAAAGTGGTTCCTACACCTGCATCTGCTATGTACACCAACATTTCCCCCATACCCAAGCTAATTACAACAATACATACTGTCATACCATAACCAATTATGCACTGACTGTATGACATCTGCTGAAACCTTAACATACCTGGACACATACACACTAACATGGCCCTATGTGAAATAGTTGCTGTTATAGAATTGAACAGCTGCTGATGTTACAGGGTTTGTTTGAACTAATCCGTTTCAGAGGGTTGAAAAGTAATTACATCAGGAAGTGTTACCGATTACTGATTATCAGCACAGTATGATACACATTAACACCAAAATAAAGATGTTTGGTAAGCACACTATAAACCCCCTAACATTATATGCATAGCCATGCAGCCTTGAGCTGGTCAAACATCCTGGCCAGACTGAAACATGTGCAGAAGTATTAGGTACAGACAAACCCTGCACAAGTCACAATGTTCAGAAATATAACAGCAGTACTCACATTTAGACCAAATCCTCTAGGCATTATACACAATATATTAGTGTTTGTCTCCATACAGTTGTTGCAATAGATTTCAAACAACACTTCCAGGCTGTCTTCCTCACAAGTAAGGCAAAGGGACAAAGCCCAAGTGGAGTACTCAATTATACTCCACTGTTACCATGGTATTGGCTAAGGAAGTAGCTGCACAGCTGATGTGCATGTAATTAACTACTTAGGAACACCAATTGGTTATCAGGATAGTACATGTTACTGATCTCTAACTATAAAAGGATGCCTTGTCACACATTCAAACCATCTGTATCTACCTGTAGAACAGTACAAAATACTGAAACACAAACTGAAAATGATTAATATACCAGTCAGTATCACCTCCAATTACTAAGAAGGTATGTATACCATTTAGAATGTCTGTGTATGTAGTGCCTGTTCTGTAAGAATTACAGTGTAATCAATGCATATAGTGGAAATAGCTATCTTGTAGTGATGTATTGTTGAGCAGTAGTAATGCTTGTTGTATTCTATGTGTGTACTGCTGTAGATCATAAGGCAAACTCCTCATACACCACAAGGGATGATATATATGGGCTTGGAACTCACTGATTCTCTTCCAGCCACTGTCAGTGTCAGGGTTGGTCCAACAAGTATGTGCTTTAACAGGGGATAGTATATGTGGGTATACTGTAACAGTAGACATATGTATGGGTGAATAAGTAAAATGAACATGTCAAAGTTCAGCTTACTGTGCAAATATGGTTTGCATTGTGGAATATTGTGCCAATAACTGTGTCATGTGTAGTATTTTAGGCAGTCTGTATTCCATTTCACATAACATTTCTGTTATGTTAAGCAAACATTAGTTATAGCTATTGGCAATTACAATACTCAATAACAGGATACATATGACTTGTATTCATCTGACAGTTTAGCAGCATGATAGCAAAGATAACTGGAAGAGCTAGGTAACTATCCATGCACATAACACATGTAATATCTACCTCTCTAGTATCATTTGCAAGCAATAACAGCTGTACATGTGTACATGTTATGCAAATGTGTAGTGACCCTTGTTACAGGGCTGGGCCAAATGGCTATGTGCACACCTACATAAAGTGGATATTGAGAGTAGAGACACACTGGTTGAACTATCAGGATTGTGTAGCTTAACCTCTCATTGCCAACCTAACAGCTGCTTGCACATACTGTATGTAAGGTAGTGCACAGTACTGGTAATGAAACAGGTTGCATATCATCTTTAACTCCAGTGTAACATCTGCAGTAGGAGTGTAAGATGTAGGAGACTGCTGCACATGTGTAATAGCTGCTTCATAGGTGATGGCTTCCACTGTCTGATTATATCCTGATCATGTTGATAGTGGCAGCAGAGTCTATTGATACATGACTCTGTTTGGGGAGTGGGTGTCTGCGCCCAACAGAGCTCATGGTTCTGGTGGATATGTGAGTATATACCCAGAAAAGGAAACCGACCTGTGGACACTTGCATTATCTGTAATCAGCTATCAGGATGTGATGTGCTCCTCAGAGGAGGATTGCTGCTAAATGTAGCTACTGTGTTTCTGTAATACCCAGTGTAGTCATGTCCATAACACAAATATTTACTTGTAAGCATCACTGTCTAAAACATCTTCATAAGCAATAAGTAAACTAAATATAGTACTTGGTACGTGTAGTACTGAATGTTCATACAGACATGTCCACTAGTCAGCTACTGGTGTTTA
Source organism: Protopterus annectens (assembly GCF_019279795.1). Lineage (NCBI taxonomy): Eukaryota > Metazoa > Chordata > Ceratodontiformes > Protopteridae > Protopterus > Protopterus annectens. The sequence continues at coordinate 1,605,592,706 of NC_056735.1, read as the reverse complement.
CTGATGTCACCTTTGTGTATGTGGCCATCCTTGGGGAATATAATCTCTATGCCATGTACACTGCCAAATCCACCTAACACCACACCCTACAGGGGTAAGCTGGAAGGCAGTCCAGTCTACAGCTATGACTGGACAGTCATGAGGTGTAGGTTAACACGTGCATCTCATCATTACACCCAACACATACCCTTACCAGAACACAGTAAGGACACCCACACATACTACCTGAAATCATACACATTCACAGAGGCTTCAAAGTATCAGGCCAAGCAAGTGACCTCCCAAGCTGGAATAGACAGACAACAAAATACACAAACTGTATGACATAGTTTGCATAATTGTGCCACACCTCAGAACACGTGGCTGGAAACATGCCCAGCAGTACTCATTTGTAAATGAAAACTCTAGCATTATGTTACACACCAAGCTATACAAGGGCAAACATACTGTCAGCTGCCCGTCTGTCATGATTAGCCACATACCCATACACTCAGACCACCTTCTGAACTATACACATGGCTTTGGCATATTCCATGTTGTTGTGCAGGACCTGTGATGCAGTAGCCTGGACTGCATTGAAACACACAAGTAGGAATTGTCAGGTCTTGTAGCCCATGCTGGCATGTCCCAAGGCCTGGGTAGCATTCTGCCATTGGCCAGAATGATACTGCAGTACAGGGACAAAAGGATTGTATTCCACATTTGTCTAATGTACTGGTGCAATTCAAAGGGTATCCAGTATCTCTCTGCCTGGGAGAACATGGTTGACAGACCATGATGCTTTGACAGACAGGGCCTGCACCTGTCACCCCTGGGAATCTGGATACTGGCAAGGGCTCATGCTTCCTCTATAGTGCCTTCATCATGCACAGTTCAAGTGAAAGTCCACTGCTGTAACAGGGACAGCCAAGCAATAAACTGTGGGTCTCGCTACTCAAGGATACATTTTAGAAACTCAATATGAACTCACTTATGTCAATCCTTAACATGGAGAACATATCTGTGCAGTGACTGAGATATGGTTCAATGCTCCGGAGAGCACACCTACATGACCATGTTATAACATATACCTCACCTCTTGCCCATTATCCTTTATTGGAACACAAGGGCCGCAGAAGTGTTCATATTCCTGAAGGATATGTACACCCCCATGCTAGTTGCACTTGCATAACTTCAGATGCATTATGCTAAGCAACTACCATTGTGCCAAAGTGGAACCCAAATTGCACCTTGCGACAGATCACCCACCATGCTTCAGAATTCCCAACTGTCATATTGTGCTGTAATGGGGAATAATAGGTCTGAGACAGAAAACCATAATAATGTCTACTCTCAACTATTCCATTATGAACTGGGAAGACTCTTCATGTACCACCACCTGCGCTCAATGCATGTTGGATTTTATTAACCCCAATTACCTGGATCACCATAGTCACACAAACAGGGCAAACAGTATGCTACACATAGTCAGTCTCTAAAACCAATGTTATGCTTCTTAAGAGCTAAGTGGTGACTGTTATGGCACCCATGCAGATGGAGAAGTTATGTGCAAATGCTGAATCCTATACAAATGAACATTAAGCACTCACATAAGTGCAGTGATTGTGCATTGAAACAGAACTAAGATTAATCCAAACACAAACAAGAAGGCAAACTGGTGGTACCCTGCCTTAAACTGTACCACATAAGGTAGTAACTGTTGCAAGAGTGAACACACATGAGTGGAGGTGATCCCTGGTCAACCTCAGTAAGATGCAGATACACCATATAAAACCACACAAAGCTACTGTGAAACTAATCAGCCACATATTATGAGGCCAACCACAGAGCATTCTATAGCTGTGTCATGAATCATAATGGCAACAAGACCTGCCGTACTTCACAGCACTATGGCATGGGACATACTGCACCTACATAAATAGCATCTGTTCATCCAGATAGGGTCTTGGAGAACCTAAACCCACTCCCACCTCCTCCCCAACAAGTACACATATTTATATATCTATGTACACTACAGAGCCCCTGTAATAACAACTATGTAGGTACAAGCTTCAATCTCTAAAGCCATGCATACAGCTTTCATGGGACCTGTCAACATCCCAGGGTGTATCCTACACAAATGTCAGAACAATTTGCTCTCCACATACACATCATGTTCAATCATAGCTACATGTCAGGCAATGTGTTAACACTGAATGGTGCAAAGCAACAGTTATCACACCCCACAAAGGGAGAGACACCACTGATAATGGTAAATAGTGCACAACTAACCTGCTGAGTCTGGTCTGTAAGACCATGAACCATGATCAATGTATTTGATGTACTCAGTACAGATGTAGATGACAGTAGGGTTCATTCACACTGCATATCATGACCTTGCCTGGTCATAGGACACCATCATCCATACTGTGTTCCAGCTACACTCAGTAAACTAGGTGTATATTCCTATGTCACAGGAGTGGTAGGCAACTGGACTGCTGGCAGAACCAACACTAGAGAAGGTGTCAGACTAATACGCACACACATCAAACCAGTGCCAGCTACAATAATACAGGGTTAATTCCTGGTACTCCCCCACTTTGTTATCTATACCACACAGACTAACACAGAAGGCATCTGCCTATTGATGTTTGCAAATGACTATGAACTAGGAGCAATAGTTGACTCAATGTGTGCTGCGGCCTACATACAGAAGGGCCTTTTTGGGTCAAATGTGTGGTATGTGACATATGGCCACAATCTGAGAGCAAAGTATTGCATTGTCATCCCCTATGTTAAAAACCCTGTACCCATGAACTACCACCTAGGCAGTGGTCAACATAATGGAAACTGTGTGTGTATGGGATGCAGCTGGCCAGTAGTATTTCTTTTGATAGTTACTTCACCACACCAGTCAGGTAGTTATATGTGGCACCCCTAATCATGACAGGGTGCCATCCATGAATATAGAGATCATTGTTCAGCCATACTCAACACACAAGGGACCCATAATAGATCACATATTTCCTTTAAGGGTTATTGGCCATGTTCAGATGGCCTACACTGCCCTTCCCAATCCCTAGCTCCACTATGTAGCATGATGCCTACCCTGAATAAATCCATGTCCAACCCAGAGATGTTAGACATGCTACACGTACACATCCTGATTTCAAATAATCACATACTTCATGGACATCCACCTTTCTAGTACAAGGATCACAACATGATGGACAGAGCTCTGTCCCATACACTTTACATACTCATGCCATACTATGCATCCCTGTTCAGCGAAGCTGCACATTGCCCCTCTTTGTGACATGGTGTGATGACCGCATGGCAGATACATCAGTAACCCTGTGGATCAGTTCTGTGGCATTGCTTGAACTGGCCACTGAAACTTGTCTATCTGTTGGCTACAGCTAGGTAACCTTTCAGCCTAGGCTCATAAATGTCCCAGGGTATATAGCCTACTAGTTCACTATGACCATACATGCTATAGTTGATATCCAGCCCTGCAAATACCATCAGGCTAGCCATTGTCCTATGTGTTTTACATGTGCAACACAGGTTATACATGGCAGGATGCTAAACAGATGTACAGTGCCATGTAGATGTATATGGCAAAACACATGCATGTAAAACTTTCTGTGAGCAAGTCTGCAGGGTCACAGGTCACGTCCCTTAAGGCTGTATATGAATATATATGTGACATATACACAGCATTAAGATCTATTGCATTAATGTGAAAACATCCAGTCATGTGCTGATAGGTAAAGACACCAGTACAGGCAAACAGACCTGTCCACATCAAGACAACATCCACATGGAGTATGTGCAATGTCATCACTTGACACGCACATATATGGTGATAGCACCAAATCATCAGTAAGTATCAAATGTGTGTGAGTTAAACATGTCAGTGGTGTTAGTGTCATGTATATTTGCAAAGACATATTTGTAATCTTAATAAATGTAATACACATGTATGTTCAGCTGTACTTTTGTACTTCTCTGTGAGTTACTGTGACCTGTCTCCATCATTATGTCTCCCAGGTATGCCGCGTGCCAGGCTGCTACCATACACTCGCTTGGAGGATGAGGTCCTCATCCCATACCTCCTCAACAACCATGTAACACTCTTCAGCCATGTGCCACAAGATGCACAGCAGTGGGATACCCAGTGGGAAGAACTCTGCAGGAGGGTAAATGATGTTGGCAGCCACAATCGCACCTATCAGCAGGTGTGCTGACACTGCACCAACATCATATGATGGGAGAAACAGTGTGCTAATGCAATCATCAGGGAACAAGATGCAACAGGTGGGGGGCCACTCACCCAGCCCCCACTCACATGTACCGAGAAGCTACAGGCCAAGCTGGGGACACCTGCAGACCTCCATCCACAAGCTTTAGCTGGTATTGTGGAGTTGGGTGTCTCTCAACCACTGAGCCTGGAGTTGCCTGGTAAATCATTACTGCACATATAATACAACTATATTTCATATAGTTACATGTGTTACTGTACAATATGTAATGTAATATCATATGCAAGGCATGTATCCACACATGCCACATACTATAGTCTGCTACTCTATGTAAGCACAGATGTGCATACTCCATAGCGTAGTCTATTGTACTGACATAAACATGGACATTGCACCCTGTAGCTATCACACATGTGTGGATAATGATCTTACTGCTGTGACACTCCTATTTAGGTACCTCTGGCATTTCGTTGTGACAGCAGCCTGTTGCAGGTGAGATTGTTAGTATTTACCAGGTTTGATAATGCACAGATCATTTTAATTGCATGCTATCTGCCATGTGGTCATTTAACACACGTACACATAATGTATGTTATACACTGGTCAGACCTGCAATGCATCACAGTGGTTACCCATGTGGAATAATTGAAGACTATATGAAACACCTTCACTAAACCTCACAAAGTGTCATTGCCAGATGTGTGGACAGCTTTGAATACAATGGTGGAGGTGTCATTCACTGTAGGGACATGTACTACAGATCAGCATTACACATGCGGGGAATACAAACAGTACTATACCGAGAGCATATGTGTGCACACACTGTAAATATTATGGAGTTGGAGTGTGACCAGCCCACAGGATTCACCCTTGTGGGTTATACCCTTGCTATGAATGTCACACAATGTCATGTGCTATCTGACATGTCCATGACATGTAGTGGGATGACTGCAACACTGCTCAACTATCCTGCAAAGCATGATATCCCACATCCCAAGCATACCACCCTTTGTCTGCATAACCCTGTCCTCAGTGGAGCATATGCCATCTATGGGTATATGTCATATGGGATAACACTGACATGTGAAATAGATGCCCATCACAACCATTGGATAAACATGTGTACACATGGCCATGGAAGATGGCCAGAGACATGAAGCAATACAGACAGTAGAGGTGATGTACATGTGTGTACACCCTGTTGTACATTAGCTTGACACAATAAAACTATGGGCTTTGTGTAATGGTGATATTGCAGATGTGAAACACTAAACATCATACAGGCATGTGCAGAACTTGTGTAGGCATGGCATCAAAACCACCATATAACATGTCTTGAACATCCTGAGTGTGTCACGACATGAAAGCATTCACCTATACAGTATCCATATACATACATATGTTGCACAAAATACACATACAACCACATCAGGCCACAAAACAGTTTATTCACCTTGCTGGTGTCAGACATCACTGTCATGCTTGCTCCTCATGTGTGTGAGGTACACAGATGGCATGTGGGACATGGAGTACTGCTAAGTTAGCCATGTCTGGGCATAGTTGCCAGGCATCAGTAATATGGTTGCAGATGTGCAGGGTGTGTCATCTGCATACCCTACAGTGACCTGTGTCACAAATTCCACATTAGGGTTTAGTGTGTATACACCTCAGTGATGTGGGTCACATTCCACATTAGATATGTATTGTATCTGAAACAGTCATGGCTATGAACTGTGTCTGTAACTCACACTGTATAGCAATAGTGAAGCCACATGATGCCCTGCAATGGCTATGCACATCAGCTCAATGTGCAGTATGTCACTGCATATTTGTAGGGTGGATTGACAACACTGCATCAGCTGAAGGTCCATGTTAGTATAACACATCCCTGCATTGGGACACCATTACCTTACTTTATATTTGAAAGGACACCATTGTCACACATGTATGCATGTCATTCAACATGCCAGCAGAAGACATGTCATACTACATGTGATTGGCAAGGTCATATGCCACACATCAGGCTGGTGTACTGTTAACCTGTGCTGGTCTGTAGTAGGGACAGCCATGTCAAACATGTGTGCAAAGCCACTTGCACATTGTCTGTAGACTCAGATCAGGGGTAGGCAGAATAATGTTGAACAGACATGCACTGCTTTGGGGGAGATATGCAAGCTAGGGCTCAGGCAAAACATAGTATTCACTCAACATACCCTTCCGCACATGTCCTCCTCACACTTAGGGGCAGTGGCCAACACAAAGCATTAGTGGCAGATGTAAAAAGGTCAGCAAAGGTCTGTTAACATGTGGGGTATGTTGCACAAAATATGGCAGTGCTGTGCAATGGTGCATAGAGTATGCATTGTTTTGCAGATATGGGGCATAGGCTACTAACACAAATGGTGCAATACAGGGATGTATGCTAACTACTACTATAATTGTGTAAGGTGCATGCATACTGCTATAACACATGCATGTTGTTGTGTGCAACTCGGGGATGTATGATAACTACTACTATAACTGTCTAAGCTGAATGCCATCTGCCATATCACATGCATGTTGCATGTCGTTGGGTGCCATAGCATGTGTGTCTGTCTGTGTGTCTGTCTGTGTGTCTGTCTGTTGTGTCTGTCTGTTGTGTGTGTGTGTGTGTGTGTGTGTGTGTGTGTTGTGTGTGTGTGTCTGTTGTGTGCATGTGTGTGTCTGTATCTGTTGTCTGTGTGTTTCTGTTGTGTGTGTGTCTGTGCCTGTTGTGTGTGTGTGTGTGTGTGTGTGTGTGTCTGTTGTGTGTGTGTATGTGTGCGTCTGTTGTATGTGTGCTGTGCTGTATAACTTGTAATGTACAGTTCTTGTCTGCCCCTCACAGGTGTTGATGTAGGTGCGTTGCACTCTTGCGGTCTACCTGATGTTAGTGTCCCCACAGACTCTAGCAGTAATGATGAAAGTATGATTGAGGCACAGGGCAGGGTTATTAGGGGCTGAATCTGTGCCATTGGTTGCCATTCCACCTGTATCCCCCTCATCCCCGCACACAGTTCTCCTGCCTACACATACCCCATCACCAGTGGCCATAGAGGAGGAACAGTTGGCAGATGGTAGCATGGAACAGGGAAGTGTGGAAACTATGGGAGGTGTGCCTGCACATCATGATCCCAGCCAATTGACTGGTGATGTCCCACACAGGCATGTGCCCAGTGCTGCTCGTAGGAGGACCACTGGCCAACATGCCCCTGCAAGACAAAGCACATCAGCTGGTGTCACCAGGCACATGTTTCAGGCTGTAATGGAGGCACAGGCATGTACTGAATGGCACAACAGAGAAAGTCTGAGGCTTCAGAGGGCTGCTATCCATTCCTTAACTGACAACATACAGGCAATTGCAAATGCTCACCATCATCTTGCAGATGTTTTGGATAGATGATTGGGTGACATGGTGGGAGTCCTTGACCATGACATGTCAATCCCTGAGTGTGGAATGTCTGTGCTGGAACATCTGGTGGGAGTGAGGCATTGGGCACATGGATGTAGGCCAGCTACATCACCTGTTGATGGTCTATGTGAACATGCTACTTCACATGCCTGCTCCCATAGTGGCAGTAGCAGCAGCAGTGCAGCTGGTGTTGTGCTGCCCACACCAGGACACAGCAGGCCACATGCACATGGTCCTGGACAGTGCCAACAAGGACACAGTTCTAGTGGACGTGTCATCAGACAGTACTCAATCTGGACCTCTGCCTGGTAGTGCCTGTGTAACCCCTGGCAGACGCAGGTCATGTGGCCAGACACTGTGAACTGTGAAACCTGCCCTGTACAGTCTGCAGCTGTCAATAATACCCAAGTGTTGGCCAGCCACATGCATGACCTGTGTGCATGCATACACGCACACACCAGAAACAAATGCAGGGCACTTCAACACACACACACGCATAGCATCCACACGAGCCAAGTTATATCAAAGGCCCTAACCCACACACATGATGTCATCCAATGGTGCAGCCTAGGCCTCTGACAAACATTATTACCTTGTGCATATGATGATGCCAGTGCCGCATCTCTGTCATCCACACCATCAGTTCAGGGACATACTCATATGGTCTGATGCACAGGGTGAACATACTAGGAAGACAATTGTAGATTAATATTGTTGAGTAGTGTTTGACAGGCAACAGATATACCATGTATTAGAATGCATTTGGTACGTTTGACAATATCTATCATGTGTAACAGTAACTGCATGTTGATCTTGATGTTCTGCCTTCCTCTTTCAGGTGTAATTGCATGTGCCGGGGGATGTCAGTGTTTGCGGTTAGTGTCCCATATGTAAATGTTGGCTACTCACAGGTCTGTATGACAATACCTGCATGCACTTTGTAGCTTCCACATCACAGTTTTAATCTCCCAAGTTTCAATTATGTTTACTAATATCATTATCCAAGAGCATGATAGCTGTGTAGTAAGCTACTGTGTTCAGAGCCGTCACATCCATAGTGGGTGACATCACAGGTATAGTCACCAGGAGCGGGGAGGAGGTAAAAGAGTGGTATAGCAGATGACAAGGGTAAAGGCCAGTGGAAAAAGTGGCTTCTCATTGGGAAGCAGTAATACCTGCTCTCATGGCAGGATGCAAACACATTCACACCCACACACTCAGGGATTCACAGACACAGTAACACACCCACACACTCAGGGATTCACAGACAGTAACACACACTCTGACACACACACAGTTGCCAGTGTTGGAATGAGAACCCCTGCCTATGTGCAAATCATCATTATAGTACTACGCAATTACAAGATGCACCACAGAGATTACACATGTGCAGGTAGTCGGAATGGCCTAAGATCGAGGACATCAACAGGGATACTAGATTGCAGTGAGCAAATGTGGGAAGGGGGGTTCATCAGTTGACTATGTAACAACAAGCCTCTCCCCAGGGTGTACATGTTTATAGGCAGTTAGAATGTCTTTCTAAGATTGATGACATCAACAGGGATACTAGATTGCATTGAGTGGATGGGGGTAGAGGGCCTTAACATTTCACTATGGTAAAATACAGCCTCACTCCAGGGACTGGACAGCCATACACACACACACACACACACACACACACACACACACACACACTGTGGCATTCACAAAGATATACACCTATGTCACACACATGCAGACACTTGACATGTCTGAGATTCAACCACCTGCCTATGCCTTTCTTTATACACTTCACTCTTTACTGATGTCTACCACAGTGTTCAGGAGAGTGAAAAACATTTGGGATGTATTCCCCACCATACGTGACATATATGGACACACACACACACACACACACACACACACACACACACACACACACACACACACACACACACACACACACACCTCCATATGTGCCAGAACTGTGAATCAAACACCTGCCTATCTCATGACAGGTATTACAGAGTTACAGCACTATTGCATGCGCTACAAAGCATACTGACATTTTCCTTTGCCAACTGTGCTGATATATGCACAATATATGCACAGGAGAGGTGTTACTGTTACAGGTGTCAAGAGGTTTGCCTTCAGTGTTACCCTTACTGCATTCTACATTGTGTGTCTTCCACGTCAATTAACAGAATCATAGCTTAGTAGTTACATAGGTTATTGTAGGAAAGGTTGTAAAACACCTGTGAGCTATCCTCAGTAATCATTCATCTGCAAAGTAGCCCCATCACTTAGTAGTCATGTCCAAACTTCTGTCCATACCTAAAGTACAGCTTACTGTACTTTGAGCATATCACCATATACAGTTGGCAATGTTGAGGCCTCATTGCAACAGCATGGTGTACTAAGACAACAGTCACCTTAAAATATCAGACACTGCACATGCATGGAATCTAAACACACATCAGTACATGTACACATATGCAGTCTCCATCAGTAATTGGACTAGCAGGTCAAGAGGATACATTTCACACCTTCTCCACACCATGTGTGAAACCTATCTGAGCATTACACCATAATGGATGTTGTATTCATGTACTGGTAGGACACACAACCACCTTCACTGAGTAGGCAAGTGTACATGCATGCCAACAACACATATCAGCAAGACCCAAACACAACAATATTCCATGTCATGATCCCACAAACTGTTACTTGACAGTTCCACAGTGAAGCCAGGGCACTGTAATGGTCAACAGTGAGCACTTCATATATGCCACACACACACCACATGATTACTGGAAGAGTGCCAGCAATGTGCTCTGTTTGAGCTAGGCATTACACTCATTCAAGCATGTGCAAGGTCTGTGACTTGTAAACATCTCACCCAGCATGTTCTGGCTATTGTGGTAATAAGGTTAATGTCCAGACAGCACACAGCATGCATGGCTTGCAATTGTTGACATGGGGTATATGTAGGAGCTGTGGGCACACATGGCTGTACATGTCATGGACATATCAGCTGTAACTACTCAGGGGCATACAGAGCATAGATGTATTTCCCTGAGTCTGTCAATACAGGCCATATGTGTAGGTCCTATGGTCCTGTTATTTGGGTATGTTTGTAGGCATTGCATTAGGTGGGCATGTCTAATGACATACATGCCACATGGGGTGTTGTATGATATAATAGGTGTTATGGGTGACCAGTAGAGAGGGAATATTACCTCTGTCAACATAGATATCAAACCTTATGTACTGTTAGCATTCAGCTGTCATGGACCTATCTGCCATATGCATGTGTGTTATGAATTAAGCCACCTGCATGTAGAAAGGACAACAGCAGCTATGGTATTTTCATTTATGTTGTATGAGTGTGGGATGCACATATCCAGGGCAGGTACATTTAGGTCATATCCAACCATGTGGGTGTTGTTTACTGGTGTACAGCAACAGTTGACTGTGTTAATGCTGACAACATCCGCGGGACCCTGGTATGTATACAACTGACCTGGTTACAAACAGTGGTATAATTGCATTGCGTAACACATTATGCAACTGTGTCAGTACATGGTACTTTGCACAGTTGATGTAGGGCTAGGTACAGTCCACCAATCGAAGGTTATTTGGTGTTCTACCATACTATGTCATACCACATGTATGGATGTGTGTTGGTAGTCTGAGGACATGGTGGTGGATGTATGATGATACACCCTAGAATGCAGCTTTTGCCACGGTCACCTGTACCTGACTCCTCTGTTATGATTTATGTCAGAGTAGTGGTCTTTACTTGTGAGTAGCCTTTATGAATATGTGGACACCACCACCTGAAATGGTCCATACCAGTGTTATGGCCCACATGTCTGGATCTGAGTTATATGGTGGTAGTGCAATTGTGCAAGACAGAGCCTTCAGCCAGGTGTTCCTCACTGCACAGATGTCAGTATTCCCCATTGTAGGGTCCACATTGAGCAAATGGATTATGAAAGCAGCACATCTAGCACTG
>NC_056735.1:1605536035-1605576035 GCF_019279795.1 Protopterus annectens | reverse complement strand
ATTTTTATTCTATTTCATTCACTTCTTACTACGGAAAGAGTTAGCAAGTACTAATTTTAGTGTTTTCTATCATTACGCTCAGCTTTTTGTCTATCTTTATAATATTGAAAGCACTTTTAATTAATTGTACTGCCTTTAATGCTGTATAGCAAGGGTTGGCGAGTGTTCATTGGTTAGCAAGAGTTAGTGTTCATTTTAGTGTTTACCACTATTACGCTTTGCATATTGTCTGTTTTTCTATTGAAAGCGTTTTTTCTATTTTATTCACTTCTTACTATTGAAAGAGTTAGCGAGTGCTACTTTTAGTGTCTTATATCATTACGCTCAGCATTTTGTCTTTCTCTATACTTTTGAAAGCATTTTTAATTGATTGTACTACCTTTAATGTTGTATAGCATTTCTCTTCCCACCGTAACTGTATATAGCTTGGTGGGAATTGTCATTTTTAACATATATTCTACCTACTAGGATGTCATTGTGGTCAATGGTGCTCATGCATGTAAAAGTATTCAACAGCATATCATTTTTTTTAAATTCAAATTTGTGAGCTTATTTCTGCACACTACTTTCTATCTGCTGTGTAGAAGTGAAGTGTATGCGATATTTGTTAACTCAAGGACAGGGAATTACATGCTTCTCAAATGTTGATTGTTGTTATTGCTGAACTGCTCACTCTTGTTTAGTTCTGTTTACTGCTACTTACTACTTACCTCATAACAACTAATTATCTTTCTCTCTCATGCCACTGTATTTTTTCCTTCCTCTGTTCTTTAAGCCTTCTTCCTCCCTCCCCCTCTCATTTCAGTGATTTATACACCTAATTGCCCTCTCCTACCTTTACTAACTGTTCCCCTAGTGTGACAGCCTCCTTACCCACTTTATTCTATACCCTACTCTTCCTCTGTGTTACTTCTTCACTTTTTCAGTCCTGCAATCACTTATTTTGATATTTGTCTACTTTTTACAGCCAGCATCCCTAGGTGCACCCCTCCAGTATTAAGAACATCTTACTTAACCTAAAAGACTTCAAGGAACGCTCCCTTCCTTTTGATAGCGTGAAGACTCCAAGGGTACTGCTTGAGTGTAGCAGTGTGAATACTCCTATACTACCAAGGAATCCTCAGTGTATGCAGCCTATTAAGCTAGTTGCGTGACTGTTAATTCTGTACTCAGTAGCTTACCGCCTGTGCGAGATAGCTGCCTGCCACAGTCCCCATCCCCCCACCCCTCACCCTCACAATCTATGTCTCTGTGCTACCATTAAGCTCCTTGTGGATTTTTAGCTTCTAAGGGCTATAGCCTTCTGCAACTAAATGCAGGATCTCTGTATCAAACATCTAACCATTGAGCCCTGCTTTTCTTTACTCTACCTTTCCTCCATTTAGCCACTAGGTGGCAGCAAACATCAGAGCATTACATTACTCCTTACCTGATTTCCCTTTCTCTGAAGTTTTTCCTTTTACCAGTAGACTTGTTTTTCCTTCCCTCCCCCCCCCATTATTTCCCACTACTTACCTACTCTCTCACACATAGTACTACTGCCTTATAGAAAATAGTATTCTTACCCTGTGTCCCACTGACTGATTGTTTTCTCTAGTCTATTCTTTTCCCTCTTGGTCTGACCCCGCTATGTTCACCCTGCGGGCTCACTCTGCTCCACTACCCTACTCCCAATTCCCACACCCCCCCAGTGCTGTTAAACTTATACGTCTCCAGCCACACCTCTTCCCCTCATTCACCCAATCACTGACAACCCCAACTTAACTCCACCCCAACCTCATTAAGTCCCTTAACTACACATCAAGTCCCTAAACTACACATCACCTTCCTGCCCTCTCCCAACATTTCCACACTACTTCATCCCGTATACCTAACATTTTACAACTTACTCTCCTACTGCTACTTGCTCGTTCCATATAATCCAATATCACCTAACTGTATCTACATCTTTTAGCTGATCATTCCTCTCATCTATCATCACTTTATCACTCTCTAAAGTCCTTCCCTCTACCTACCCTACCAATCATCCTACACACCCTAATGGCCTCAACACATAATTCAATACACACACACCTACTACTCCTAACTACTACTCTAGTATCTCTAAATCTACCTTACACACTAACCTTCTTAGAACACCTTTCCTTGCCTGATTATCACCACCCCTTCCAGCAAACTTTACCAATTACTCATGGAAACCCCTTAATCACATTAACATAACCTCTACTTCCAGCTATATACTTCTAAAGTACCATAGATCTACCCAAATTACTTACTTCCATAACAAGAAAACCCTAATTAACTACGACAAACTCCTCAAAATTATACTTAAACCTCAACAACATCCCCTATTAGATGGTGATATTCATCCTAACCCTGGCCCCCAAACAGGAATTCACAGTAACCCACATAACTTAATTTCTCATGAAACTTCTACCCCAAAAAGGCCTTCAAACGCCCTCCTAATAGCTCACCTTAACATCCATAGCATTATCAACAAAATCACCCAACTTCATGCACTTTTTGATGTGCACAAATTTGATATCCTCTGTATTACAGTAACATGGCTCACACCCTCAAATCTGGATCAGGAAATTACCCCTCCTGCATATAACATCCTGAGATGTGACTGCAAAACCAAAAAGGGTGGGGGAGTAGCCATTTTGTATAAATCAGAACTCAATGTTTTACCCTTCAGTACCTTCCTTCCCACTGTTACTCATGCTGAAACCCTTACTACCAAACTACAAATCAACAACGCTAAATCTATTTATCTAATTTGCTCCTATCTTCCCCCTGGAAATAATACCAAAACCCTTGAAAACATACTTAGTTGCCTCTCTACCCACCTACCTCAGGAAACCATTGTCCTAGGTGACTTTAATATAGACTGGACTAAGTGTAGCTCCCCAAATCCTATCTATAACATAAATCTCTATGGCTTCTCACAAATAATAACCACTCCTACTAGAATCCATAAACCAAGCAGTAAAGAATCTATCCTTGACTTGATCCTTATAAATAGTCATCCTGAAACTTACAAACCAGGTATCCTTCCAGATGATATCAGTGACCATGTTCTAACTTATATAATTAAACAAAAAACTCATAGCCCAAATTGTAATACTTTCAAAACCTTCCGATTGAAAAAAAAACTTTCAACCAGAGAACTTCCAAAATGAACTGAAAGCATGTGACTGGACACCACTGCATCATATGCAACTAGATGAGGCAGTGACCTACTTTAATACTAGATTCCTTCAGATCCTAGATTACCATGCCCCCTGCTGCACCTCCCGAACCAGGACCAAAATAGCCCCATGGCTCACAAAACAAACCAGGCAAAAGATCCTCCTAAGAAATACATTTTGGGCCAAATGGAGAGCCTCAAAAAAACCATGAGATCACCTTTACTTTTAGCAATTCAGAAATGCCACCTAAAAAGACATTCTACTAGATAAAAAAACTTTTACCTTCACCTACAACAAACCCACCAACAAAATCCACAAAGATTTTGGTCAGGCATCAACAAACTACTTCAGCCTGGACACTTAGAATCACCCACCCCTTCAGGAATCACCCATAATAACTCTAGGCAAATTGCTGATGCCTTTAATAACTACTTTACTGAAGCCATTCAAACTCTAGCTAATACATTACCACTTATAAACACTTCCCCACTAAATACCACCTAGAATCCTGTTCCTACCTTGTGTATACAACCTGTGCATGCATCCCTCATTTGCAACCTCCTTCAAAAACTCAAACCTTGCACTCCTTCTGCTGACTGCCTACCAGCAGAATACCTGCAAATTGCCACTAAAGTCATTGCCTATCCCATCTCCATCCTTATAAATAGATCTATTACTGAAAGCACAATCCCCTCCATATGGGAAGTATCTCACATAATCCCTCTACATAAAGGTGGGACATCTACTGAGCTCTCCAACTTTTGACCAATCGCCCTACTCTCCCTAATAGCTAAAATAATGGAAAAATGTATCCACCAACAACTACTTCACCACCTTCTACACAATAATCTACTTGCTAACTGTCAACATGGCTTTCAACCATTCCGCAGCGCAACTACTGCCCTCCTATCCTTTGCTGACTGTATAAACAAAATCGTAACAATAACTCTCTTTCCTCTGCACTGTTTATCAACCTATCAAAAGCATTTGACATGGTCAACCATCATCTGCTTATTAATGTACTAAAAGCCCAGTCACTTAACCCACAAGCATTACTCTGGTTTACATCTTACTTAGAAAACAGACAGCAAGCTGTGCTTTGGGATAATAATCTGTCTACTCCCCTGCCTGTGAACATTGGAGTACCTCAAGTTTCTATATTAGGCCCACTTCTCTTTTCTATATTTATTAATGATCTAAATGCCAAAATCCCTCTAGCCACCTGCATTCAATATGCAGATGACTCAACTCTTATATGTTCAGCCAAGTCCTCTACCTCACTCCAGACCCTCACACAGACAGTATTTAGCATTGTTGAAACTTGGTTCATGGAACACTGCCTCCTCCTGAACCCCAAAAAACAAAACTATTGCTCTTTGTTCAAACACAAAAGTCACCGCAAATTCACTTCTCAGTAACCTCTAATAATGGAACTAGCATCTCCCCTGACACTATAACCCACTCCTGGGAATAGCAATAGACAACAAACTTAGCTATGATGACCATATAAATACTACCATAAAGACAATCAACAAAAAACTAGGCTCCCTTTATAGAATCAAACCCTTCCTTACCCCAATAGCTAGAACCACTATTACCCAAACCCACCTAATCTCTACCCTATTCTATGCTTCAGCCATATATACCAACCTTTCTAAGAACAACCTTAACAAACTATCAACCAGCTAAAATAACATAGCCAGATTTGCCACTGGCTCTCCCTTCAGAACTCACCACTGTCTCAACCTCAAACAACTGGGATGGTTAGAACTCCAGAACCAACTACTTTGTCAACAACTTGTTATCACACAAAAGATACTGTCCAACCCTAATAATACCCCAATCCTTACTAATATAATAACTCCCTATAAAAATCTTGCAACATTACGCTCTGCTAACAAGCTTCTAGTTTCCACTACAAAATCTAACAACAAAGCTGGGGACTCACTTTTTACCAACACAGTGGGAAAAACCTGGAACCAACTTCCAAGTGAGCTTTCAACTCTTACTTCCTCGCTTCTTTTTAAAAAAACATCTAAAAGAATATCTTAAAATACACTGGCTCTGTCCTTGCTCTAACCCAGACTGATACCTCCACTGCCCCCCTTTCTACTCCCTATACTTCTCTACTCTATTGTTCCCTACTGCTTTACTCTACTGTTCTATGTTCCCTACCTATTAACTCTTAAGGTAACCTAATGAGACTTTTCCTTCTAGTATATTAAAAAATATTAACTCTTTTTTTCTTTGACTTTCTCTCATATGTTGCTTTTTCTCAAATTTTAATCTCACCTTAAACCTACTGTTAGACTTTGTGCAATTGTATACTCTTATACAATCGAAATAATGTGTAACATTCTCTTGTTACTACAGTATATATTCTATGTTTTGTTTACTACTTATACAATAGAAACAATGTATACCATTCTCATGGTACTATCGTATATATTCTATGTGGTGATACTACCTATGTTTATGCTTGGAGCTTTTCTCCGCAGGCCTCTACTGAAAATGGACATATTTCCAGTTAGACTAGCCCGGTCAACAAATGTAAAATA
This sequence comes from Protopterus annectens, assembly GCF_019279795.1. Classification (NCBI taxonomy): domain Eukaryota; kingdom Metazoa; phylum Chordata; order Ceratodontiformes; family Protopteridae; genus Protopterus; species Protopterus annectens. Next base: position 1,605,570,286 of record NC_056735.1, on the reverse strand, counting down.
AATAAATAAATAAAATAACATCTGATGTCTGTATATCTACCATTGCTTAATGGTAAATCACATTGGCTGTGGTGTGCAGGGTTCTGGTTTCGAGCCTTGCAAAGGCCGTTTATTTTGTTGCTGGGCAGAACAAGGGGCATTGGATACGGAGTGATTAAGGCACTTTTAAGCAGTTGTAAGCAGGTGTGTGTGGGTTTGCGCGATAGTAAGCAGTGGTTACTTTTGGTTACAGTTCTTTACACTCAGTTACCTTCTTGATTGCTTAACCTGTGTAGGCAGTGCTTACCCCCATGCAGACAGACTGAAACCTGTTCACTGCTGCTTAAAAGTGCTTACTCCCACTTACTCCCTTGCTAATTTCTTTAAAAGAAAAGAAAAAAGGGGTGATAGGAAAGTAGTGAAAAAGGGGCACAAAAAGGGAAAGACAGTAGGCAAGGTAGCTAGGTTTGTGCAGGAAGGGTGGGAAGGTCCATAGCTGTCCATTTCTTCTACAGCAATGGCTGTGCATATGCAAAAAATTTGATGGTGCATTTGGACACTCACAACCCTGAGATAGGGGTGAGGACAACAATAGTATGTTGTGATGCCAATTAGAAATGTTTACATGTGTCCAGTGGACACGTGTGTGAAATGGACGCTATGTATGGGGCGTGCTTTTTTTGCGGGAACAGATTGCCCTTTTTCTCTTTTATTTTAGGTGGGAGTGGGATGTTGGGTAAGGACAGTAGGTATGATCGGGGAGGATAGGTTGGGTAGGATGACAGACAAGACAAAGAAGATGTGTACAGGGGCAGTATATGACACATGGGGGCACCTTGGATGGGGAGGGGTGTTTGGAAGTCGCAAGCCCATGATCTCACAAATGGATACAGTGGGACCTGAGGTCCCCACCCATGGGCAGTCACCACTGCACCTTCAGAGCCCAGAAGGTGGCTGTGCTGGGGGCTGTGTAGGAGGGGCAGGCTCACCCTCTAGTTGCACCACTTGGCCCTCAAGCTGGCATAGGTGGTCTCGAATCTACCGTGTCGAGCTCCCTACGCAGCATTGCTCGCACCGTACCACGGGTGAAAGGTTCCTGTCTGCTCCCACTCCCGGGGGGGCCAAGCTCCATCCCCTGCGGCAGTTCCAGCTGAAGGTGGTGCAGGGCCAATGGACAAGGAGGTCCCAGGCTGGGACCCAGATGTGGTGGTACCCAGTGCCATGACCAGCTGAGGTGGGACAGGTGGGTCTGCTGGGACCGGCCTTTCCATACGAGCTATATTGTAGCATGCTTAAGGCAGATATGGGTTAGTAATAGTCAACAGCATTCATGATTAGTTATAAAAGCATGCATAGGTATTCCCATTACCCAGGGCACCAGATATAACATAGTTGCAGAGCAGGCAGAACACATGCATATATGGGTAAACAGTGGCGATTACAACAACATGCAGGTTTCACTGATGGCAACAAAACACCAATATGGGAGTGTTTTAACATGGCACATGCATAGAAACAGATGTGAATATTTATAAACCAATAGGACATATGTCCCAACAAAGGTTAGGAGTGTAGACATACCAAATGAGTTGTGTAAATTAGTTATTTTGCATATATGGTAGGGGTGAGAGAGTAAAATTAGCAACCAATAAATCCTTGTAGTTTTCACAACATTCGTAGTCACTGCAGTGGTCTGTCCCTTACATGTATTATTACACTTCCCACTGACATTATATTTTACAATGGTATGTTTGTAGATTAGTATGTACGGGACATGTGTCTTACGTACAGGCTTGATAAGATTCAGGTGTTAATGCAACATGTTTTGAGACTGCTGACTGCTGTCATACACTTTGGGTGAGATGCTGTGATGACAGGTATGTTTGCATGTACATTCTCTATGTACAAGTCTGACTATCAGTTATATGTCATTTACAGCTGCCTACATTTCTTGGATCATCCGACTAATTTTTCAGGGGAACAGGGCAAAAGGCAGGTGATGTGGGCCACTTAGGACATACCGGGCAGATTGGAACATTTGAGGGGTATGAATATGCATATCACATTCTATTTGAGCATTCTAGCATAATCTGTACAGTTGTTAAGTGTATATAAGCATACGGCTTTCTCACTGAACATTCTAACAAACTGTGTGCAGTTGTGTGGAATGATTATGCATACAACTCACTGGTGCTCCTGGGATCCAAAGCCTTGCTGTGTGTGACAAAAGCATTACAGTTAAGATCACTGTACACTATGCTATTAGGCAATTGTGAGGCTTTGCAATGTATTTAGTCTAATATGACTGACCTGTTCGCACTTCTGACATTGTTATACAGCACTTCATACACATTATATCTGCATACCACAGTGTGGGTAACACTGCTTACTACAACAGCACTATTTAATAACTACAACAGTACAACAACATATGACTGCAGAGTAAACAGAAGCAATGCAGGGGTTATACCTTTATTCGCAGCATATTACACAATTCTGTATACTGGTACAACATTTTCTGAGGCTCTTACATGTATTTGTTATGCCAGTACATGCAGGCTATTTACTAACCTGCCTTGCGACACATCCTTTGCAGCCTAGCATCATAGGCTTGGTGGTTCACAGCATGCTCATCTGCAGCTGTCAGAGAAGTACAGTAATATTCAGCCATTCCTATCCATAGTATACACAAGCTAGGCAATTATTAACTAAGTAGTGGAAGGAATACTTACTCAGTTCTGGGGCATTCTGCATCTTCCTGGCTTCCTGGATGCACTGTTCCAGGACAACCCCCCACCACCGCTTCAGGTCTGCATGATGGTGTCTGACCTGCTCACCAGTCCGGGGGATACCTGTGGCAGTAGTGAGGTCATGGGCGAGACTGTCCCATGCCTCCGTTTTGTACGGCGAGCCCTGGTACTGGCCCTGCAGTAGTGTCCTGTCATGGTGCTTTACCAGGAGCCATACCATGAATTTGGACTCCTGGATGCCCCAGCGCTGCACTCTAATGTGAGTGCCTTCTCCCACTTTAGCCATTCTGCCGGCAGGGGGATGCTACAACCAGTTATGAGCCATATTCCCACCATTTTGGTTTAAGTAGGGCCGGATTCCCACACTTTTCCATAATTGGCTGGTTTCAAAAAGGCAAAGCTATGGGCACACCTGCTTACTTCAGGTTAGCACTGCTTAAAAAGGTGTACCTGTGGGCATATTGTATTGGCTTCCCTACACATTGTTTACAATTACTTAGTTGGGCTGTGCTGCGGTTAGCATTGCTTATTGGTTATCTAGCATTATATTTGCCTTTTGTCAATGATGTCTTACTCATTACAGGTTATATATGTGTCTGGTATCCGTCATTCATGTGTACATACACTCTATGGGTCCTGGGGACTTCATATCTTTATTACAGTGACACCTCAACTCTGTCTTTACTGCAGTACTTCAATTCACATATTTATGGTCTGTGGCAGGATATAGCACATTACACTACATATATTCAGTTCACATATTTGATTTCCCTGTTGTGAGGATTAGTTTTCTGATACCACCTTTATATGTATTGCTATCATGGCATAGTGGTTTGCTACTATGACTGTGATGTACAGGGTCCAGAGTTCTAGCCTTGCAGAGGCTGGTTATTTTGCTGCTGGCCAGAACACGAGCTGTTGAGTACAGTGATTAAGGCACTTTAAAGCAGTTATGAGTGGGTTTGCACGGAATAAAGCAATGCTAACATCCGGTTACAGTTTCTTACACTCAGTTAGCCTCTACATTGGTTCACCGGTTTGATACTCCCACACCAGTGCCCAGACAGACTTACACCCACTTGCTCCTGCACTTGCAAATGCACTGCATTTGGTGTTTGCATCTGACACTGGGTGGGGGTGAGGACTACGAAAATACCGTCTGATGCCTATTACATCGGCTTACATGACTACAGTGGGGTGTTGCGACCATGTGTTCGTAGGTGTTGTGTAGTGGGTTATGCAATGACACATATGGTCATACCATACTTAGCCATTTAAACCGGACTGTGCTGCGGTGGGACCCATATCGGGAATGGCTGCCTATTAGGCGTAAGCATGCTGGTCAACTGTACGGAATCCGTGGCCTGGCCAGAGTCGGCTTCATACTATTGGTGTGTTCTCTTACAATCTGCACCTGTCTGCCAAATACCTGGGGACTGACATCATTAAATACAGGCAAGTAATTGGGTTTAGGACCCCACATCCTTCAGCCAAGTCATGCTAATGTATACCTATTATTCTATCAGCTTTCTAAGGCTGTAAGAGGAATATGTGCTTTTTGTCCCTATCAGACCTCTCAAACAATTGGGGACAAATATCAACTGAATCAGGGACAAATCAAGAAAAATCAGGGACAATCAGGGACACTTTTAAAATATTATTGCTATTAACTTGAAACATTGACAGACTCAGAGCATATGAATTAATACACATTTTCTGAAGTAAAAGAAGTTGATAACTCTTAATTATTGTTATTATTCATTAAGTGTAATTCACCACCTTCCTCCAAAAGTCACTAGTTTTAGGAGGAATTAAGAGGGACAGAGAATTTGAGTCAATATCAAGGACATCCCTGAAAATCAGGGACAGTTGAGAGGTATGGTCCCTATTTGTTCCCCCTGTTGACTCATTGGCCGGTAACAAAATTTGACAATACGTTTCTCTATATTCAATTTTTTCTTCCAAAAGGCAACCTTTAATATTCCAGGATACCATCTCTAGTACAAAGAACACAAATTTAAATTCTTTACAAGACAAACTGTGTTTGTATAGGGCGTTATTATAGTTAGAAACACAGATACTATAATAATGTTCATAGATTCTCCTTTTAAGGGCTCTTTCAGTTTTATCTACATAAAAGACCCCAAATTCTTCACAACTTGCCAAATAGATTAGCCCTTTATTATCACAGTTGCTATATTCATGGGCTTGTATATACCTGTGCCTACTAGGAATATATACACAGCTTGCATTAATAGCATATGTGCATTGTTTGCATCTCCCGCATTTATATGTCCCTTTCTTTTTCCTGATACTTCTAATATTACCTTGATTTTTCTTCTTTAAAATGTCTTTAATATTCATACTCTTCTTATATATAAAATTAATGGGACCTTTAAACAAATTCTCCACATCTGAAAAATTTTTATATAAATCCCAATATCTATTAATAATTCTTGTTGCGGTACTCATTTCCTGATTATCATTAGTAATAATGGTCCCTTTGTATTCTTTCCCTCCATTATTAATATATCCAGTATTTTCATTAGTCTTTTATAGTTTAACATCCTTTTTTCCTAATATTGGGGAGAATGTATCTGCTCTAGTCTCCTTTACTTCATCAATAACTTCTTCTATAAGAGTTAATGGGTACTTTCTTTCTAAAAACATAGTTTTAATAATTTCACATTCTTCTAAAAAGTCCTACTCTTCCGTGGTCATCCTTGAAGTCCTAATAAACTGTTCTTTCACTATGCTTCTCTTTTGTTTATAAGGGTGAACTCTCATGAAGTAAAGATAAGAATTAGAAAAAGTTTTCTTACGAAATGTAGTCAATCTAAATCTGTTTTCCTCATAAACGTTATGTATAGTAACATCTAAATAGTTAATCCTGTGTATCTCAATTTTATGAGAAAATTTTAAAAATTGAGTAGTTTGACCTATATATTCTATAAACTACATCACAGTTGGAGTCAATGATTGCCCATAATCTGTAGTGTTTGGACACAGAATGGATATGTCATTCTTGATATCTGTGACTTAAATAATGGACAGAAAAGTGCCTAGCAGACAGCCCTGATGTATGGACCTGTTCACTGGACCTGAGATATAGTTCACTTCACACATTTCAACATATTTAGATGTCATGTATGTGATAAAGTGGCCTCCACACTTGGTGGTATAGGTGTTTATAGCCACATCTGACAGTGTTGAGTGAATACCTTAGTGTGAATTTGCATCAAATGCCTTGGGGTTGTCAAGTTCAAAAGGATGATAGTGTTGTCATCATGCATGCCCTTGATGTCCTGTTTAAGGACATCTAACAGATGTAGCAGACATGATGTAGCATTAACAAGTCACACAGCTGTATTGCACAAGTCAAGTTATTACTAGCATCCATTAGAAAAGGTCCATGATGACATGTTGGTCTATCTCACAGATGAGGAGAGTCAGCATGTGTCTATACTTAACATATATTGGGTGCTGTCCTCCCAACTCAGATTAGATGCATGTTGCTGTCCACCCTTCTACAGGAATATAGTCGATGTGGAGGGAGTGTTGAAGTATGTATTCAAGCATGTCAGGATGGTGTATGTGCTGAGTCATACGATATGGGATCTGTGATGTTGGCACAGCTCACTGATTCTGTGTGATAGCTGAGAATGAAGATAAGACAGTGCATACTGGCTATTCTGATTTGACCTAAGGTTTGCACACTATCCGCCATGCAGGTATCATAAAGAAACTCTCCCAGCTGAAGATTAACCATTACATTGCTAGATGGGTAACCAATTGCCTTACTGACAGAACTCATACTGTGAAAGCTGGTGATTCAACCTGTACCAGTCGAGCAGTCAACACTGGTGTACCCAAGGGGTCTATGGTTTGCCCTTTACTGTTTGAAGTCAATTTTTCCACAGTTAGGTTAAAGTATATGGCCTTTGGCTTACCGTGTTTGCTGATTCTTGCATACTGGGTGCAATCATTGAGTCCACCTAATCTGATAACATACTATAGGAGAAGCTAATACAAATGATTATTGACAAAGCCATGAGGTATACAAATTATTGCATAAATGCGTCTTTATGTTGTCCTTCTGAAAAGTGGAAGTCCCTGCTAATTACATTGACAACAGTTCTGTTATGCTGAAACCCAGTGATACAAGCACTGGCAACACACATAGATAGCAATGTGAACTTCGATAACCAAGTGTCCATATTGGTATTGAAAGTGTACATCTATGTTGTGTACATCTTAAGTCATGCTATAGTATTCAGATCTCAGGATTATATTACAGCTCTGTACTCAAACCTCATCAGATCAGTAATATATTATAATACCTGTGTGGTGACATGCGTGAATGGGCGTACCTTCATTGAAGGTTGTGCACCAGGGCCGGCACCTCGGCATGTAATAATCTACTGCCAATCATTAGCGGACCGGAGTTCCGCTGTAGTGACCCCTAACCGAGAAAAGCCGAAAGACACAACAACAACTCTCTTTTGCATCTACCTAACCAGGCACATGCAACAGCTGGAGAGTCCACATGTGTTTCTCACCAAGAAAACACAGGGCCTATAAACCATGACATGATGTATGTGGATTGAAAGAAAGCCATGATACTGTAATCTGTATCATATAGGATGACATGACTTCTGCATGGCTTCCAGGCAAGTCTCTAACCCTGCCCTGGTGGGAATAGCGCAAATCCACAAATCAGATATAGTTGATGACAATAGCAGTGTCTGGTGAGGAAAATATAGTAATAACAGTGTCCCACATGTTGGTGTAAAATGCTCACTGTAATGTCAAGCAAGAGCACAAATACACCCTAACTGACTGCAAAGAGAAGAGAACCCCTACCTATCTAAGCACCCAGAGTACAGACATCTGCATTTAAGGCAAGCACCACAGCTCAAGTCTGACTTTGAGGGTTCATAGGTTCATAGGTTGGTATTAGGCTATCAGCCCTAGGGCTATACAAGCCTATCCATAACAATTCCCTGGCTGAAACAGCACTTTATTACTGATGACATCAACAGTGTCTGGTGAGGAGAATATGGTAATAACAGTGCCCCACATGCTGGTGTAAAAGGACATCTGTAATGTCAAGCAAGAACACAAACAACCCCCCTCCCCCAAGTTGACTACAGTGAGAATAGAACCTCTACCTAAGTACATAGGCTACAGAGCTCAGTACTTTATGCAAGCACCACAGCACAACTCTGACTTTTATAAGGTTGCAGGACAACTTATAGTGGATGACATCAGCAGTACATATTGGAGAGAAGATGTTGGGAGGCCTGCATAGGTTCATAGATTCATAGCTTCATAGGAGGTTACTAGACTAATGGTACTATGGCCGTTTGCAAGCCTATCCATGTAAAAACCCAAGTAACCTTCTTAAGCATAGTTAGATGGCCATTGCTAGCAGAGTGATTTTGTGATCAGCACCAACTGCCCCTGTCCATGAAGAAGATAGGTGCCACCCCTGGGGTGAATTTGCAATCACCCATCCAGTTGTCAATGTTGTGCTTTAATAGGGTCATTGAGGAACTCTGCTTCACATGCAGTGGGAGCCTATTACAGTGAAGTGAGAATCACTTGGAGATATATCTGTCCCTCCAGCATGATATGTCACAAGCTAGGTTGAGATCCCTGGGGCAAGTTATTCTTGGTCATTTGATTTGCAGATGTCCATTATTTCCATTAGGGCAGGGTCTGAGACTGCTCTGTAGGTCGAGCATATGTTGCCTCTCAGCAACCTGTATTATAGTGATTACAGTGACAGGTCTTTCAGTCTTTCCATGTATGTCATGTTTTGGAGGCCCTGTATTCTCCCGGACAAAAACATCTGTATTTTCTTCAATTGCTGCAGGTGTCTTTTGAGGTACATACAGAATGGAACATTGCACTCAATTAGTGATCTGATGAGGGCTGAGTATAGCACAGCTATGACCTCCCTGGTCTTGGATGTGATGTCATTATTTATGAAGTGTACAATGTACAATGTGTGTCTTACCCCTATGGATACATAGTGAATAAAGTTTAGATTGCCTTCAACTTGTGTTATCAAGTCTCGCACCACTGAGTTTGAGCTTAGAGGGGTGCTATGCATTACATAATTACCAGGGTTACTTCTGTGTCAAAGGGAACAATGAGGCATTTTTTTACTTTAAGTTTCAGTCTGTGAGTTTGGCACCAATACTTTGTCTGTGTCAGCCCTTTCTGTAATATGTTAATATCACTAAGGGACTCTATATAATTGAGCCAGTTGTCATTCATCTGCAAACTTGGTAAGCCACAGGCTATCTACCTTTGCCTGGACTTCAGAAAAATAGTTTCCGAACAACTGAGGGCCCAGCACAGATCTTTGCAGGTGCAGCGGTTACACTTTCAGCATTGTCTAGAGAAACAGATAGTACCGAGAGGTCTTCGGGTGCTAAATATGCCCAACCAGAAGAGCATCATCCTGAACTGCTGTCAAAATGGCAGCAGATTAATCTTGGGGTAAGCAAACAGTACCTTAAGCTGCTTATTGATTTTTTCGAACCGGAAGAGACATTGCTAACTGCTAAAAGTAAACGACAAGAACAGTTTATTTTTGATACTTTTTCTAATAGCATTGCTGAACCATTGTTAGAAAGACTTCTGAATGGAGTATCTGCGTTTGAGCGCAAGTTACTCCAACAGAAATGGAACAAGATTGTGAGGGATACTAAAGATTTTAGACTCAGCCATGTCTTTGTTTGGCCTAAATATGGCCAAGATACTATTGATGTGAGAAATAATATACAAAGAATGGATGACTCTAGATCTAATGGACATTCTAATGTTAATAATGTTAATACAGTGATGAAGGACAAACACTCAGTTGATAAATCTGATAAATGCATTGTGAATAATGTCTTAAATGAACCTGTTGTGAGTGTAAATAGTGGTCTTATTTCTAATAATGATAATGTGTCCTTAGACTTACGTGATTCTGTTATTCCAGACAGAACTTATGGTAATGCAGCCATTATGCATGATGTTTTAGATACTATAGACTGTATAGATAAAGAACCATCTAGCTATAATCTATACCCTGAGGTACAAGTGAATAAAAATACTCTTACCACACAGCAATTAGGAAGTGAACAGGTCGTTAGACCTAAGAATAGAAAGACATTAATGAAGCAAAGTTATAGGGTAGGAGAACCACTCCCTTTTCCTTTACCTGTCCGCAAAGAGAAAGGACCAAGGAGAGCCAGATCTATGAGCAGGGGTCGGCAAAAAAGGAAAATGTCAGACAAAACTGTACCCCATCAGACTATAAAGAAGATGTGGACACAGTACAGAACATAGTTGTTGACTCATCCAAACATGATATGACAGGAGTAGGAACACTGGTTTACAATATCTCCAGCTATTTGTTGACTAAGGATGATGAGAATTTGCTTAATAAAGGCTTGAATTTCATTCCAAGTACTACCAGTAATTTGACTGACACAATAGTTGATATGAAGATGTTTGTTAGAAATGTGATGCTTAAATTACAATTTCAAAATCAGGATGCTAATAATCTTACAATTGATGCTCAACAAGAGCGTTTACCTAGATTCAAAAGTTTGAGTAGTTATGTTCCTAATCATCACCCTTTGCTAGAAGCATACTTAAGAATGACTGAGGATGAACTTTTTGATTATTATAAATGGAATTATATTAAGAAAACTAGATCGAAAGGGAATCTTACTTTTAGAGAAAGACAAAGTCTGAAACATCTGCAGACTTTAAAATCTATAATTATTAGACCGGCCGATAAGGGTGGCCGTATAGTCATCATGGACACCGAGCATTATCACAGATCTATGTATGAATTACTAAGAGATGACTTTTATATAAAGATTGATAGGCAAATTGTACAGGATACGATTAATTACATATCTAACTCCTTGCTTGATATGTATATGGGTAAGACTATTGACTATGAGTTATATGAGTATCTTACCATTAATAACCCTCTAATTCCAGAAATTCAGGGACTTCCAAAAATACATAAAGATCCCTATAACCCCCCTATGAGACCCATTGTGTCTGGGCAGGGCTGGGTGACAGAACACCTTTCTGTATATGTTGACAAACATCTACGGTTGGTTCTGAATAGAAATAATATAGTGTTAAAAGATTCTAAACAGTTTTTGCTAGAGCTGTATGAATGTTTGAATACTGATAATGGGCTGTATAACTCACTCTTAGTCACCATGGATATACAGTCATTATTTACTGTTTTACCCAATGATTTGGGCATAGATTATATATCAAAATACCTTTGTACACACAGTGACTATACAATAGTTCAAATAGACTTGTTAGCCCATTTTCTAGAACTTATTCTGGAGAATAATGTCTTTTTATTCCAAGGTGATTTATATAAACAGCAGGATGGTGTGGCGATGGGAACACCATGCGCCAACAGTTATGCCAATATGTTTTTGGCATATTGGGAAGAGGAGGTACTCTTCCAAATAGCTGATTTTAGGAAGTATGTAGCCTTCTACCGCCATTTTGTTGATGACCTTTTTATCTTGTGGACAGGAGATGAAGATTCGTTATTGTCCTTTCATACCTTGATGATTAGTCTAACAGGTTTTTTGAAGTTTACCATTGAGTATTCTAAGGAGAATGTAGTATTCCTGGATTTATTCATAGAGAAGATGGAATGTGGTCTATTTAACACCGGGGTCTATAGGAAACTATGTCACCACAATACCCTATTGATGAGGACTAGTATGCATCCACCTCATATCTTTAGGAACATTATAAAAGGGCAAGGTATGAGAGCTTCTAGGTTGAATGCAACAGAAACAGGATTTGCAAATGAATTAGTGAGTCTGAAGCAACGACTCATTGATAGGGGTTATAGGGAATCAGAGTTTGAATACAATCTGGTAGATATAGCAAGTTTAAGATTAGGAACAGCAGCCCCATATTTTGGACCACAAACAAATATGATGGGTAGATTAAACAGGGAAGAGGAGTCTTGTGTCAAGATCTCAACTTCATATACATCAGATCATACAGCAGTTAGAAATATTATACAGAAGTTTTGGCCTATCCTATGTGTGGACAAAGGAATTAGAGAAATTGTGGGTGAGGAACCAAGGTTTCTATTCAAAAACAAGTATAATTTGAAAAGGATGCTTTGTTATCCTAAGAATAGGGAACAGGCTGTGAAGGGCAGACATACACAACCATGTGGAGATTGTAATCATTGTGTCTATATAGATATTAAAGAAGAATTCTGGCACCCAGATTTACATATCAATTTTGATACACGAGTAAGTGCACATTGTAGGACCAGGAATATAGTATATCTGGCAGTGTGCCAGAACTGTGGCTCTTTTTATGTTGGTAAAACCAACAGGCAATTGAGGGAGAGAATTGGAGAGCACTTATATGACATAAGGAAGAAATCGCCACATAATGCTCTAGCTAAGCATGTAGCCCACCTAGGAGAGGAGCACACTTTCAAATTTAGGGTCTTAGAATTAATACTGCCCAATGTAAGAGGTGGGGACATTAGAAATCATACTGAAAGTAAAGAAAGCCACTGGATTATTAGGCTGAGGGCGGATAGAGGCCATGGGCTGAATGAAAGAGCCTCCATCAAACCGATGCTTAAGAAATGTAGGAATATTAAGTTCCAATAGCCACCCATATATTATTCATATTTATTGAATAATATATTTATATACTTTTATCTTTTATTGTATGATCTAAATGTTTATATGTGTGCATTTTTATATGTATAGTTGCTAATTATGAATGTGGAAACTAGTACTTAGTGATATTTCCACCATGATTGCATTATACATTTATAATTTATTGTATATATTATATATATGCACCTACAATAATATGATGTCTGAGTAACTTTTATTTTTGCTTTGTTATGGGATGTTTTGCTCAGAATGCTTATGTAAGTGTATATTTTTATTTATACAAATATTTTTAATTGATCAATTAGCTTGTGGCTATGATAGGCTGGTTGAGGTTTTGTAATGTATTTAAATGTTTTAGTTTACTGGTCTTAGTTACATCGATCTGAAGAAGCTCTTTTGGGTGAAAGCGCTAATCTCTCTGACCGGTTCCTAACAATAAAAAGTTTTACAAAAGGAAATTTGCTGAAGGACTTTTGCTTTGTTAAGGAAAATTGCTGAAAGATTTGCTTCGCTCTTGTTCTGATATGCTTTATGCAGTTACCTTTGTCTCTCGCTGAACAAGAGCGTTTATCTGGTGCAGTGGTGGGACTATTGTTGTTATACCTTTCTGTAATATGTTAATATCACTAAGGGACTCTATATAATTGAGCCAGTTGTCATTCATCTGCAAACTTGGTAAGCCACAGGCCATCTACCTTTGCCTGGACTTCAGAGAAACAGCTGAGGGCCCAGCACAGATCTTTGTGGTATTCCAATGTTAACTGGTCTACTAGTGGATGTGGACTCCCCAACTTTGATAGTGAATGTTCTGTCAATGAGCCAGTTGGCTATCCATCTAGTAATGTATGGGTTAATCACCAGATGGGAGATTTTCTCTATGATACCTGAATGGGGGATTGTGTCAAAGGCCTTGGCTAAATCAAATTAGGTAGTATATCCCATTATTTCTCAACCAGGACTTTGGGGACATTATCAAAAAGTCCATTAGGTTTAATAAGCAAGATCTACCCTTGTCAAAACCAAAAGTGGTCAGGACAAGTGTGAAGCCACTTATGTCCCTGTGGATAAGGTCCATGATGATTCTTTACATAGCCTTGCAGATAAGGCTGGTTGGGGTTATGGTTCATTAGTTCCCAGGGTCAATTGATGGATGTGTGGCATATTCAACTGTGAAGATATTTCTAGTTCTGCATGTTACCAGATTGATGTACATTGCATATCACACAACATTTGATATACATTTATGTAGTGTAGTTGATATATGTGTGAAAAAAAGTACCAAGACACCAAGGTTGCAGTGCATGGGGGAGGTAACACATTGCTGCATTGTAAATATGTGACATATTGTTAGGTAGGGATTTCTGTTTATGTTTCCAGATGTAATTTCATGTCATAAAGAGTAAATGGACAGTAAACATAACTATTGCATGCTAATATTTAATAAAGTCCAGCAGAAATCAGTAAGGTGAAGCAAAACCAAGCTAACTTCATAATACAGACAAGTTTTATTTGGACAAACAAAACAACTATAAGCACTTTTGCAGTATTAAAACTGCTTCTTCAGATGTATAAAATCACTACCATGCCTTCTCATTTACACAGGTTATCTTAAAATCAGATGACACAAAAGCAATTACCTCTTAAAGGCACAAAAACTTTACCCTGTACAAAATATTCTAAAAACTATCAATTTTTCAACATATAAAAATATATAATATAAATACATAGAATGCATATATAATTCTAACAAAAATAAAAATAATAAACAAATTATCTAAGAAGTGGATGTGCTTTTAACATAGGTTTTATCAGAGCTTTATCACTGAGATCTGATCCAGTATCAGGTCTGAGCCTAATTGTCCATTTACTCTCCAAAGACTCAGTTGCATTACATATATCACCCCCTCTCAAACTTATTTCTACTTTGCCTATAACCAAAAACTTAAACTTATGTAAAGAAGTAGTTTCTCTCACATGTTTGGCAAGGGTATTACTTCTAGAACCATTCCTAATATTACACAGATGCTTCCTTGCTCGATCCTTCAGACATCTATCAGTCTTTCCTATATAAATTTTTTTGCATATAACAAACTATACGTATACTATTGCATGTAGCCTCAACACTAAACCTATATATTCTACCTTGATCTGGATGTAAAAATTTCCCTGAACTATCTATGTACTCACAATAATTGCAACTACAATATGGTGTAGCAACAGAATTACTATCATTTTTCTTATGTTTAACTTTACAGGGTTCTACTAGATCCTTAGGATAACATAACATCTGTTTCAAAGATTTATTCTTCTTATACACAAAATGTGGGACCTCCCCCACTATTTTCTTTATGTCTGGGTTTGTGATCATAATCTTCCAGTGTCTTTTAATAATATTAGTTATACCTTCAGAAGTTTTAGAAAATGTTACTAGCACTCTACACCTACTATCACTAGAATGCTGATTTTTATTTTTAGATAAAGGTGGATTAAATGAAAAATATGATCTCCCCTCATCTTCCCTACTTTTAATCACACATTCTAATGAACTGTGTACCTTATGTTTACTATATCCTCTTGCTATAAATCTCTCTCCTAAATCCACTATCTCTTTCAAGAAGTTATCATGGTTTACATTTACCCAAGATATCCTTAAGCCTTGCCCCTCTACAACATTCTTAAAAATGTAATATGGATGCATACTACTACGATGTACAAAAGTATTTTTATAACAAGGCTTTCTATACAGTAGTGTGTCTATAGTACCATCTTGTTCCACCTTAATTAACACATCCAGATAACTAATTTCTTTATTCAAATGGTTTGCAACAAATTTCAAGAAGGTAGTGCTGTTATTTATATCCTCAACAAATGTCATTAATTCTTGATCAGTCCCATCCCAAATCAAAAACACATTGTGCAGAAACCTTCTATAAAACATTTGCAGAAAAAGAACTTTTAAAAACATTATTCAATTCCCAAATCAACATAAGGTTGCCCATAGCTATGCCATCCTTTTGTAAATAATAATTCTTATTAAACAAAAAAAAAACATTATACAATATTAATTCAACCAAAAAACATAACAAATCCATCTTCTCCTTTGAAAAATGATCTATATCATGCAGAAAATTCTCCATCCATTCCAGTCCTCTATTATTTGGAATCACAGTAAAAAGTGACTGCACATCTAAAATAACAAGATTCCAATTATCCATCCTAAAGGCAGCATGAGTAAAACCATAAAGGTCCTGTAAAAACTGTCTAGTCTTTCTCAATATGTTGTTAGATTCAGTAAAAGGCATCAAGTTCATTTCAACAAAAATAGACATTGCTTCAGTACATCAGTTTTGCTCGGATACTAGTGGTCTTAAGGATGGACATACAGGGTCAATGTGTATCTTAGACAAACCCTGTATCATTGGTATTGTAGGTTTATTCGAATACAAAAACTCATACAATTGTTTATCTATTGCTTTAGAAGCAAACAAAGACTTAACCCTGCTCTTAACAGTCTCAATCATATTATAGACTTCAAAAAGCCTAATCCAACTATAATACTTCACATTGGCTAACACTTTTTCCATCATACCTATATACCAGTCATAATCCATGATAACAATTGGTTCATCCTTGTTAGCTGGATGAAACACAATACTTTCATCATGCATTAAACTCAACAGAGCCTCTCTTTCTTTGTAAGATACATTATTGTATCCTGATACATGGTAATACTTACTTTGCATAGTGCAGTGGCAAACAGCAGGTTTGCATGACAGTTGGCAAGTATTTGCAGATGAGGAACGAAAAAAGGCTCCGTAAACCAATTATGCAAACTCAGAATTTATTCCAATAAAGGTGAAGCGATTTTCATCTACCAAGCAAATGAGTAGACTTCATCAGACAAGATATATTACAACAATAAAACTTTAAATATCTTCTAAATACTGACATCACGCACAACCAGCTTATCAAAACTTGATAAAAATGACACTAAAAACACACAGGAGACCTAACACAATGAAATTAACCCATTCTTCATCTAACAAATAATGTAATAAATATATGTGTGTGTATCCAACAATACATACATCAAAACAGCAATGTATAAAAATAAATAAAAAGGTTTTACATTTTAAAACTTTATGTTTAAAAACCCCAGAAAAACTGTTACTCTCAACGCAAAATGTTTCTTAACATCAAAATACATGCCAATGATACAATCTCATTCAAACCTGGGGGGCTACAAGAATTTAACTTTAACTGCCAAATCAGTTCACTCTTTTCCAGCAATAATTGTTGGGGGCCTCCTTTCAAATCAAAGGCTACTTGATCAATCACTCTGAATAAAAAAATTGTGAGTGAAATTCTCACTACAATGTTTTGCCAAAGTGTTAGCAGTGTTCCCCCTCCTGATGTTATAAGTATGCTTGTATATCCTTTCCTTAAGTCTCCTGTCAGTCTTACCTACATAAAACACAGTACAACACTGGCAGGACAACTGACTTGGAATCATAGCTAAACCTACCCCTGGTCTTAAAGTCTTTCCCTCCAATACTAAAGTTGGCACCAGTTGAAATGTATTTGCTATAGTTACATGTTTCACATTTATAAGTACCATCAATTCTGTGTGTATATTTCTTCTCCTCTTCTATAATGTTTTTAAATTCCTCCCTCTTCTAAAAATCAATGTCGTGTAACTACGTAGCTTTTCAACCAATTCCTTTTCTGTGGACAAAAGATTCCAATTCCTATTTAATATATGTTCCTCAACTCCCCAGCTTCCAAACTATACATTGTGATGAAACGTCTAATTGTTTCCTTACCTTGTTTATGACCATTAAACACATTGTTGACTTCAATCTCAGTTGATACAACTTCCTCACTGATTATTAAAGTCTTTTGCAAACCCTGGTGTAGAAGACTCATTCTATGTTCACCAGAAAGAATGGGTCTGTACATACCTGTGCTTCTCTTGTGTTGTACTTCACCCATCAAATCGAGTACTAAACATTCAGGATAACATCTACTAATTAACATGTTTTTCAAAATCTTGCAATCATCCACAAATCTGGTCTCCTCAGTTGTCATTCTTGCTGCTCTTACCAATTGGCCTTTTAAAACAGATCTTTTTGATGCAAAGGATGACAACTTCTGTAGTGTAACATAGTGCTAGAATAAGTTGCCTTATGGTGTATATGTGCCACAAATCGGTTGTTAACCACATCTTTCCTTAAGTCTACATCCAGATAAGTAATAGCACTCTCATGACATACATAGGTGAACTTCAAAAACGGTATACTGTTGTTGAGATAATCTACAAACTCGAGTACCTCTGTCTCTGAGCCTTTAAACATAATAAAGGCATCATCCAGGAACCTGGTGTAGAGTTTAACCTTTTCCATAACCATACTATTACCTAGAATGGTCTGATATTCCCATTGAGCCATCACTAGGTTGGCATAACTCCCTCCGTACGGTGAACCCATAGCTACACCCATTACGTGTTTGTAAACACTGTTATTAAACATCACAAATTTGTTGTTCAATATGATATCCATTAGTTCTTGGAACAATCTAATTTCCCTACTGTTGGTGCCATGAAACATCATCCTTTCGACCACCCAATCTATACCCACCTCATGTGGGATAGAAAATTACAGATCAATTGCATCAATGGTGATGAACATGATGTCCACATCAAAGCAAAAATTCTCTGTTGAAGCCAGAAAGGCCCAAGAGTCCTTACATATTTGATTTTCTTTTACAACATACCTTTTTAATATAGAATCAACATATTTGCTACATGCATAGGTGATAGAAGACCTAGCATTAACTAAGGCTCTCATGGGAGGGTCATGAAGATATTTATGTAATGTAGGCAAACCAAATAAAGAGGGTGTCCTTGGGTCAAGATTCACAAGATAATTGAAAACATCCAAATTGACCATACCTTCAATAAATAAGCCGTTAAAGAATGACTTAATCCTTCTATATGCAATATTCATCTCATTGATACTCGACAATTCATATGTCCCACCATTCAAAACCACTTGCATTCTGTTGTTATAGTCATTGGTGTCCATAATCACCAGTCCACCTCCATTCTCCCATTTGGTAACACGAACAGGCAATGACTTCAATGCATTCATGGATTCCAATTCTTCAGTGGTCAAGTTTCCAACCTTCCACCCCCTACAACTTTTGTGTAAGTTCCTAAAGTCAAACTCACACATATGTTTGAATAAAGACAAAGTGTTGTACAAGTGTGGGTTGAAAGTACTCGAAGCTCTCAAACATTCAGTTGGTTGACGACTGCCCCCCAGTAGTAATGCCAAATTTAATTTACGTGTATAAAGTTTTAGGTTGACTAATGTTTCAGCCCCCCTAAAATGTTCAGAAGGAACAAAGGTCAACCCTCTACAAAAAATTTAACTGACTCCTGAATCAATCTCAAAACTCGAAAAATTATAAATTTTAAAGTCACCACATGTGTTAGTCCGAATGGTGGGTTTAGCATCTACCTGTTGTACTTGTTCACTTCTTTCCTGGCCATGTTCCCCCTCATATTGTACCTCCATTGATGGTTCTGGCCCTTATTGAAAAAAGAATCCTGCTCCAAATCACCTCTATCCTGCTGATTTCCACTAACATCCCTATCAAGATGTTGATCCCTGACCATTCTGTAATCATCATCCAGACAATTGGCCCTCTGGTTATTGGATGAGGGTCCTGCCTGGGATGAGACTGGACTACCGATCACTTGGTTACCTGAATCATTATCCACATTGTTAGTAGTAACCCGACCCAAAAACCTTCTACCTTGTGAAAGAGGAGGGGTCGGGTAAGCTACCCCATTTTTATAATCATTTAAATCCCTTCTGAGTTTTTTCATTTTCATCTCACTGTTCATCAATTGGTGTTCAATTGATGGAAAAACTCTTTTATATTCAAACTGATAACGCGGAAAATCAACATGAGACTTCATTTCCTGGTCCAATTTCTTGATGTCCGAAGTGAGACTGTCTATAGTTAATTTATAATGTTTACACATAAGTTTCCATCAATTTAACACCATGTCTATTAAATAGACTAATCAAATCTGTATACAACAGGGTATCTACCTCCAATCCTGAAGGGTATTGCCAAGAACTACACCCACTTTCTTGCATTCTTCAAAATATTGTATCTCTAATTGCAATTTCTTCACTTTAAATGATTTATTGTCTAATTCCTTAAGTTTAGATGTTATAGAGACACTTACCCCAGCCGAACGCCCCTGAGAGGCTGTAGAAAAGAGTCTCCCAAGCAACGGTAACTCATTCAGCCATGAATTAACATCCAAAAATCCGTGTAAACTCTGAGCGTGCTGGTGCATCATTGTTGCTCCCCGGAAAGTAATCAACAGCATTTCTCCTTGCGTTTCTGCAATCATTGCAGCCTGAAACCACAGTTCATGGTTGTTCCCTAGTGTCAGCGGCATTTGTTGAACATACTCTCACACCCATAAGAGCACTGTCAGCCAACATTTCCTTAGGTTGCTCAACCAAATTCGGCTCTGTAAAGTTATCCAAATGTTCCAATAGTATATTCAGTCTTTCATTAATAGAGTTAATTAGTAGAGTAAGGTTGCTCAAGTCCACACAGTTACCATGTTGCTCTGTTAAAAGTTCCAAAGTATCCTCTGTGGAGTCACCAAACGTGTATCCAGAAGCCATGCAAGACAACAAACCAAACATGCAAACAAGAAATACCAACTTCAAAAAAGGAATGAAAAAAGGCTCCGTAAACCAATGGTGCAAACAGAATTTATTCCAATAAAGGTGAAGCGCTTTTTGTCTACAAAGCAAATGGGTAGACTTCATCAGACAAGATATATTACAACAATAAAACTTTAAATATCTTCTAAATACTGACATCACGAACAACCAGCCTATCAAAACTTGATAAAAATGCCGCTAAAAACACACAGGAGACCTAACACAATGAAATTAACCCATTCTTCATCTAACAAATAATGTAATAAATATATGTGTGTGTGTATCTAACAATACATACATCAAAACAACAATGTATAAAAATAAATAAAAAGGTTTTACATTTTAAAACTTTATGATTAAAAACCCCAGAAAAACCGTTACTCTCAATGCAAAAGGTTTCTTAACTTCAAAATACATGTCAATGATACAATCTCATTCAAACCTGGGGGGCTATAAGAATTTAACTTTAACTGCCAAATCCCGTAAGATCTCTGTCAGCCATCATTTCCCAAGGTCGCTCAACCAAATTCCACTGGGTAAAGTTATCCAAACATTCTTATAGTACATTCAATCTCTCATTAATAGAGTTAATTTGTAGAGTAAGGTTGTTCAAGTCCACACAGGTATCATGTCGCTCTGTTAAAAGTTCCGAAGTATCCTCTGTGGAGTCACCAAATGTGTTTCCGGAAGCCATGTAAGACAACAAACCAAACGTCCAAACGAGAAATACCAACTTCAAAAAAGGAATGAAAAAAGGCTCCATAAACCAATGGTGCAAACACAGAATTTATTCCAATAAAGGTGAAGCTCTTTTCGTCTATCAAGCAAATGGGTAGACTTCATCAGACAAGATATATTACAATAATAAAACTTTAAATATCTTCTAAATACTGACATCACGAACAACCAGCCTCTCAAAACTTGATAAAAATGCCACTAAAAACACATGGGAGACCTAACACAATGTGAAACATGTAACTATTGTAAATACATTTTGACTGGTGCCAACTTTAATATTGGTGGGAAAGACTTTAAGACCAGGGGTTGGTTTAGCTGTGATTCTAAGTCAGTTGTCAACTTGGCCTCCTGCCAGTGTTGTCCTGTGTTTTATGTAGGCAAGACAGACAGGAGACTTAAGGAAAGGATATACGAGCATACTTATAACATCAGGAAGGTGAACACTGATAACGCTTTGGAAAAACATTGTAGTGAGAGTTTCACTCACAATTTGTTATTCAGAGTGATTGATCAAGTAGCCTTTGATTTGAAAGGAGGCCCCCAACAATTATTGCTGGAAAAGCGTCAACTGATTTGGCAGTTAAAGTTAAATTCTTATAGCCCCCCAGGTTTGCATGAGATTGTATCACTGACATGTATTTTGAAGTTAAGAAACATTTTGTGTTGAGAGTAACAGTTTTTCTGGGTTTTTTAAACAAAGTTTTAAAATGTAAACCTTTTTATTTATTTTTATACATTGTTGTTTTGATGTATGTATTGTGTTAGATAAACACACACACACATATATTTATTAGATTATTTGTTAGCTGAAGAATGGGTTAATTTCATTGTGTTAGGTCTCCTGTGTGTTTTTAGTGGCATTTTATCAAGTTTTGATAGGCTGGTTATTCGTGATGTCAGTATTTAGAAGATATTTAAAGTTTTATTGTTATAGTATATCTTGTCTGATGAAGTCTACCCATTTGCTTGGTAGATGAAAAGCGCTTCACCTTTATTGGAATAAATACTGTGTTTGCACCATTGGTTTATGAAGCCTTTTTTCGTTGCTTTTTTGAAGTTGGTATTTCTCGTTTGGAAGTATTTGCAGATGTGAAATACACATTTCCATTACTTTACCTGTTTGCATGTAGTTAAGCAGTGCAGAAATGTCAGCCACATTGCTAAAAGTCTGAGAGTTAGTATTGAGTCTATGAAACACACCTGCTGCTTAGCTGACTCTGTGGCAGCAGGTGTAAATGCATTGACACATTTATTTTTGTGCCCAGATGATACTAGGTTTGAATCCAGGTGTATGTAATAATTGTAAATAAACAGTGATAATGCAATGGCATTATTCTTTATAGTACATTCAGCTTATTCTTTATACTACATTCAGCATATGTTATTGTGTGTGTGTTGACATAGCGCAGCGGGGTTAAGTTGCATTACACAGAGGTAAAAGCATCATTGTAGAGCCACTCACTATCACTTGGCATTGGTGTGGAATGCCAAACTCCTTGCAAATACAGAGACCAAAAAGTGAAGGGATTCATTGTTTTTACTGGCGCTTGTGCGTGTTGTGTGTGATTCTATTTTTTTACCAGATTATAGTTGTTCAAATGGGGTAGATAGGAACGTGGTGAAATGGGGAGCAAGCAAGGTGAAGAACAAAGAGAAAGCAATATAGGAATGTGCAGGAAGGAGGTAGAAAAGAACCATAGCTATCAATTTATTCAAAGTGAAAGCAGATATGTGCCGAATATTAGCTGAATTTGAACAGTCACCACCAGAGAGAGGGGTGACATCAATGTAATCATGTTGTATAGCCAATTAGACCAAATCAAGTTTGTCACAAAGACACGTGTGAAATGGACAGCTATGTATGCAACAATATATTTTTTAGTGGGACAGATCACTATTTTTTTTAACTTAGTAAGAGAGGAATGCTGGGTAAGGGATGTAGGTATGACTGGGTCAGGTAAGTTTGTTAGGTGATGAAGCAAATGCAAACAAACAAGACAAACACAACAAGAGACAGAGAGAGACACAACAGGTTGGGGAAATCCATGATTGGGGTGCAGGAGGGGAGGAGGGGACAACACAGGCTCATACCTGTCAAACTTGGAGACAGTGAGAATTAAGTCCTCACCCACTAGACTGTCATCCCTGTCTCCTTACTCTGCTGGCAGCTGGAGTGTGTGATGTCTTCTCCTCCTATGTACCATGAGGGAGAGCAGTCTCTCCATCTGGCATAAGTGTACACCAATGCTGCAGTGCTTGACCATATGCACCAACCCTGGCATCTTCTGATGGGTGATGAAATCCCCACCCCTGCCACTGCTCCTGGAGGGTACCACTGCACCAACTGATGGGGCAGTACTACCTGAGGGTGCAGCTAGTACAGCAGCAGCAGAGACAGTGCTGCCAGGTTGGGTGCCAGACATGCTGGGCATTGGTGCTGGAACCAGTAGAGTGGGGGCAGGCTGATCCCCTGGGGCTGGCTGACCTCGCTGTGCTGTGTACCATTTAGTGATGTGGTACACATGGATAACATGGAGACATTTTGACAACACATTATATAAAATAAAAAAAAGAGCTAAGGGTTGGGGTGAGAGGAAAAAAAGAGATAAAATTAGTACCATCATATGTGACATAGAATGCAATAACACAATTATACAACTATTTTATATGAAGTATGACATTTAAGTATACGTTCTAACAAATACACACTATTACAACAGAGTGCTGACAGCAATGCTTGAAATGTACATATATTGCACATATGTGTATTCCAGTTATACGCCACTTGCTAGAGTTTAATTTAATGTAAATATTATTAACAAAATGCAGTATTGTATGGTAGTGATTCCTGGTATTTGAAATTGCAACCGCTGACTACAATCTAATATTTGACTCCTAAAGTTGGTTTGTGCTACAGTGTATTTGCATGCATATTTGCATTTACAGTTAGGATACGCATGCTCAATTGCTACAACTATATAAAAAAACAAAGATCTATCTTTAACGTTTAAGGCTACAGTAACATTTATATTGTGCTGCATACATACCACTTGCTTCCCTCAGTCTCTCCATTTGAGCAGCATGAGCCTTTCTTTTGAACTCATGTTCAGCATTAGCTGGGGAAAGAACAGAATAGAATTATGCATACCAGTCTTGCCTATATTTAGCTTTCTAACTATTACCAGTACTCTCTTATTATCATACTTACACAGCTGTGGGATGCCCACAATCTCAAATTCAATCAACCAATGGTTGAGGGTATCGCTTTTGTGCCTCTGTAGGTCATTAAAATGATAACTATAATGTTCTCCAGTGCATGGGATGCCAGTAGCACTAGATACAGCCTGAGACAAACTATTCCATGTCTCAGACTTATACTGGGAGCCAGAAAAGTCCACATGCAGAAGGCTTTAGCCATGGCGCTTTACCAAGAATCCAATAAATATCCTGGACTCCTGGACACTCCAACTCTGTGCACTAAACTGGGCACCTTTCCCTCTAACACCAAACATGACTAACACCTGAACTTGAGCAATGGCAATTAATGCTTTCCCACCAATTCCAGTTATCTCATTTACTGGTAGTGCACAAACTTGAGCAACAATGCCAACCACAATGTTAAGCAGATAGCAGCAGTAACAAGCAGAGAGGAAATAAATAATTGAAACTGGAAGTTTAATTGGACACTTTGCCTTAGTTTGAGGGGTGTCTACTGATGTAGCTTGGAAATATATATTGGAAATTGGAATGTAACTGTTAGGTGAGTTAAGTTTGCAGACATGCAGTGGGGGCATAAATGTCATGACTTAAATTTGCTTTTGCTTTTATACACTGATTGGGATTCAAACCTAGGCATAAGGGACAAAAGATTTTCTTCTACAACATTGATTTTTCATTTTTGCCACAGAAGAAATGTTGCTAAGACATAGTCAGGAATCATTCATAAATACAGGTGACAGTTTGAGGTGTTTCACATGTATGTGCGTGATCTGACAAGGTTCTTGTATATAGATCCAGTTGTGTATGTGTGTTGTGTAATTGGGAATGCCATGCAAGTCCAGATAGCAGAATTATACTTACATAACTATAGCAAACAGCATACCCTCAGTCATACATTTGAAAACACAATAAGGGTGTCTTATCCCTTATACATATAATTCATATCAGGTCTACTATCTAAAGTGTTATAAGTGAGAGTGAATATAATGGGAAGCAGAACAAGAGTAAAAATATCTGGAATATCCAGTATTAGAACCTAGAACCATGTGTACGGTAGTCCAACACTTATACCTGTTGCCACAAGATTGCTGAAGTAGCACTTGTCTATTTTTCAGTTCATTGCTATAAACTGTACTGTCACAGCAGTAAAATAGGTTGCACACCCTGTACTAGAACCCAGAGCCATCTCTAAACTTACACCTGTTGCCATAGGACTAGTGACATGACATTTACATAATTTCATACTCAATCTTAAGTTCTATGCATTAACTACTGCACAACACTGCTTATAATTCTTGCTTGGTACACAACAGAATTAATTGAATGCATATGTTTTCAGTTATTGGTTGTCTGAGACCTGTCTGAAGGTGTTTGATGACTGCAGGTATTCGGAACCTTACTAACCTCTGCGCAATGCCACTAAGTAAAGTTGCACAATGAAAAGCAAAAATTGTAACAATGTATTGTTTTTTACTTTTGCCCTTCTACAGACACCCTGTCTGCAGGTGTTCTGTCTACTTCCTAGGTAGGCCAATAGTCCAGTTTGCACACTGCTAAGCTTTGCGCAAACAAGATAAGCACAACCAAACATGACATTCATGTTCTCCATTTTTCCATTGTTTGCACTAAACAACACACTGCACAAACATTGTCATTTAAAAAATAAAAATAAAAAATGGAACAGTAGTTGAAATGACGAAAAGCAGTCTATAAGATAAACTCTACAAAATGCTTGTTGGTACACAAAATATTTTTACACAGGTCTGGATTTGAATTCTTACTTCAAAGTTCCTTTGGAACACAGTAAGGGTGCCTTATCCCTCTTTGCCACAACCACCTGCAACATCATCCACAGTACTGAGAAAACTCATAACAGTTATTTGTACATGTATTAAGTTCATGTAGTGCACTGAGTGATCACACAACCATTTATGACTATTGCTGCAAAAATTCAGTTTTGTCTTACCTGTCTGTTACTCATTCTTGTCTTATCTGACCAGTAATCTGAGACATCCAATCTTTAAGGCATTTTATGCCCTTGTGCTTAAAATGTGTGAGGATATAAACTGGCAATAATATACAGTTGTCAACAATTGAAGGGGGTTGGATGTTCATGAACAGGACCTGTGAATTGTGTGCTGCTTACTTACATTTCCAACCTTGATAAAATTACTACTATATACTTTGCAAGGCTAACCTGACACACCGATGAGAGGTAGGTTAGTCTGCATTGCCATTGTGTTTTCTTTTTCCCTACTAGTAATCATTCACAGTTACAATCCATTAGCAACAAACACTGAAGGAGTGCCTGCACCATCTTTACATCTGCTACACAGAGCCAAGCATTTGGGATTCAGCAATTCTAATCAGTCTACATCTAATTTGCATATTCACCATGCCAACAGCCCTGACTCTATATCATAAAAAGGCAACCATGTAGTTAGGGAACCTGAAGGTGAGGAGATTTGTTTATGTGGAGAACACAGAAGAGGCTATTACTTTGGGATATATCTGCACAGAATACTATTGCACTGGTGATGGTATGCTTGCCTTTTTCAGCTATATACTGCACATGCTGAAATGCCATTAAGAAATTTCTGTGACATATTTGTATATTAATTAGCAAATGCTACTGTTATTTGTATGTATTTCTTAGATGTATACTGATGGAACTGACATGTTTGTCAGGGCATTACACAGGTATGCATGAATGGTAATAGCTCAAGATAGAATGTTTTGTGATACATCTGTACACATGATTCAGGGACAGTTAATTTGATATCACTTTTAGCATTTCCGTGATGGTTTGTTAGCAAAATGTGTCATTTGCCTGTTCTTTTGGGGGTAGGGGAGCAAAGCTGCATTTGTGTTTTGGCACAAATGTTGCTATTGTTACTCTCCCTTGTTTTGCATCCAGCCTTGCTTTCTGTGTGAATGTAATATGTTTCAATTACACAATTCCTGCTGTTCATACTTTAAATAACTAGACAGTTTTATGTTTCTCCAGTGGGTAATACTGAAATGCTTCCTTTTCTGCTTTATCTGGGAACAGGTATTTTGTAGTTATGTGATACTTATGTATACTATCCTTCTGTTGTGTTTTAGGACACCTAGGACTATGTCACCCAGATTTCTCAACCCCCCAAAACCACCCTTCAGTGACCCTGACAATCAGGTCATTGTAGAAGTTTTTAGGTGACATGGTGCCTTTCTGCTTGAAAGGAGATGTGGAGATAGGTCATGCAGAATGCTAATTTGGCAGCAGATGGTTGCAGATGTGAATGCAGTAGGCAGCCACTGCAAGACATATGATCAGGTGCTCCATAGAGCCACTGACATGATCTCATCTTCACAGAGGAGAGCAGCTGCAGTGGCCATTATCAGATGGGCAGCAGGGGGGACCTTCTATAAAGCCACCACAAACAGCTAATGAAGAATTCCTGTCCACTGTCAGGGATCTGGACAGCTCTGAGGAAAGTGCCAAACAGCAAGTCCTTGACATTGGTGCTACTGTTTCAGGGACTGCAAGTATGTCCCAGGAGGAGCTTCCAGGTAGGCATTTGTATCTCAATTGATAAATACTCTTGTATATTAAAATATTTACATCAGTTCATTAGTTCTGTTTAACAAGAAATGTGTTGGTGGGATTGTAGAGTGCTAAAGTTAACAACACATTCTGATTGATTACACATGGGCTTAGGTTGGAGTTGTCATCCAAGTTCTTCTTGAAAGTATAGTTAATGGACATATAAAGGCAAAATGTTTTACCCTTGTGATACTGTTAATTGTGATTATGGTGTCCTTACCTTTTGCTTAACATATTCCAGGACCATCCAACATAGGGAGCATACTACTATCTGCACATGGTAAGCCAAACATTTTTGTGTCAGTTCTGATGAGCAGTTCAAAGAAATATTTAGGTTGTGATGTTGGTGTCAGGACTGTTGTGTGTATTGCCATACTGTCTGTAATACTGGCACCAATGTTAGTCTGTCATCATACATTGGACTATAGTAGTGTAGGTATTATTTTTTCCTGTGTTAGTTGCTTATTATCCCAGGTGACCCTGACAGGGGAAGTGTGGGACTTCTACCACCTGATGTTAGAGTATCAGCAAACTCTGATGATGATGGCATCCAAATACAAGCATAGTCGGGGGGTGCAGAATCTGACACAGGTTTACATATAGCCATCCCCTTTAATTCCATCTGACACAGCTAGTAGGCTTATATGCCTACCCATTCCAGTGAGCCCTCAGATATTGTACAGGTGATGTGTGAGACAATCAATCATGGAAGTGTGGTTACTGCAGCTTCAATGCCTTTTGAATCTGGCAGTAGCCAAAGTGTGGGTGAGGTGCCATGCAGGAGGGTTGTTAGGGTTGCTCAAAGGAAGCCTGCTGTCCATTCTTCATGTGAGCTAGGTGTCTCTTCCTGTACCGCTCAACATATGTTTAGGGCATTCATGGAGGCACAGGCACATTCACATAGGTCCTCCAGAGAAATGCTTAGGGTTGTAGATGTGGCACAGGCTAACATGCATGACTGCCTCCACTGTGTTGCCAATTCAATGGATCAATGAATGAAACATTTGAATGGGCAGTGTCTGTGATGGAACATCTGCTGTGAGGGGGACGGCATCCTTATGGGCATAGGTCAGCCACATCATCTGCTGTTAGCCAATGTGGCCATGCCAGATCACTTTCCCAGAGTGGCAGTACTTCCACTGCTCTGTCAGTGGTTGAAGTGTCCACATGCAGATGTGACAGGCCATGGGATCATGATCCTGGGCATCCTTGTGAGGACAGAAAACATCAGTCATGTTCAGGAAGTAGCAGTGCATGTGACCATGGGTGTGGATTGAATTTGCAAGTGCAAGTCCTGGCAGAGCCAGTTCTCATGGTCGGTTGCAACAATGAACTGCCATCTCTGCCATGCATGGCTCACACCTGTCCAACATATCAAGACGTAGAGCTAGCACAGAGCATGGCTGTGTTCATGTAGACAGTCACACTCCAGTTTCACCTGGAGGACCCATACAGACACAGACACAGCAGTTACATGGTTCAGTCATGAAGCCTAAAGCTCATTTTGTCTCATTGGCCATTTCTTACTTTATCCAAATGTCTGCTTGCTTCTCTTTCTTACTCAAACACACTCCACCGACCTTTTGTGTTAGCGTAGGCTTTTTGCCCCCACCACCACAACACTCTGTGCAAGTGATGATAACTGTGCTATATCCCTGTTTTCTGTCTTGGATTCAGGGATACATAAGCTTTTTGTCTGATGCTGAGGATATATAGCTGACTTAGTGCTTACTATATCAGCATTTATGATGTTGAATTGGTAATTGTACCTTTGACTTATATCGGTCTTAGAAAGTTAGACAGTTGATAGCATCAAACTTTTTTTACATCAGTAATGCTAATAATCTTGTGAGGGTTATGAAGTCTGAAACTGGTATGTGTCTCATTACCTTCTAACTTCTCTCTTTAATGATTTTCCAGTACAAACGTATGGTGCTAAACTGAAGGCATGCAGTGACCATCCCTACTTTGAGATATATGACTCCGATTTTTTATGCCTGAGCCCTACCACTTAATAATGGATACATATAAGTCAAATAAGTCTCTGCTGTCATATGTTAAGGTCATTTCTGTACAAATCACCATCTTTAAATTGCTTACACTACCAAGTAACAACATGCAAGGATGTGCCAGTCATTCATATTATTATATAATGCACTCCAGGTTCAACACTTACCTTGAAAATCCAGCAGATGCAACGGTTTAACTTCATGGCTGACTCTGTCTGATGTTAGCAGTATATAGTCATTACATAGATAGGTAAAGGTTGTGAGTGTTGCCTGACATCAATGTTACTATATGTATGTGCACAGGAAGAAGTTTTCATTCCCTTACATAGTTAGTGAGTGTGCTATGCATTGTCTCTTAATCACTGCAAGGGCAAATTGAGCATGCCTATGTCTACCTACACCCACAGAAGGTATGCCAGATATACTAGTCATGGTAACTGTCTGGGTTGCCAGCACACATATTCAATATGATTCCCTTGGCATTACACATGACTTTGCAGCTAATAGAGTGGAAGCCTTTCTATTTATGTAGAGCCTTCCCTGGGTGGTGCCTTAATTTATGCATGTGTGCAATCTATGGCATCCAGTACTTCAGGGTAGCGTCCTAAAGGGTAGAACTCCTGCATATTTATTGCCATGTCCTCAGGATTACAGGGAAAATATATGTGTTCACTAGCATGTTGGAGCATAGCATTCAAGAATTGATGGAGCACCCTGGATGCTAATGCCTGTGGAACCCCCACCATGTCCCCTGTTGGTCTCTGAAAAGTACCTGTAGCTAACATTCTAAGTGCCACACATACCTTTGTCTCCAGTGGTATGGGTTCTCTTTGGTTTGCCCTGGCTCTGAGATGAGGACAACAGGGGTTGCAGTGTTCCTGTAGTATGTCTCTATCCACCCTGTAGCACTCTTCAATTTCCATGTCATGTAGATTGTGATAATTTAAATGGGGGTCTGAAAACTGTTCGCCTTCTTTATTTATTTTTATTTATTTATTGACATTTGTTAACCAGATTAGTCCAACTGGGCTTATTGCCCATTTTCACTGGAGACCTGAGAAGAAAAGCTCCAATGATACATTTCTAATACAAAGTATAATATTACACAAAAGTATTGAGGTGAGAAGCAATTTTACATTTTAACAAATACAGTTCTATTACAAAGTATAATATTACACAAAAATATTGAGGTGAGAGGCAATAATACAGAGCTAGAGTCTTACATTTGTTGAGTACATACAAACAAGTTAAAGTTCCAAGTATGGAGAAGGAGAAAACATGAAAAATATGAAACAAAGTTTTATTGTGAGATAATGCAAAAGGCTGAGATTAAAACAAAGTATCTATATATTACTGCTATATGTGTGGTCTTTATCTATTAGCAGCAGTAGCATAGACTTCAGCCTGTTGCACATACACATGAATTAAAGCAACACCTGCCTCTAACATTCTTTATGTGTAGACTTCTTTCTGTGGCAGTATTCAAATAGGTTTTGGAATTCACAGGGAAAACCAGCACTGAGTTAAAGAGCTCCTCCATCTTGGATTGGTTGATTAGCATACAGTTCAGCTGCTTATTCTGTAATTAGCATGCCACAGTGTTTACCCTATTTATGCAGCTCTGTGTGGTTCTACACAATGTGTAGATCTTCTTATTGAATCCAAAACAGTGTGCTACCATGTGTGTGTCTCACTGTACCACACACATGGTGTAAATGGACTGTATAGGCTTTGTTAAATCTGACTGACAGATTTAAAAATGTAACACATCAATATAACAAAATAAACTAAAATGTAAATATTCTAATAAAATCATCAGTGCATAATAATCCTTACATAAATGACAAATACATTTATTTAATAATTTGTATTTTAGTTTTAGTAAACATTAAACATTTAAATATTCATTCATTCCTGGAACTTGTAAGTGCATTTTCAATGGGACTAGCATTTTTATTAACAATGAACTCATTTGTTTTACTACAAATGAGAGATATAAGAGCAAACTCATTGTTTACTGCACTTTATGTGAAAATTATGGTAGTTTCTATATAGGCAAGACGGTCTGGAAACTTTTGAAAAGGATTAGTAAACATATTTCTGCCATTAAGGATAAGGAATGTACTACTTCTTTAGGTGAGCATTCCACTATTTGTAGGAATTTAAATAAAAAATGTTTGTTTTTATTGTTGGATGGAGTAGAAGATCTGGGTCTTGGGTGATTTAACAATACACTAGAAATGAATGAGTTTAAAGTGGAAAGTGCATTTAAATGCTGCCAAAAGGACATGCCCCGGGATTCAAGAAGCTCAGCGCAAGGACGGTTTTAGTCTTGCGCTGAGCGTCCTCACTACAAATGGTGCAGCAGTGCCATATGAATATGTATGTGGGCACGTAACTGCACCCATGACGTGCACAGGAAATGTTTGTGAGTGCAGGGGACGTGTACATGTGCTCTAAGAAGGCGTAAACATGCCCCAACAGTTGCACAACCTACTATGCTTACTAGCAGAGCCCGCCTCTTATAGTAAGTCAGTAATTCAGTGTCATGGATACCGAAATGTATGCTAAACATACAAGAGTGTCCACGAACAGTGAAATAAAATTGAAATAGTAAACACACAAGCATGTAGTGGAATGTTGAGCCCCGTCCCTAGAGCTTTCACAATTAGATTCCCCATGTCCCTATTATACATTTGCATTGCTGCAATATGGAAAGTGTAAGCAAAGCGCAGCGTGTTTGCACGTTGCTGCCCTCCGCTGAGCAAAGCTTACACATCAAAATCATTCAAATAGAGAAAAACATGCAAAATCAACGTAAATGTCAATAGTGTAGTGTTTAGATCATCCACCTAATGAACAGGCAATCACGGTTCAAGCTCAACAATAGCACATATTTTCCATGTGGAATGAATGTCATTTTGCTGTAAATCTGACATAAGAGTATCACATGAGATATTTAACTAAATGTCATTCAATCAAAGTGGCACTGTCATAATGAATAAGGCACTAGTAAGCAGGTGTAAGCACAAATAAGCAGCAGTAAACATATATAAGTACCAGTAAGCAAGTCTGAGTGCGCTTGTATGGGTCTAAGTAGTGCCCAGCATAGGAAATGTATATATGTACACATATATATAAATATATATATATATATATATATATATATATATATATATATATATATATATATATACATACACACATACAGACACACAATATATATATATACATATATAGATAGATAGATATACACATATACATATATGAAGAAAGAATGATGTAACAATAAAGTATACAAAAGGAATGAGAAGGGAATCAACAGCAACCCCCGTATTATATAGTGCTGTCAGCGTATGTCATATAAAGCTGGGCAGGAGTGAGCAAAGCACTGCTACTCACACCACAGGCAGGATATTACCAGTGGGAGTAACATTGTTGATCTGCTAAGTCTACTTTACACTCACAGGGTAGTCCCTGGTGGGACTACCCAAAAACTGATAGACTATTTGGCCATCCTAGCATTACACAAGCAAGGGCAGGTATGTTCATGGACTAAATGGTGGGAGAGCCTGAGAATACATGGGTTGGGACAACATATGTGTAGGGCCCCTAACGCTTGGGAGAGGGCAATGTGTGGAGGTGTGTCATGGCTGCGATAGCAACTGGACAATGGATGGTATGTGCGTATGTTGAACTCGGGAGGGGGTGGAGGAACTATGGGTATGAAATTATGGATCCAGGCATGCCAAGGATGGATGGGCTGGTTCTAATTGGACTGCCTCGTGGAGGTCAGCGAGTTTGTAATAAGTATATATGCATACACACATGCAGACATTTATATGTAGAAGTACATTCTCTGTAACACATTCATTCCATTTGCAGACACAAATAACATGAATGTGTCCTTACAAACCTCAACAGTAGATAGAAAAATAGGTTGTGCATAAGAGGGAAGGGACAAAACTGCTAAAATGCAGAAGTGTGTACAATGTCCGAAGTCAGTGCTGTGCTGAAAAAATCAAATGTGAGGACTTCCTCACACATGGAATCATTCCTGTGATCTGCCTGCTACGGCAATGCCAATTACTAAACCGGTCTATTTGTAAAAGAAATACGCCGAGCATGTACATAATTAAGCTCTCATGTGTAACGTGTGCATTACCACATAGTCATACTTATTAATTTATTGTAGTGTCATGTTAACAGGAGTAAGGATGTAATGAAGTATAGAGTCTAATCTTGACATTAAGACATGCTTGCCCCATGTGGAAAAACCCAAAAATTGTGAATAGTGTCCTTTTGGCGCTCATGTCACCAATGTTTGTGGACTAAATGTTTGGGAGTTCTGAGGATACATGGAGTGAGTCAACCAATGGGCTGGGTCTACAGGAATAGGAAGTGGCCAATGTGTAGTGGTGTGGATACACTGCAAATCCAACTGGAGAATGGATGGCTGCAGTGTTAGGGAGGTGTTGGGGTGGGTGTTTGGGGAATTAGGATCCATGG
>NC_056735.1:1605456035-1605533535 GCF_019279795.1 Protopterus annectens | reverse complement strand
TGTGTCAGGTTAATAGCACTAATATTTTGAATGTGCCCCTGATGTTGTTATGACGTGTCCCTGATTCAGATGATATTTGTCCCCAATCGTTTGAGAGGTCTGATAGGGACAGAAAGCACATATTCCACTTACAACCTTAGAAAGATAGCATGACTCCGCTAAAGGATGTAGGTTCCAAAACCCAATTACTTGTTTGTATTGAAGAGTGTCAGTTCCCATGTATTAGCCAGACAGGTGCAGATTGTAAGAGGAACACACCAATAATATGAATCAAACTCTGGACAGGCCACGGATTCCGTACAGTCGAACTGCATGCTTTCGCCTAATGGGCAGCCATTCCTGATAGTGTAGGCATGTAATCCGATGTAATAGGCATCACAAGGTAATATCGTAGTCCTCACTCCTACCCAGGGGTGTGAGTGTCAGATGCAAACACCAAATGCAGTGCATTTGCAAGTGCAGGACCAAGTGGGTGTAAGCCTGTTTGGCCGGGGGTATGCGAGTATTACACTGGTGAAGCAATGTAGAGGCTAACTGAGTGTAAGAAACTGTAACCAGAGGATAGCATTGCTTAGCTCCACACAAACCCATGCACAGCCGCTCACAACTGCTTTAATGTGCCTTAATCACTCCGTATCCAATGGCCTTGTTCTGCCCAGCAATAAAATAAACGGCCTCTACAAGGCTCGAAACCAGGACCCTGCACACACACAACTAATGTGATTTACTACTAAGCCATGGCAGATATACAGACATCGGATGTTATCACAAACATATCATCCAGCACAGTCATTCAACAGTATAGGAAATGTATGCCATCATGTAGATGTATGTGTGTGTTTATGTCCAGATATAGATACTTACATATATATAGATATATCAAGAACATCCCATGTGACAACAAAGCATTACAAAGGAATGAAAAGGGAAACACCAGCAACATCTGTATTATGTAGAGGTGTTGTCCTATGTAATATCAAGACTCCCTCAAACAGACATGTGTCATTAATACATGCAAACATCTGTACATTGGCCAAATACATCACTCTGTGCATTTTATTTACATTAACACATCAGTTCCTGTCCAATAATTATGTGAGAACAGTACTCTTGCAAGGTGCAGTGTGCGACATCATCATCATGAAAAAGGTAAATGGGGTAACCATAGAGGGACCGGTAGTGTTGTGTGTACAATGGGGTCATCTGCATCACATGTACCTGGAACCATTAGGAGTCATGTGCATACCAGGATCGTGTGCCTGAGAGACAGGAGTAAGGACAACTGGAGTATGTTGTGATGCATATTACAAAGGTTACATGTGTCCAGTGGACACGTGTGTGAAATGGACAGCTATGCATGGGGCAAATGTTGTTCTGTGAACTGATTGGCCTTTTGTTTGGGATGTGGGGGAAGGAGAGTAGGTATGCTCGTGGAGAATAGGATGGGTAGGATGACAGATAAGACAGTATACAGGGTTGGTATATGACACATGTGGGGGGATACACCTTGGACGGGGAGAGGTGTTCAGCAATCACAAGCCCATGAGCCCCCAGATGGAAACAGTGGGGTGGAGGTCCCCAGCCATGGGCAGCCACCACTGCACCAAAACAGCCACAAAGGTGGCTGTGCTGGGGTTGTCTAGGAGGGGCAGGCTCACCCTGTAAATGTGACACTGCCGTCAAGCTGGCATATCTGGCCTCAAAACCCCTTATTGAACCCCCTACGCACCATATCTGGGACTGTACGACAGCAGACAAGTTCCTGTCTGGGCCTGCTCCCGGGGAGGGGGACAAGCCCCATCATCTGTGGCAGTTCCACCAGAAGGTGGTGCAGAGCCAACAGAGGTGAAGGTCCAAGGCTGGGCCCCAGATGTGCTAGTGCCTGGTGCCATGGCCAGCTGAAGTGGGACAGGAGGTTCTGCTGGGACCTCCAAACCCATACAGCCTATGCTGTTGCAGTTTTAACACAGATATGGTTCAGTAATAGTCAACAGCATTCAGGATTACTTATAACAGCATGCATACATTATGACCATCAACCCAACACAACAGATGATATACATTTGCAGAGGGAGCACAACACATGCCTATATACTGCATGACATTTGTACAAAGTGTAGAAGACTTGTGACTGCAGCTATGAACAGTGGCCCATTATTGGCATGTTACTGAGAACCCACCCCAGACAGTGACTGTCATACCACTATTTCATGTGACATATGTCCAATCAGGGATGCAATGCCAGTAACTCCCATCACTATCACCATGTACTGACTGCAATCCTCACACTATGCTTCTGCAGTTCACAGATGTGTGTTCAGTGAGTAACACAGGAAACAAATGGTTCCACACACTGACCTGTTCACAGATGGCCCTACAGATGGGGGTTCCCTCACAAACAGAGCACTGTCTTGTCAGTTTTAAAACATGCAGAATAGCCATTACCACAAACAACTTGTTAAACTGACAGTTGTCTCAATGACACATAACTACACTTACATGTTGTAGTCATGTCTGGCATATCACCCTCCTGTCTTTAGGCTATTTTCTACTGTGTATGTTGTTTGACGAATATCCAGATATCATCTGTGATGCCATTTACCAAACACCAGATCCAGGTTCCACTCACAGTGACTGTCATGGGCAAACACCAACATGATGTTACTAGATATTGTACTGT
Organism: Protopterus annectens; assembly: GCF_019279795.1. NCBI lineage: Eukaryota > Metazoa > Chordata > Ceratodontiformes > Protopteridae > Protopterus > Protopterus annectens. The sequence goes on along the minus strand of NC_056735.1, from coordinate 1,605,530,855 downwards.
GTTTCCATGCGATTGGCTATGGGAACATCACCACAGCTGTTCCACATGCCATCAGCTAGAGGAGGACTGCAATAGGTGCAGAGGCTATCACCTGATCATGACCATCACTTACAAAACACAAGCTGCTGCTGAGCAGGTGTACAACTCCACATCCACCAGAGAGTGTGTGGGAGGGACAGACAGAGGCAAAGTACATCAGAGAAGGGCTTGAGACTAAAACCTAAGCATCGTCTGTCACACACCTACCAGTACAGGGGTTCAAACCCCTGATTGACTAGCCATTACTATTACAAGTGTATACAGTTACTCCATGTGCCACAAAGCTGACATGTTGGTGTGCTGTAAAAACATATATGTGTGCTGGTGAACGACATCTGCAACAGAGATATAGTAGACATACAGTAAGTGTAGCACACATGGCTGCCCACATGAACGGATGTCATTGTCAATGCAACCACACTCTCTAAGGGACTCAGACACATTGCCACACTTTGCCAGGTCCACACATACACTTCCTAACTAGTTTGCCACACTGCAGTAATGCACAGGTACTAAATGCACCATAGGGGATAGCCAGAGGTTCTACGGGCTAGGGCATGTGAACCTGTCTGACATCAGTTGGTATGCCAATGAGAGTTATACTGGGTGTGACTGTGGTTGGGAGCATCATACCCCACATGCAGACACAAGGTGCCAGTACTGATATGCACGTGTGCATTGCTTCATGGGTGTGTAGTGGTTGGCTGTGCAAAATGGCTGTACATTGCTGGGTGAGGGGTAATCCTTGGCATCACACCACCCGACAATGATGTGCAGTGTGGTACAGGGGTGTAGTGTCTGCAATGTCCCACACAGATGGGTATTGTATGAACTGTCCTGTCATCCTGGTTACCATTGTGTATGGCCATTGCTTTGCAATGCATGCCATGTCTGCGTTTGATAGTCCTTGACATGGACATTGCCTGGGATGTGAATGTCCCACAATAATGTGCAGTGACATGTACAAGTGTACCTGGTTTGGCTGACACATGTTGTGTACACAGACTGTTATCCTCAGATATGCCAGTACTGGCCTGGTGTGGCAGGACCTGCTTATAGACAGCAGTGTGACCCTGCACCTGCATTGAAAGCATGATACAGGTACTCCCTGGTGTCAGTGGCATCTGTCCATATAGGGCACACGTGTAAGACATTGTATGGCCTCTGTGGATCACATTTGATGGCACCAGATATGTTGCAGGCATCCAGTGAGGAACATAGTGAAGGTACATTATCTGCAATTATGTGCCTATTGTACTGCTGGACAAGGTGCCATGCCCTCTGCAGCCCACTGCAATCACACTATGCCTACTATCTGTCATCAATGTGCAGGGTACTAGCAACATAGCGGGATATTCTATTTGTGTATGACACATGGGTTCAGAACATATTCCAGGTAATAGTAGGGTTGCATACTTTGTTCACCAGGCCTTTTGCCAGATGTAGGGGTATGGCTTGCCAACACAGTCCCTTGGCTGACTGACATCTCTACTCCTCATGAGGTGGACATTGTGACATATAATATGGACACCATATAGGATAACTACAAAATTCGCTCCCCAACATGTCCAGTGGTTGGACACTCACAGCCACCTCCACACAGGCTCTGACTGTCAAACATACTCACACACCTGCCATGTCTTGGAATAGAACCCCTCCATAACTAGTTTATCACACTACAGCATTACGTAGCTACAGCACATGCTACAGAGATTTCTGGGTTGCAGCACTCCCAGAGGTGTATTACTACGTGGGTGACATCAGCAGGATTGCCAAAGGTGGTTATGTGAATTGTAAACAGTGTGCATACTCTAAAAAGCATTGTTCCTTTCACAGACAGACAGACAGACAGACACACACACACACACACACACACACACACACACACACACACACACACACACACACACACACACATACACCTGGCCTGTCTTGGAATAAAACTCCTACCTAACTAGTTTATCAGACTACAGCATTACACAGTTACAGCACACACTACGGAGATTACTGGGTTACAGAAGTCCCAGAGGTGTATTTATAGGTGGGTGACATCAGCAGGATTGCCAAAGGTGATTATGTGAATTGTAAAGAGTGTGCATACTCTAAAAAGCATTGTTACTTTCTCAGTCAGACAGACACACAAAGTTGGCTTGTCTTGGAATAGAACCCCTACCTAACTAGTTTATCATACTACAGCAATACGCAGTTATAGCATGTGCTACAGAGAATACTGGGTTACAAAAGTCCCAGAGGTGTATATCTGGGTGGGTGACATCAGCAGGATTGCCAAAGGTGGTTATGTGAGTGTGCATAATCTAAAAAGCATCGTTATTTTCTCAGGCAGACAGACACACACACACACACACACACACACACAGTTGGTCTGTTTTGGAATAGAACCCCTAAATAACTAGTTTATCACACTACAGCAATACACAATTATAGCACATGCTATAGAGAATACTGGGTTACAGCACTCTCAGAGGTGTATTTCTAGGTGGGTGACATCAGTAGGATTGCCAAAGGTGAGTATGTGAATTGTAAAGAGTGTGCATACTCTAAAAAGCATTGTTTCTTTCTCATTTAGACAGACACAGTTGGCCTGTCTGGGATTAGAACACCTACCAAACCAATTTAGCACACTACAGCATTACGCAGTTACAGCATGCTCCATGGAGATTACTGGGTTACAGCACTTCCAGAGGTGTATTCGTAGGTGTGTGACATCAGCACGATTGCCAAAGAAGGGCATTTCAAGTGTACTGTGAGTTGTATATGTCTGTTACCTGTGTGTACCCACTGCTTACTGTCATGAAAACACATTTACACCCACTTAAAAGTGTCTTATTCCATCCTAATTGACAGTATCAACAAGGCTTGGAGGTCTTGAACCCTGGACCATGCACACTGAGGTCACTGGGCATACCACTAAGCCATCTGGGTTGTATACATGGTGCATTAAGTTTATAATGCACATTTTACTACAGGTATTCCACAGTACTGAAAACAAATGGGACAGTCACTTTGTGTACATATGTACAGTACCCTTGAATGCACTGCACTGTACTCCGTGAAACAACAAAGACAAGCCTACTTCTGTACAACTGTCATAACTACATATACATACATATATATATATATATATATATATATATATATATATATATATAGATATACACCTACGGGATGTGTACACACACACATATATATATGCATATATACACAGACAGAACCCTAGCCATATATATATATATATATATATATATATATATATATATATATATATATATATATATATCACACACACATGTATGAACATCCTTTGTGACACAGAAGGGTTCCAAAGGAACTGACTTGTACACAAAACAGAGGCATCTCTTGTGTTATAACATTCAAATCTTAATCAGTTCACCAGAGAAGGGATGGTTGTTGTGCATGTGGAGTTTGGGGTGGGGAATGATGACTAATGTAATCTACCCTGGGGATTGTGGAGTTTTGGTGGGGAAATGATGGGTATGGACTTACACCCCCTCGACCACTTCTGTGTCACTGCTCAACAGTGGCACAGGAAAATAACATACCCAACTGTAGTCATGCCTGACTGTGTATTCTTTACCATTCCTAACTATGTAATACTTTGTAGACATCAGTCACCACAGATGGCTACCATGGTGTGCTAAAAGACATTACACATGTGTATGCCTGGCCACAGGTGGTCATACACACAAACACGCACACACTTGCCAGTATTGTACATACACGTCTTGCCTATGTAAAGGGAACTAGTACAATGGTATGAAGTTGGGGTATGTACCACAGAACACATACAATTACACTTACTCTGATTCTACTTCTGAGCTGGGTAACATCACAGGACTGATTACTTGCAGTGGGGAGGGGGGGAGAGGTTTAGCAGTTGACAAGAATAAAGGCCAGTGCAAAAGGAGATATCTCTTTAGAATGCAGTAAAATCCACTGTCTTGACTGGATGCAGACACAAATACATGCACAACCACACTCAGCCATTTGCTAACACACACACACTCAGGCATTTGCTGAGACACACACAAACACACCCACACAGTTGCCAGTGTTGGAATAAGAACCCCTGCCTATCTACAGATCACTATTACAGTACTACGTAGTTATGAGATGCACCACAGAGTTTACACATTCCAAGGCAATCAGAATGCCCTTCTAAGATTAAGGACAACAACAGGGAGACTGACAGTCACAAAGTACATAGCTGTAAACCTGTGTGTTTAAAGTAGGTGTCCATTACAACCTGTATTGCACAAACTAGACACATCATCTGCAGGTAGTACATAGGTAACCCGAGAGGTATAGTTGAGGCACAACAGGAACCTGAACTGGAGTATTCCCATCTGTCGAATGGACAACTACTATCACTATACGTGGTTACAGTGGGCATGCTCATACACTTAGTAGCATAGGGTCATTTGGGATGCACTATGACTACAACTACACAAGGTTATACTGGGCTTGCTCATGCACTTAATAACAAAGGGCTTGTTGGATGCACTGACTCAAATTGCACAAGGTGGCAGTGGGTACGCTCATACACTTAGTAGCACAGGGCTGTTTGGGATGCACTCTGATTCTAACCAGAGAAGACCACAGTGTGCATGCTCATACTCTTACATTTACAGAACACATTGTAATGGACTCCTATTGTAAACACACAAGTGTACAGCTATATACATCGTACCTGTCAGTATATATGCACATCATACTGATTTACTACCTGATACCTGTATGTGGCCCGTAAATGATATATATGTGTCTGTGCTGTGTGATACATATGCATACATGTACATGAAGTACTGACATATACATGTGAAGTATACACAATCGTGCATGCGTGGACGTGACAGACAATACATAAACTGGGACACACAGGCAGATGCTACCTACAGCATGTGTCACACACCTTGCTGCCCTGAAAGGCATACATTGATAGTAGGTTGTGGACAGTGGCATGTGCAAGCATAATGTGTGAGCCCCATTGTCTAATGGTACTGAGGTGAAGCTGTCAAGATGACCTCTCCCAGCTGTGTTAGTAGTTGTCATTAGCAGGACTGCTTCCCTAAGTATATCTCACATTGGTCATATACACAATTTCTGCTGCTGTCCATCACCTTACATGAGGCATTTGCTATCAAGCACATTACTGCTACTTGCAGTGATGTCATGGTATGAGTGGCAATTGCTAGACCAAAACAATGAGCCAATGTCCTGCTGTCATTATGAGGTTGTCCAGTGTCTGTCATTCTGGGCTGTCATGACTGAATGACAAGCCTTCAACACAGAGCACATGCATTCCAAGGCAAATGTCCTACACACAGAAGTAACACCCTGACATCTACAAGACAATTGCATTGGATGCTTATGTTAACCAGTGCTAGATGTGTGGCTGTAGTAATCAATTTGCTCAGTGTAGAACCTACAATGGGGAATACTAACATCTGTTCAGTGAGGAACACCTGGCTGAAGGCTCTGTAGTGCACAATTGCACTACCACCATTTATTTATTTATTTCAGTTTGATTACTGGGGAAATCCACTGGGCTAATGGGCCCATTTTCAGTGGAGGCCTGGGGAGAAAAGCTCCAAAACAAACAAACAAATCAATACATTTATATATACAGATTACAAAAATAATTTCAAAGTACATGCTAATCCATGTTCAAATTCTGAATTACAATGAGAATTCCAGTAAACAAGTAAAGTCAAAGTCACTCTAAGAAACAAGTATCAGGAGGTTGTAACAGAAGAAACACAACAATTCCACTTTTGTTTTGAGAGAAAGGCAATACTTGGGATAATACTGTTTTTTTTTTTTTTTTAGTGCTGTTCACTAAGCATAGTGCATTATAGAAAGGAGAACAGGTGCAGAATAGAAGGAGGTTAGTCTGGGGCAAATGGAGTAGAAAGTTTAGGTATTAAAGGCAGAGGAGTGCAGTTGCAAATTCTGTTATGAAAGAAGTAGGAATGAAGCAGAGTTTTGAAGCTGTTTAGGTTGGTACTGGTCCTAAGTGACAAAGGCAGGGCATTCCATTTCTTAGCAAGTGTAAAGGATAAGAGAAGCTGGCCAGCAGGGCATTGGGGTTTTTGAACTGTGATCAGGTTGTGTTGTGAAGATCTAAGTGGTCGAGAGGGGGTATAAGAGAGCAGGATATTTGTAAGGGCTGGGCAGTTTGAAGGGTATAGTAGTAGTAGCTTGAAGGCTGTGGTGAGTTGGAGGAGGTTAAGTTGATTAGGAAGTTCGAGCCAGTTTAGGGTGAGAAGGGAGGATCAGTGATGGGAAGAGGATTTTGCATTAGTGGCAAATCTGGTGATTTTGTTGTAGCATAGCTCAAGTTTGGATGTAAGAGAGGATGAGAGATTAGTTAGCAGGGGGGCACCATATAGGAGGGAAGGAAGGAGGAAGGTAGAAGCAAGGGTTAGTCTAGAGTGAGGTGAGAGGAAGTGGTTGTTTCTATACAATAGACCTAGTTTTATGTGAGTTTTTTTGATATTCAGTTGGATATGTGTATTAAATTTTAGTTGATCGTCGATAGTGACACCAAGAAGTTTGGAGGAGGATACAATTTCGATAGAGGAGTTATTAAGGCTAGTGATTAGGAATGACTGTTTGTCGAGAGAGGATTTAGAGGGAGAGAAAAGGAGTATCTTAGTTTTGTTGGCATTTAGGGAGAGGTGGTTTTGTAGCATCCACTTTTCAGTGGTAGAGAAGGCACTTTGGGTTAGGGCTTGGAGGTCTGTTAGGTTTGAGGCAGAGCAGATTAACATTGAATCATCAGCGTATTGAACGATTTTTGTGTTGGGGATGGCCTTGTAGAAGTCATTTATGAAGATATTAAATAGTAGTGGACCGAGTATGGAACCTTGAGGTACTCCGGTAGGAGTAGGAAGAAAAGAGGAGGTAGCTTGGCCCCATTTCACTGCTTGAGATCTGTTAGAGAGGTAGCTGGAAAACCAGGAAAGGGATTGCGAGGAAAGGTTGAGATTTGATAAGTGGTTAAGGAGGTGTGTATGTGAGATGGTATCAAAAGCTTTGGATAAATCTAGGAGGACAGTGGATACTATATTACCAGTGTCACGGGCAGAGTTAACTGAGTGTAGGAAGGAGGGAAGGGCAGTGTTAGTACTATGTCCAGGGCGGAAGCCGTGTTGGGTAGGAGAGAGAAGCTGGTGCTTGGTGAGGAAAGGCAGGAGTTGTAGGTGGATACAAACCATATAACTCAGATCCACACATGTGGGCCATAACAGTGGTATGGATCATTCCAGGTGGTGGTGTCCACATATTCATAGAGGCTACTCACATATAAAGACCACTACTCCGACATAACTCATCACAGATGAGTCAGGTACAGGAGACAGTGGCAAACTCTGTATTCTAGGTTGAATCCTCATATACATCCACAACCTTGTCCCCAGACTACCAACACACATCCATATGTGGGATGACATAGTATGGTAGACCACCAGATAACCTCCGATTGGTGGATTGTACCTAGGCCTACATCAACTGTGCAAAGTATCCATGTACAGACACAGCTGCATAATGTGTTATGCAATGCAATAATACCACTGTTTTAACCAGCTCAGTTGTACACATACCAGCGTCCCACGAATGTTGTCAGCATTAACACAGTCGACTGTTGCTGTACACCAGTAAACAACACTCTCATGGTTGGATATGACCTAACTGTACCTGCCTTGGATATGTACAGCCCACACTCATACAACATAAATGACATTACCATAGCTTTCATTATCCTTTCTACATACAGGTGGCTGAAGTCATTACACACATGCACATGGCAGATAGCATGCTGATAGTACATATGGTTTGATATCTAATGTTAACAGAGATAATATTCCCTCTCTACTAGTCACCCATAACACCTATCATATCATACAACACCCAATGTGGCATGTATGTCATTAGACATGTCCACCTAATGCAATGCCTACAAACATACCCAAATAACAGGATCATAGGACCTACACAAGACCTGTATTGACAGACTAAGGGAAATCCAGCTCTGCTCTGTATATTCCTGAGGAGTCACAGGTGATATGTTCATGACATGTGCAGACATGTGTGGCCACAGCTCCTACATATATCAAATGTCAACAATTGCAAGCCATGCATGCTGCATGATGTCTGGACACTAGCCTTAGTAAAACAATAGGCAGTACGTGCTGGGGTGAGATGTTTATAAGCCACAGACCTCGCACATGCTTGAATGAATATACTGCCTAGCCTAACAGAGCATATTGCTGGCACTCATCCAGTAAACATGCGGTGTGTGTGGCAAATATGATGTGCTCACTGTTGACCATTACAGTGCCCTGGCTTCACCATGGCACTGTCAAGTAACAGTTTGTAGGAGCATGACATGGAATAATACTGTGTGTGTCTTGCTGATATGTGCTGTTGTCATATATGTACACTTGGCTACTCAAAGGTGGTTGTGTCCTACCAGTACATGAATACAACATGCATTATGGTGTAATGCTGAGGTATGTTTCACACACGGCATGGGGAAGGTGTGGACTGTATCCTCTTGACCTGCTAGTGCACTTACTGATGTAGACCGCATATGTGTACATGTATTGATGTTTGTGTAGATTCCATATGTGTGCAGTGTCTGATGTTTGAAAGTGACTGTTGTCTTAGTACATCGTGCTGTTGCAATACAGCCTCAACATTGTCAACTGTACATGGTGAAATGCTCTAAGTACAGTAAGCTGTATATGAGGTATGGACAGATGTTTGGACATGACTAAGTGGTGGGGCTACTTTGCAGATGAATGATTATGGAGGACAGCTCACTGGTGTTACAACCATTGCCAGGGTACCTTTTTGGCTGGGCTTGTATAGGCCCCAGGGCCGATAGCCTAGTACCTACCTATGAACCTACAATAACCTGTGTAACTGCTAAGGTCAGGTTTTGTTAATTGAAGTGGAAGACAGACAATTTAGAATGCAGTAAGGGTGACACTGAAGGCAATCCTCTTGACACCAGTAACTGTAATACCTCCCCTATGCATATGTTGTGCATATATCAGCACAGTTGGCAAAAGAAAGAGTCAGTAAGCTTTGTAGCGAATGCGATAGTGCTGTACTTCTGTAATACCTATCATGAGATAGGCAGGTGTTTGATTCACAGTACTGGTGTGTGTGTGTGTGTGTGTGTGTGTGTGTGTGTGTGTGTGTGTGTGTGTGTGTGTGTGTGTGTCCATATATGTCACGTATGGTTGGGAATACATCCCACATGTTTTCACTCTCCTAAACACTGTTGTTGACATCAGTACAGAGTGAAGTGTAAAAGGAAAAGTATACGCAGGTGGTTGAACCTCACACATGTCAAGTGTCTGTATGTGTGTGACATAGGTGTATATCTTTGTGAATGCCACAGTGTGTGTGTGTGTGTGTGTGTGTGTGTGTGTGTGTGTGTGTGTGTGTGTGTGTGTGTGTGTGTGTGTGTCTGTCCATATATGTCACGTATGGTTGGGAATACATCCCACATGTTTTCACTCTCCTGAACACTGTTGTTGACATCAGTAGAGTGAAGTGTAAAAGGAAAAGTATACTCAGGTGGTTGAACCTCACACATGTCAAGTGTCTGTATGTGTGCGACATAGGTGTATATCTTTGTGAATGCCACAGTGTGTGTGTGTGTGTGTGTGTGTGTGTGTGTGTGTGTGTGTGTGTGTGTGTGTGTGTGGCTGTCTGGTCCCTGGAGTGAGGCTGTAGTTTACCATAGTGAAATGTTAATGCCCCCTCCCCCAGCCACTCAATGCAATCTAGTATCCCTGTTGATATCATCAGTCTTAGATGGGCATTCTTACTGCCTGTTAACATGTACACCCTAGGGTGTGACCTGTTGTTACATAGCCTACTGATGAACCCTCCTCCCCACATACACTCACTGCACTGTAGTATCCCTGTCGATGTCCTTGATCTTAGGCCATTCTGACTACTTGTACATGTGTAATCTCTGTGGCATGTCTTGTAATTGTGTAGTACTGTAATGATGATATGCACATAGGCAGGGGTTCTCATCCGAACACTGGCAAGTGTGTGTGTGTGTGTGTGTGTGTGTGTGTGTGTGTGTGTGTGTGTGTGTGTGTGTCAGAGTGTGTGTTACTGTGTCTGTGAATCCCTGAGTGTGTGGGTGTGTCTGTGTTTGCATGCTGTCATGGCAGTGGGTATTACTGCTTCCCAATAAGAAGCCACTGTTTCCACTGGTCTTTACCCTTGTCATCCACCATACCACTCTTTTACCTCCTCCCCACTCCAGGTAACTATACCTGTGATGTCACCCACTATGTTTGTGATGGCTCTGAACACAGTAGCTTAGTGCAAAGCTATCATGCTCTTGGAGCATTAGAACAGTAAACATAATTGAAACATGGGAGATTATAACTGTGATGTGGAAGCTACAAAGTGCATGCAGGTATTGTCATTCAGACCTGTGAATAGTCAACATGTACATATGGGACACTAACTGCAAACACCAACATCCCCCGGCACATGCAACTACACCTGAAAGAGGAAGGCAGAACTTCAAGATCAACATGCTGTTAGTGTTGTTACATGATACATACTGTCAAACGTACAAAATGCATTCTAAAACTGAAATATATGGTATGCCTGCTGCCTGCCAACACTACTCAACAATTTTAATATACAATTGTCTACCTAGTATGTTCAACCTGTGCATCAGACCATATGAACATGTCCCTGCACTGATGGTGTGGATGACAGGGATGCGGCACAGACATCATCATATTCTTAGGGTGATAATGTTTGCCAGAGGCCATGGCTGCACCATTGGATGACATCATGTGTGTGTTAGGGCCTGTGACATCATTGGGCATATGTGGATGTTATGCATGTGTGTGTGTGTGTGTGTGTGTGTGTGTGTGTGTTGAGATGCCCTACATTTGTTTCCGGTGTGTGTGTATGTATGCACACAGGTCTGACATGTGGCTGGCCTACACAGGGGTATTACCTTCAGCTGCAGACTGTACAAGGCAGGTTTCACAGTTTACGGTGTCCAGCCACGGCCATGTCACCTGCACATGCCAGGGGCTGCATGGGCATTACCAGGAAGAGGTCCAGATTGGGTACTCTCTGATGACACATGTCCACTGGTTTTGTGTCCCTGTTGGGACCATCCAGGACCACGTGCACGTCGCCTGCTGTATCTTGGTGTGAACAGCACAGCACCAGTTGCACTGCTGCGGCTACTGCCACTATGGGAGTGGGCATGTTCAGTAACATGTTCACGTAGACCTTCAACAGGTGATGTAGCTGGCGTACACCCATTTGCCTGATGCCTTACTCCCACCAGATGTTCCAGCACAGACATTCCACACTCGAGGATTGACATGCCACGGTCAAGGACTCTCACCATGTCACCCAGTCATCTATCCAAAACATCTGCAAGATGGTGGCGAGCACTTGCAAGTGCCTGGATGTTGTCAGTTAATGGACAGCAGCCCTCTGAAGCCTCAGACTGTCTCTGTTGTGCCATTCAGCACATGTCTGTGCCTCCATTACAGCTCGAAACATGCGTCTGGTGACTCCAGTTGATGTGCTTTGTCTTGCAGGGGCATGTTGGCCAGTGGCCCTCCTATGAGCAGCACTGGGCACATGCTGTGTGGGACATCACCATTCAGATGACTGGGATCATGGTGTGCAGGCACACCTTCCATAGTCTCCACACTTCACTGTTCCATGCTACCACCTACCAACTGACCTTCCTCTTTGGCCGGTGGTGATGGGGTATGTGTAGGCAGGGGAACTGTGTGCGAGGATGAGGGGGATACAGGTGGAATGGCAACCAATGGCACTGATTCAGACCCTGACAACCCTGACTGTGCCTCAATCATACTATCATCATCACTGCTAGAGTCTGTGGGGACAATAACATCAGGTGGACTGCACGAGGGCAACACCTACATCAACACCTGTGAGGGGAAGAGAAGAACTGTACATTACAAGTTATACCAGACACAGACACACACACACAGACAGACACACACACAAACACATGCTACATGCAGGTGATATGGCAGATGGCATTCAGCTTAGACAATTATAGTGGTAGTTATCATACATCCCTGAGTTGCACACAATGGCATGCATGTGTTATAGCAGACAGCATGCACCTTACACAATTATAGTGGTGGTTAGCATACATACCTGTATTGCACCATTTGTGTTAGTAGCCTATGGCCCATACCTGCAACACAATGCATGGCACGTTGCACTGCATTGCCATGGTGTGTGCAACATACACCACGTGTTAACAGACCATCGCTGTCCTTTGTACATCTACCACTGATGCTTTGTGTTGGCCACCATCCCTATGTGCGAGAATTAGCAGAAGGGTATGTCAATGGCATACTATGTTTGCCCGAGTCCTAGTTTGCATATCTCCCCAAAGCAGTGCATGTCTGTTCAATATTATTCCACCTACCCCTGAGTGAGTCTACAGACATTGTGCATGTGGCTGTACACACGTTTGACATGGCTGTCCCTACTTTGCAATGGTGCCACAGACCAGCACTGGTTTACAGTACACCAGCCTGATGTGTGGCATATGACCTTGCCAATCACATGTAGTATGACATGTCTTCTGCTGATGTGTTGAATGACATGCATACATGTGTAACACAATGGTGTCCTTTCCAATCTACAGTACGATAATGATGTCCCAATGCAGGGACGTATTATACAACATGGGCCTTCAGTTGATGCAGTGTTGTCTGTCCGCCCTACAAATATGCAGTGACATACTGCACATTGAGCTGATGTGCATAGCCATTGCAGGGCATCATGTGGCTTCACAATTGCTAAATAGTGTGAGCTACTGACACAGTCCATAGCCTCTGCAGGAGGGTAAATGATGTTGGCGGTCACAATCGCACCTATCAGCAGGTGGGCTGACACTGCACTGATCTTATAAGACAGGCAAAATGGCATGCTAATGCAATCGCCAGCGAACAAGGTGCAACAGGTGGAGGGCCACTCACCCAGCCCCTACTCACACGTACCGAGGAGCTACTGGCCAACCTGGAGACACCTGCAGACCTCCATCCACAAGCTTTGGCTGGTATTGTTGAGATGGGTGTCTCTCAACCAACGAGCCTGGAGTTGCCTGGTAAGTTAGAAGCTGCACATATAACACAACTATATTTCACATAGTTACATGTGTTACTGTAAAATATGTAATGCAACAACATATGCAAGGCATGTATGCACGCATGCCACATACTATAGTCTGCTACTTTATGTATTAACAGATGTGCATACTCCATAGTATAGTGTATTGTACTGGCTTATGTGCTAACATGGACATTGCACCCTGTAGCTGTCACACAGGTGTAGATAATGATCTTACTACTGTGACACTCCTGTTTAGGTACCTCTGGCATTTTGCAGTAACAGCAACCTGTGTCAGGTGAGATTCTTATTATTTACCAGGCTTGATAATGCACAGATCATATTAATTGCATGCTATCTGCCATAACACACGTACACATAATGTATGGTAGTCCTGTTAATAGACACTGGTGAGATCTGCAATGCATCACAGTGGTTACCCATGTGAAACAATTGAGGACTATATGAAACACCTACACTAAACCTTCCAAACTGCCATTGCCAGATGTGTGGACAACTGTGAATACAATGGTGAAAGTGTGTTTCACTGTAGGGACAGGTACTACATATCAGCATTACACATGTTGGGAATACAAACAGTACTGTACAGAGAGCATATGTGTGCACACACTCTAAATGTGTTGGAGCTGGAGTATGACCGGCCCACAGGATACACCCTTGAGGATTATCCCCTTGCTAAACTGCCATTGCCAGATTTGTGGACAACTGTGAATACAATGGTGGAGGTGTGTTTCACTGTAGGGACAGGTACTACATATCAGCATTACACATGTTGGGAATACAAACAGTACTATACAGAGAGCATATGTGTGCACAAACTCTAAATGTGTTGGAGCTGGAGTATGACCGGCCCACAGGATACACCCTTGTGGATTATCCCCTTGCTATGAATATCACACAATGTCATGTGCTATCTGACATGTCCATGACATGTACTGGGCTGACTGCAACACTGCTCAACTATCCTGCAAAACATGATGTCTCACATCCCATACATACCACCCTTTGTCTGCATAACCCTGTCCTCAGCGGAACATATGACATCTATGGGTGTATATCATATGGGATAACATTTACATGTGAAATAAGATGGCCATCACAACCATTGGACAGAACATGTGTACACATGGCCATGGAGGATGGCCAGAGACATGAAGCAATATGCACAGTAGAAGTGATGTACATGTGTGTACACCCTGTTGTACATTGGATCGACACAATACTATGGCCTTTGTGTAATGGTGATATTGCAGATGTGAAACATTAAACATCATACAGGCCTGTGCACAACTTGTGTAGGCATAACATGAAACCACCACATAACATGCCTTGAACATCTTGAGTGTGTCACAACATGAATGCATTCACCTACCAAATATCCAAATACATACATGTGTTGCACAACACACACATACAACCACATCAGGCCACAGATACAGTACATTCACCTTGCTCTTGTCAGACATCACTGTCATGCCTGCTCCTCATGTGTGTGAGGAACACAGATGGCATGTGAGACATAGAGTACTGCTAAGTTAGCCATTTGTGGGCATAGTTGCCAGGCATCGGTAATATGGTTGCAGATGTGCAGGGGTGTCACCCATATTCCCTTCTGTGACCTGTGTCACACATTCCACATTAGGGCTTAGTGTGTATACACCTCAGTGACGTAGGTCACATTCCACATTAGATATGTATTGTACTGTACTGCCGTACAGCTGAACATACCAGTGTATCACATTTATTAAGATTACAAATAAATCTTTGCAAATCTACATGACACTAACACCATTGACATGTATAAGTCACACACATTTGACACTTAATGGTGATGTGATGTTATCGCCATATATGTGTGTATCATGTGATGACATTGCTCATACTCCATGTGGATGTTGTCTTGACGTGGGCATGTCTGTTTGCCTGTACTGGTGTCTTTAACTATCAGCACATGCCTGGATGTGTTCACATTAATGCAATTGACTTAATGCTGTGTATATGTCACATATATAGTCATACATAGCCGTTAGGGACATGACCTGTGACCCTGCAGACTTGCAAGCATGTATGTGTTTTGCCATATACATCTACATGGCACTGTACAGCTGTGTTGCATCCTGCCATATATTGCCTGTTTTGCACATGTGTAACACATGGGACAATAGCTAGCCTGATCGTATTTGCAGGGTTGGATATCAACTATAGCATGTATGGTCATAGTGATTTAGTAGGCTATATGCCCTGGGCAATTTATGAGCCTAGGCAGACAGGTTATCTAGTTGTAGGCAATAGAGAGGTAAGTTTCAGTGGCCAGTTCAAGCAGTGCCACAGAACTGATCCACAGGGTTACTGATATATTTGGCATACAGTCATCGCACCATGTCACAGAGAGGGGTGATGTGCAGCTTTGCTTGAATGGGATGCATAGTATGGCAAAAGTATGTTAAGTGTATGGGACAGAGATCTGTCAGGCATGTTGTGATCCTTGTACTGGAAAGGTGGATGTCCATGAAGTATGTGTTTATTTGGGATCAGGATGTATTAACACCTCTGGGTTGGACATGGCTTTATTCAGTGTTTGCTGCATGCTACATAGTGCAGCTAGGGATTGGGAAGGGCAGTGCAGGCCATCAACACATGGGCAATAACCCTTAAAGGAAATATGTGATCTATTATGGGTCACATGAGTGTTGAGTATGGCTGAGCAATTATCTCTATATTCCTGGATGACACCCTGTCATGATTAGGGGTGCCACATACAACTACCTGACTGGTGTGGTGAAGTAACTATCAAAGGAAAGACTACTGTCCAGCTGCATCCTGTACACACACAGTTGCCATTATGTTGACCGCTGCCTAGGTGGTAGTTCATGGGTACAGGGTTTTTAACATAGGGGATGACAATGCAATACTTAGCTGTCAGATTGTGGCCATATGTCACACACCACACATCTGACACACAAAGGTCCTTCTGTATGTTGAACAGAGTCACACATTGAGTCCACTATTGCTCCTAGTTCATAGTAATTTGCAAACATCAATAGACTGATGCCTTCTGTGTTAGTTTGTGTGGTATAGATAACAAAGAGGGGGAGTACCAGGAATGAACCCTGTATTACTGTGGCTGACACTGGTTTGATGTGCGTGTATTAGTCAGACACCTTCTGTAGTGTTGGTTCTGCCAGCAGTCCAGTTGCCAACCACTCCTGTGACATAGGAATATATACCTAGTTTACTGAGTGTAGCTGGAACACAGTATGGGTGATGGTGTCCTACGACCTGGCAAGGTCATGATATGCAGTGTGAATCAACCCTACTGTCATCTACATCTGTACTGAGTACATCAAATACGTTGATCACGGTTCATGGCCTTACAGACCAGAATCAGCAGGTTAGTTGTGCACTATTTCCCATTATCAATCCTTTGTGGGGTGTGATAACTGTTGCTTTGCACCATTTGGTGTGTACACAGCCTGACATGGAGCTATGATTGAACATGATGTGTATGTGGATAGCTGATTGTTCTTACATTTGTGTAGGATACACACTGGGATGTTGACAAGTCCCATGAAAGCTGTATGTATGGCTTTAGAGAGTGCAGCTTGTACCTACATAGTTGTTATTACAGGAGCCCTGTAGTGTACATGGATATATTGCTAAGTGTACCTTTTGGGGGGGGTGGGAGTGGGTTTAGGTTCTGCAAGACATTATCTGGATGAACAGGTGCTATTTCTGTCGGTGCAGTACTTCCCATGCCATAGTGCTGTGCTGCACGGCAGGTCTCGTCATTGCCATTACGATTAATGACACAACTAATGAATGCTCTGTGCTTGGCCTCATAATATGTGGCTGATTAGTTTTACAATAGCTTTGTGTGGTTTTATATGGTGTATCTGCATCTTACTGAGGCTGACCTAGGATCACCTACACTTATGTGTGTTCACTCTTGCAACAGTTACTACCTTCTGTGGTACAGTTTAAAGCATGGTACCACTAGTTTGCCTTCTTGTTTGTGTTTGTTTGAATCCTGGTTCTGTTTCAATGGCACAATTACTGCACGTATATCACTGCTTAAGGTTCAATTGTGCAGAATTCAGCATTTGCACAGGCATTGTCCATCTGTATGGGTGCCATGACAGTCACCACTCTGCTCTTAGGAAACATAACCTTGACGTTGGAGACTGACTATGTGTAGCATGCTGTTAGCCCTGTTTTGTGACTACTGTGATCCAGGTCATTGGGGTTGATGGAATCTAACATGCATTGAGTGCAGGTGTTGGTACATGAGGAGTCTTCCTAGTTCATAATGGAATAGTTGTGAGTAGCCATTATTATGGTTTTCTGTCTTAGACCTAATCTTCCCCATTACAGTACATTATGACAGTTGGGAAATCCACAGCATGGTGGGTGATCTGTCTCAAGGTGCAATTTGAATTCCACTTTGGCACAAAGGTAGTTGCTCAGCATAATGCATCTGAAGTTATGCAAGTGCAACTAGCGTGGGAGTGTGTACATATCCTTCAGGAATATGGACACACCTGCGGCCCATATGTTCCAGTAAAGGATAATGGGCAAGAGATGAGGTATGTGTTATAACATGGTCATGCAGGTGTGCTCTCCGGAACATTGAAACATGTCTCAGCCACTGCACAGATATGTTCTCCATGTTAGGAATTGACATGTGTGCCCATATAGTGTTTCTAACATGTATCATTGTGTAGCGAGACCCGCAATTTATTGCTTGGCTGTCTCTGTAACAGCAGTGGACCTTCACTTGAACTGTGCATGATGAAGACACTATAGGGAAAGCATGAGCCCTAGGCAGTATCCAGATTCCCAGGGGTTACAGGTGCAGGCCCTGTCTGGCAAAGCATCATGGTCTGTCAACCATGTTATCCCAGGCAGACAGATACTGGATACCCTTTGGCTTGCACCACTACACCAGATAATTGTGGAATACAATCCTTTTGTCCCTGTACTGCAGTATCATTCTGGCCAATGGCAGAATGCTACCCAGGCCTTGGGACATGCCTGCATGGGCTACAAGACCTGACAGTTCTTACATGTGTTTCCATGCAGTCCAGGCAACTGCATCATAGGTCCTGCACAACAACATGGAATATGCCAGAGCCATGTGTATTGTTCAAAAGGTAGTCTGAGTGTATGGGTATGTGACTAATCATGGCAGACAGGCAGCTGACAGTATGTATGCCGTTGTATAGGTTGGTGTGTAATATAGTGCTAGAGTTTGCATTCACAAATGAGTACTGTTGGGCATGTTTCCAGCCATATGTTCTGAGGTGTGGCACAATTATGCAAACTATGTCATACAGTTTGTGTATTTCATTGTCTGTCTCTTCCAGCTTGAGAGGTCACTTGTTTGGCCAGATACTTAGAAGCGTTTGTGAATGTGTGTTATTTCTGGTAGTGTGTGCGGGGTGTCCTTACTGTTTTCTGGTAAGGGTATGCGTTGGTTGTGATGGTGAGATGCATGTGTTAACCTACACCTCATGACTGTCCAGTCCAGTCATGGCTGCAGACTGGGCTGCCTTCCAGCTTACCCCTGTAGCTGCATCCCAAACAATGTGTGGGGTGTGGTGTTAGGTGGGTTCGGCAGTGTACATGGCATAGAGATTACATGCCGCCAGGATGGCCACATACACAAAGCTGACATTAGTAAACACTAGTAACTGACTAGTGGACATGCCTGTATGAGCATTCAGTACTACAAGTACCAAGTACTGTATTTAGTTTACTTATTGCTTACGAAGATGTTTTAAACAATGATGCTCACATGTAAATATTTGTGTTATGGACATGACAACACTGGCTATTACGGAAACATTGTAGCTACCTTTAGCAGCAATCCTCCTCTGAGGAGCACATCACATCCTATTAGTTGATTACAAATAATGCAAGTGTCTATGGGTCTGTTTACTTCTCTGGGTATATGCTCACATAACCACCAGGACCATGAGCTCTGTTGGGCACAGACACCCACTCTCCAAACAGAGTCATGTATCAATAGACTTTGATGCTACTCTCAACAAGATCAGGATATAATCAGGTAGTCTAAGCCATCACCTATGAAGCAGCTATTACACAAGGGCAGCTGTCTCCTACATCTTACACTCCTACTACAGATGTTACACTGGAGTTAAAGATGATATGCAACCTGTTTCATTACCAGTACTGTGCACTACCTTACATACAGTATGTGCAAGTGGCTGTTAGGTTGGCAATGAGAGGTTAGGCTACACAAACCTGGTAGTTCATCCAGTGTGTCTCTACTCTCAATATCCACTCTATGTAGGTGTGCACATAGCCATTTGGCCCAGCCCTGTAACAAGGGTCACTATACATTTGCATAACATGTACACATGCACAGCTGTTATTGCTTGCAAATGATACTAAAGAGGTTGATATTACATGTGTTATGTGCATGGATAGTTACCTAGCTCTTCCAATTATCTTTGCTATCATGCTGCTAAACTGACAGATGAATACAAATGATATGTATCCTGTTACTGAGTATTGTAATTGTCAATAGACATAACTACCGTTTGCATAACATAACATAACTGCTATGTAGAATGGAATACAGATCTGCCTAAAATACTGTACATTACACAGTTATTGGCACAATATCCCACAATGCACACCATATTTGCACGGTAAGCCCACATTTGACATGTTCATCTTACTTATGCACCCATACATATGTTGACTGTTACAATATATCGACGTATACTATCCCCTGTAATAGCACATACTTGTTGGAACAATCCTGACACTGACAGTGGCTGGAAGCGAATTGGGGAGTTCCAAGCCCATATTATCCCTTGTGGTGTATGCAGAGTTTTCCTTGTGACCTACAGCTAGGGTTACCACCTGTCCCACTTTGCGATGGACAGTCCCTCTTTGAGCAGTTGTGTCCTTCAAAAACATTGAAAATATGGAAAATGTCCAGAGATTTTAGGATAAAAATATTTCCTATATTTTCTGTAATAGTTGCATAAAATAGTTATTTTGTATCTGAAACATCTAAATATTACAATAAACAGAATAAGCAACTTAAATGCTACAAGAATAAGTTTTTATTCTAGCAAAAAAGTGAATTTCTGTCCTTTTTACTGGCCGTGGGTATGTTTTGCCCTGCAAAATCTGACGTTTCTACAAAACATGTCCCACTTTGGGCATTTGAAAAAGAGGCAACCCTACTTAAAGCAGTACACACACAGAACACTACAAGCATTACTACTGCTCAACAATACATTGCTACAAGATAGCTATTTCCACTATATGCATTGATTACACTGTAATTCTTACAGAACAGGTACTACTTACACAGACATACTACATGTTATACATACCTTCTTATGAATTGGACAACATCAACATCTGTGCAGTAACTGAGATCTGTCTTAAGGCTCCTGAGAGCACACCAGCTCTACCAGACTACAACCCATACCACACATTTCAGCCACAAAACATGGACTGACACAGACATGGAGGGGGTGTATCCATATTCATTAGGGATACCTACACCTCCAGGTTAGTGGGGCAGCATGATACCTCTGAGATCATCCATGTGCAGCTAACATCAGCCACAACTGCAATGTAAGCTGTGGCCTGCTATGGATCACCCTCCATGACCCAGGACCACCACTCCACCTACCTGGAGATGGTGGAGAACATGACAGTCCTAATGCATACCCTGGCATTGGTCGATGTCAAGTATCATACCATTAAGTGGGAAACTTACTCCAGTACTCACTTCCAGGCCCAGCGCTTCCTGGATTTTATCACCTTATATGCCCTGTATCAGGTGGTAACCTTCCTAACAAGGGGTGGAAACATACTAGAAGTGGTCATCACCAACATGGGCAACAGGTACACCACAGTGGAAGTTAACCAGTCACTGGTTAGATCTGACCATGAACTATTCACTGTTTCCACATCCAGGCATCTCCCCCACCCATGGATACCACAGTGTATACCTTTCCTACAGCTAAATTTACACTACTAGTGACAGGGGTGGGGGGTTTCACAGCCCCCATGCTTAGGGGAAACACTGCTCAAGATACAAACAGATTTACAAATGTAGTCTATAAGCACCTACATGGATGTATGGATCATGCTATCACTGGTAAACCAGAACTCACTCCTCCTAGACAAGGACACCAGTTTGGTGGACCACTGCAATAAACAGGCTATACTACAGAAGTAGGACAGTGTTCCAGACAAACAGCAAATCCCACAAAAGGCGGACATTCGTGACCACTATTAGTATGATATGTAGGTCCCTCATGACATCATCCAAGGCTAACATCAGCAGGAGAATACGCAAGGATTCGAAAGATAACCATAAAGCCTTCTTTGGCTATTACAAGGATCTAAGTGATAACACACAGATTTGCACTGTGCCGGTGAAATATAGCACAAAATACGCTGACCCTACTGATATCGCCAACATCCTTGCAGATACATTCAGTGCATACTTCACCCCCTAAAGAGCCCACAACACTACCCGAAAGGTACAGTATCCCACACATCAGAGACACAGAGGTGGAAATGGCTCTCTGTAACAGCAGAACACAGCGTCAACAGAGGCAGATGTTGTCCCAGACTGAACTTGCAAAATGTACAAGACAACCTGACCCCCCCACCTAATTAAGCTTCCCAACCTCAGTCTTTCCACAGGCTATATGCCCATACAATGGTGAGTGGCAACAGTTATTCCACTCCATCAAGGTGGAATCACAACTGACCATGGTAACTACCACCCCATAAGCCTGACTAGCCTGGTCTGCAATGGTATGGACTGCATCCTTATGGCACTCATTAACAAAGACATTGGTAACCTCCGAACACGTGACCCAACCCAGGTCAGCTTGGTTGAGTGCAGTTCATGCCTACTGAACCTGTTTGACATGTTACATACAGTCACCAAGACATTAGATGATGGAGGAGGTGGTTCACACATACTACCTGGACCTCGCCAAGGCTTTTGACACCATGCCCCACTCAGGTATTATTGATAAACACACCAGGCTGTCCATACACCCATATATCACAGGTTGGGTTGCCAACGGGCTTACACACAGAACCCACATGTTATGACTAGCGGTCTCCAGGTCCAACTCTTGACCAGTCACGACTGTTGTCCCACAGGACTCAGTCCTGGGAGCCCTATGTTTAGCATATACTTCTCAGAGGTACAGGCAAACACAGGTGGACTACAGCAGACCATGTTTGGCAATGACTGCAAAGTGGGAGCCATGATTGATAGTCCAGCTGACACAGATATCCCTCAAGGGGCCTCAAAGAGACCGTCACAGGGTGTCAATGTCACAGCCTCCAGCCAAGTGCCATTAACTGCATGGTCATTCCATTGTGGAATATTAAGCACCCACATATTAACACATAAGTGGCAGCCACTTTAATATGGACGAGGTAATGGGGTATCTGGGGACTAAGGTAGATAGTGATAGCCCCTTTGACAAGCATATCTCCACAGTAGTTAGGACATGCTTCTATGTAGGCCATTCGATTACTAAAGGATTCCAATCTAGACATACTGGGGTTATAGTGCCCCTTTACTCATCACTCATCAGTCCCATCATAGGGTATAATAACCAATTTGGGATGTACCTCAGAAGACACTTCCAACAGCTGTGAGGTCCACGAATGTACCTCGCCAAGGGGAATACTGGCTCCAACATATGGCCTATGCAGCCAGACTGAATAAACTCCTGCTTTACTCAGTGGCATCTCGTTTACCCAGATATGATCTCCACTGGCCTACACAGCCATGTCGAACTCAGGCTTAATGGATATGCTTTACCTATGGGAATCCATGTCACAGTGAGCCACACACTGTAGTGAGATGAACCTTGCCACAACAATAACTGGAAGATGCTGGAGGGGCAGATTCCTGTCACAGACACTCCCCATACTTTGGAACAACATCCCTAACTACATTATACAGAGCCCCTCACTAACACTCTGCAAGAAAAACCTTAAAGACTGGATGGGGAACAGTAGCTACACCCCAGGGATCCCACCATTGGCTCTGCTCCACAGAGGGACAGTTAATGAATCAATGGGGTGGCAAAAGCTGGTACACGTTGGCTGGGCTTATGAATGGCCTCTGGCAATTGGCCAAGTACCTACCTATAAATCTATACATACAGTATCTGCACATGCTGATAGCTTAATTTACTGTTCAGGTGTTGACTTACCTTCTGCCAATGGCAGTTGTGTATGCAATAATTGAGGGCTGCCTATGTTGGATGCACACAGTAGACTGCCTATACATGACAATTTACAGGTAGTTTTGTGTGTGCCATCCATTTTTACTGTGTGCACAGGTGGAGAAAGGTGTCAGTCCCTAGGTGCCTAGACTGTCAGTCTGTGTGCTATACATTCCCTCTTTGCCAAGGCATGGGTATACTAAGCACGCCTCCATCTGCCTACTGGGGCTGGATTAGGGTGTTCATGGTCTGAGTACCTCTGTGCCTGTGGGGACCTTGGCAATGGTGGTGGGCTGTGAGGGCCTTCACCATTCTGTCCCTGCTGCAGCTGTTTCTGCAGGACCATATTGTGTAGCATGGCACATACTATGAAGATGTGGGCACACATGCCTGGAGAGTACTGCAAGGCTCCACCAGATATGTCCTAGCAACGGAACCATGATTTTAGCATCCCAAACACATGCTCTATGATGTTTCTGGTTTGTGAATGTGCCTCATTATGGCATTCCTGCATGGGTGTGTGTGCATTTCTGATGGGAGTCATCATCCACGGTTCCAGTTCATAGCCAGCATCCCCCACCAGGTGGCCATTTGGGATGTCCCCCCTGGCAAATAACTGATACAGCTGTAAGGCATACCAGATGTGCAAGCCGTGATAGCTGCCAGAACACACATCCATGATAATGCCCTAGGAATTGCACATGACCTGGCAGTTGAAGGCGCCTACCCTGCTCACTGGGTGGTGACTTGCGTGCAGTCTATTGCACCCAGTACCTCTGGGTATTCTGCCACACGGTGGAAGAGATGCATATTGCTGGCCAAGTCTTCCTGCATTCGGGGGAAGTATATGTGTTCATTGGCATGTGGTAACATGGCATCCAGGAACTGGTGTAGTACCCTGGATGCTGATGCCTGTGAGATCCCCATGATATCCCCAGTTGGTCTTTTGAAAGGTACCTGTAGCTAGTATTCTTAGGATTACACATACCTTCATATCCACTGGGATGGGTTCCCCTCTGTTTGTTCTGGCTCTGAGGTGTGGCCGGCACAGCTCCACAAGTTGCTGTAGAATGTCCCTATCAATCCCTGTAATGCTCTACTATTTCCAGATCATGTTGCCCAAGGTAGGTTACCCTGGGTCTGAACACTGTCCTCCTCCTCTGGTGCCAAAGGTGGTCATGTGCATCATCCACCACACCACCTTCAGTCTCCAACACATGCTGGTGGATCAAGGCTATGGCAGCCCCTAACATGTACATACTAAATGTTCCCCGCCTGTATACACCACTGGTGCAGAGTGTATGGGAATACACAAATGTGTGTGAGGTGCTTTCACACTTTATACTATTGTGCTATGGATGCTGCTGATGTCAGTGGGTGTGTATGAGCTATTCCATCTGCAGCATGTCTTAATTATGGGTTTTGCAATGAGTACTGCAAGTGTGGGGCCTTTACCGTGGAAATCTGCTTGCCTGCCATGGTTAATCTGTTGCCCTTTAATTAACTTTTAAACCTGGATCCCCTTCCATTATCAGGCATGCATCCACCTGCTGACTTTCTTGTTTTGTACTTTCCCTACCCAGTCATGGCAAAATGTGCCTTGTAGCTGATATACTGCAAATCGGCTTTGTTCTACTTTGACACTTTACTGTTTTCTTTGCAGTGCAGCCCCTCCACTTTCCTGTTCTTCAGGTAGCTGCTTGCAGCCTTGTTAACTGTTGTCAATGGCCCACTGTAGGCTCCTAGGTGTTAATTACACATCTGTACTCCAATTTCACTGCTGCGACATTTCCTTATTTCTTTCCTATATCCTTCCTGGTTCAGCTGCAGTGCGCGCAGTGCAAACCCATTTACCAGGTTTACGCACGTTTTAATCTTCATTTACATGCATACTTGGTTACCTTGTGTACTGTCAGCTAAGCATAGCTATGGCCAGTTCAACACGCCCCTATCCTGCAGCTTTGCCTAGCTCGGGACAAACCGGTTTAGCAATGCTCCAATGTGCTTACAGCAAAGGTGACACACCCATCTCCTGATGTCATGTTTATCTCAAGGGCACACCTCGGTGTTATAACACTACGCTGTGAGGTGCATCCTTATACCAGCGGGGAATCGGCGATTCACTATTACTCCTCTCATTTGCATGGCATTGCCTACTAATTCCTAGTTACTGCACATAACACTGTCACAGCCCCTTTGCAACCCTTGCGCCATAGTATGGTGTAGCATGCCTGCCACTGACTATTATGGGGAAATGGTGATATGTGTTTCATTGCAGTTTTATTCTATATTTTTATATTTTCTTTGCGATCCCCTTTGTGCATCGCTGCCCTGCGCTTCCACGTCGCCATAGTGCAACTATATATATTAAATGTTAATTTTATATTTTCTACATTTTTTATGCCAATGGATATATATTTAGCCATTGGCATATATTAACAATATAATGCATGTGTTTGGTTGGCTATCATGGCTCCAATTTTAGGTTTGCAAAAATGTAAACTGTTTTCTGCGGTTTACATTTCTGCTTGCTTGCACTATGCCTGCACCTCTTCCTGGATTGCTACATACCTTCATTTGCATGCTACACTGATGCACATGGGGTAATTAGCATACAGGGCAGGGGAGGTGTGCGGGTGTAGCCTATGCAGGTAGTGCACGGGGAAACATCTCGTACCTGAATTGCTCAGCGGCCATATCTGGTGTTAGAATGCCAGCGCTATGCCTGCACCTGGCGCAAGCTTCATGAATCCCAGGGATGGTTGATTAGACATATAAAAGTTAAAAGTTTTAAAAAACTAAATTACAAATTATTAAATAAATTAACCTGTCTTCCACACATAGGTTATTGCATAAAGAAGTTTTTTTTTAAGAGAATACTTGTATTTTAGTTTATTTTGCTAGAATGGGGAGCTACCTAGAAATTAGAGTAGAGCAGGTTAATTAAATGTGTAGGTTAGAGGCAATACAGTTTCATAGTTACAGACAAAAGAAGAATAGTAATAAAGTTTAGCTGATGTCAGTGATTGGGGACTTCAAGTGAGACATATGCATGCAAAAACAGCTACTACTTTTTCTTTTTACAGCTCAGATCACATCAGTGTTTGCTATTTTTACTATATATCACAGCCGGTTAAAAATGGCTATTTAGAAGACCAGAGCAGTAGCTATGCACCTCAAGTACGTTATATACAGTAACTAATAAGCTCCTTGAAGCTGCGAGCACTGAGAGCAGCTTATTTTAAACAAAAAAAAGAAATATGCTTTTCAGAGCTTAGACATAAGAATTCACTAGCTTATATTCTGCATTTAATGAACAAGAGCATAAACAACATGAAGCACAGCCTAATAGTAACACTTCTACTATTCAAGCACAGAACAACACTTGCAATACAGATATTCTAGCTGTCACTTCTGCATAAAACATTACAAGCAAGTACAGTCATATCTACTGTAAGATAATAGGGCAACAGTTAACAACACAGGAAGTCAGCAGGGTTGGAATTTAATTTTGTGTCTGCTTTAACTACACTAAACAGGGCTAGCATACAACTGCATATGCATCAAGGCTAGAAAATGCTGGCGTTTTTACTGTATATGAACAGGGCAAACATATGTTTAAGGAGACATCAAAACAAGTCAATACTATCGTTTCAAGTATAATTAAAGCAGGGAAATCATTTACAGCTACACTGCCAACAAGGTTTGGCAGCACCAAGAGTTTGAAAATGGTGGGTTTCCATAGGTAGATAAGAAACTTTGCTTACGTTGCTGCTCAGGTAAGGAGTTAGGCTATTGCAGTTAACAAGGTTTCCAAGGGCTTCTTGGAGCTGTAAGGTAAGTACACCAGATTTTAGTACTTTATTTTGCGAGCTATAGATTTGCAATTTTTAATATTTGTTTTTAGTAAGAGTTACATAGTTAATGTATTGCTAAGATATTTTAGGGTTAGGAATACAATAGCTGGAGGGGCAGGGGTGTACTACACTTTAGCTAGTGCTGTGAGTTAGCCAATTTGTAACAGGAAAAACATGTAGGTGCTTTAGACCCCAGTCAGCAGCTTACAGTTTAAAATGGTAACAGTAAAAAATCTCCACCTTTGCACTTTGTAGTGGGCTGATTTCAGAGTACTATTTTCAGCAGGGTAAGTTCCTTCTTGAGCAGAGAGCACTGTTTTGGGAGTTTATATCAAGGGAGCTACCTAGAAATTAGAGTAGAGCAGGTTAATTAAATGTGTAGGTTAGAGGCAATACAGTTTAATAATTACAGACCAAAGAAGAATAATAATCAAGTTTAGCTGATGTCAGGGATAGGGGACTGCAAGTGAGACATAGGCATACAAAAACAGCTACTACTTATTCTTTTTACAGCCTAGATCACATCAGTGAGAGCTATTCTTACTATATATCACAGCCGGTTAAAAACAGCTTTTTAGAAGCCAGAGCAGTAGCTATAGACCTCAGCTACGTTATATACGGTAGCTAATAAGCTCCATGAAGCTGCGAGCACTGAGAGCAGCTTATTTTAAACAAAAGTTTTTAGTACAATTTTTTAGTAAGAATCCTATAGTTAATGTATTTCTAGGGATATTTTAGGGTTAGGAATACAATAGCTGGAGGGACAGGACTAAACTACACTATAGCTAGTGTTGTGAGTTAGCCAATTTGTAATGGGGACAAACTTATTGTTGCTTAAGACCCCAGTCAGCAAGTTACAGTTTAAAATGGTAATTGTAAAAAATCTCCACCTTTGCACTCTGTAGTGGGCTGATTTCAGAGTATTGTATTCAGCAGGGTAGGTTCCTTCTTGGGCAGAGAGCACGGTTTTAGGAGTTTGTATAAGGGGGAGCTACCTAGAAACTAGAGTAGAGCAGATTATTTAAATGTGTAGGTTAGAGGCAATACAGTTTAATAATTACAGACCAAAGAAGAATAGTAATAAAGTTTAGTTGATGTCAGGGATAGGGGACTGCAAGTGAGACATAGGCATGCAAAAACAGCTACTACCTTTTCTTTTTAAAGCTCAGATCACATCAGTGTGAGCTATTCTTACTATATATCACAGCCAGGTAAAAACAGCTGTTTAGAAGCACAGAGCAGTAACTATGCACCTCAACTACTTATATACGGTAGCTATTAAGCTCTGAGAAGCTGCGAGCACCGAGAGCAGCTTATTTTAACAACAACAAAAAAAAAAGAAACATGCTTTTCAGAGTTTAGACATAACTTTAAGGATTCTGCATTTAATGAGTAAGAGCGCAAACAACATGAAGCACAGCCTAATAGTAACACATCTACTATTCAACCACAGAACAAGACTTACAATACAGATATTCTAGCTGCCGCTTCTGCATAAAACATTACAAGCGAGTACATTCGTATCTACTGTAAGTTAATAGGGCAACAGTTACAACACAGGAAGTCAGCAGGGTTGGAAATTACTTTTGTGTCTGCATTAACTACACTAAACAAGGCTAGCATACAACTGCATATGTATCAAGGTTAGCAAAATGCTGGTGTTTTTACTGTATATGAATAGGGCAAGCATATGTTTAAGGAGACATCAGACCAAGTCAATACGATTGTTTCAAGTATAATTAAAGCAGCTCAAACATTTACAACTACATACAACATACCATGAGGAAGATGATGCTGCCGACAGGGTTTGGAAGTACCAGAAGTTTGAAAATGGCACGTTTCAGTAGGTAGATATGAAACTTTGCTTACATAGCTGTTCAGGGAAGGAGTTAGGCTAATGCAGTTAACAAGGTTTCCTAGGGCTTCCCTGAGCTGTAAGGTAAGTATTTTACTTTTAAATTGCACCAGATTTTTGCACATTATTTTGCTAGCTATAGATTTGCTATTTTTAATACAATTTTTTAGTAAGAGTCCTATAGTTAATGTATTTCTAGGTTTATTTTGGGCTAGGAATACAATAGCTGGAGAGGCAGGGGTAAACTATACTTTAGCTAGTGTTGTGAGTTAGCCAATTTGTAATGGGGACAAACGTGTAGGTGCTTTAGACCCCAGTCAGCAACTTACAGTTTAAAATGGTAACAGTAAAAAATCTCCACCTTTGCACTTTGTAGTGGGCTGATTTCAGAGTACTATTTTCAGCAGGGTAGGTTCCTTCTTGAGCAGAGAGCACTGTTTTGGGAGTTTATATCAAGGGAGCTACCTAGAAATTAGAGTAGAGCAGGTTAATTAAATGTGTAGGTTAGAGGCAATACAGTTTAATAGTTACAGACAAAAGAAGAATAATAATCAAGTTTAGCTGATGTCAGTGATTGGGGACTTCAAGTGAGACATAGGCATACAAAAACAGCTACTACTTGTTCTTTTTACAGCCTAGATCACAACAGTGAGAGCTATTCTTACTATATATCACAGCCGGTTAAAAATGCTATTTGGAAGCCAGAGCAGTAGCTATGCACCTCAACTATGTTATATACGGTAGCTAATAAGCTCCGTGAAGCTGGGAGCACTGAGAGCAGCTTATTAAAAAAAAAAAAAGAAACATGCTTTTCAGAGCTTAGACATAGCTTTAATGAATCACTACTGTATGCATACCTCTCAAGTTTACCTCATTACGAGGAACGTACCTCATTTGGGGTCTTAAAAAGTTCATGTTCCTCGAAGTTCTTCAAAGTTCCACATTGAAAGAGTATGTCACACATTCAGTGTTAGGAATTTTTTTAACTGAAATCCATGATAAATAGAAATTAAGCATATTAATTCATTAAAGGATCTTCTTTATAAGCAAAACCAACATATTTTAACCATCCTATGACCTTCCTAGTTGAAGTTGTTAGTAAGCCACATTAGTATGTGTTCCACATTTTGCCAATTTTTTCCACATTATGAAGGTGAGTGTTCCTCATTTTGGAGATGGAAGGTTGAGAGCTATGACTGTACGCATTTAATGAGTAAGAGAACAAACAACATGAAGCGCAGCCAACAGTAACACATGTACTATTCATGCACAGAACAACACTTGCAATACAGATAGTCTAGCTGCCGCTTCTGCACAAAACATTACAAACGAGTACAGTCATATCTACTGTAAGTTAACAGGGCAACAGTTACAACACAGAAAGTCAGCAGGGTTGTAAAATACTTTTGTATCTGCTTTAACTACACTAAACAGGGCAAGCATACATCTGCATATGCATCAATGCTAGCAAAATATTGGCATTTTTACTGTATATGAACAGGACAGGGCAAACAAATATGTTTAAGGAGACATCAGACCAAGTCAATACTATTGTTTCAAGTATAATTAAAGCAGGACAAACATTTACAACTACATACAACATACCATGAGGAAGAGGACACTGACAACAGGGTTTGGTAGCACCATGGGTTTGAAAATGGTGGGTTTCAGTAGGTAGATATGAAACGTTGCTTACACAGCTGTTCAGGAGATGAGTTAGGTTATTGCAGTTAACAAGGTTTCCTAGGGCTTTCTAGAGCTGTAAGGTAAGTATTTTAGCTCTTAAATTACACCTGCATTTAGCACTTTATTTTGCTAGCTATAGATTTGCTATTTTTTAATGCAATTTTTTAGTAAGAGTCCTATAGTTAATGTATTTCCAGGGATATTTTAGGGTTAGGAATACAATACCTGGAGGGGCTGGGGTAAACTACACTTTAGCTAGTGTTGTGAGTTAGCCAATTAGTAATGGGGTTAAACCTCTATGTGCTTTAGACCCCAGTCAGCAGCTTACAGTTTAAAATGGTAAAAGTAAAAAAATCTCCATCTTTGCACTCTGTAGTTGGTTGATTTCAGAGTACTTTATTCAACAGGTTAGGTTCCTTCTTGGGCAGAGAGCACTGTTTTTGGAGTTTGTATAATCCGAGCTACCTAGAAAACATAGCAGAACAGGTTAATTAAATGCGTCGGTTAGAGGCAAGACAGTTTAATAATTACAGATCAAAGCACAGTAGTAATCAAGTTTAGCTGATTTCAGGGATAGGGCACTACAATGAGACATAGGCATGCAAAAACAGCTACTACTTTTTCTTTTTGCAGCCAAGGTCACATCGGTGTGAGCTATTCTTACTATATATATCACAGCCGGTTAAAAATAGCTATTTAATAGCACAGAGCAGTAGCTATGCAACTCAATTACGTTATATACGGTAGCTAATAAGCTCCGTGAAGCTGTGAGCACTGACAGCAGCTTATTTAAAAAAAAAAAAAAAAAAGAAACATGGTTCCCAGAGCTTAGACATAACTTTAAGGACTCACTACTGTATATTCTGCATTTAATGAGTAAGAGCACAAACGACATAAAGCACAGCCTAACAGTAACACATCTACTATTCAAGCACAGAACAAGACTTGAAATACAGATATTCTAGCTGCTGCTTCTGCATAAAGCATTACAAGCAAGTACAGTCATATCTACTGTAAGTTAATAGGGCAACAGTTACAACACAGGAAGTCAGCAGGGTTGGAAATTAATTTTGTGTCTGCTAACTACACTAAACAAGGCTAGCAAAATGCTGGTGTTTTTACTGTATATGAACAGGGAAATACATATGTTTAAGGAGACATCAGACCAAGTCAATACTATTGTTTCAAGTATAATTAAAGCAGTGCAAGCATTTACAGCTACATACAACATACCATGAGGAAGAGGACGCTGCCGACAAGGTTTGGAAGCACCAGGGGTTTGAAAATGGCGGGTTTCAGTAGGTAGATATGAAACCTTGCTTATGTAGTGGTTCAGGGGAGGAGTTAGGCTATTGCAGTTAACAAGGTTTCCTAGGGCTTCCTAGGGCTGTAAGGTAAGGATTTTAGCTCTTAAATTGCACCAGATTGTAGCACTTTATTTTGGTAGATATAGATTTGCTATTTTTAATGCAATTTATTTTAGTAATAATCCTATAGTTAATGTATTTCTAGGGATATTTTAGGGTTAGAAATACAGTAGCTGGAACGGGTAGGGGTAAAATAAACTTTAGCTAGTGTTGTGAGTTAGCCTATTTGTAATAGGGACAAACTTATAGGTGCTTTAGATCCCAGTCAGCTGCTTAGAGTTTAAAATGGTAATAGTAAAAAATCTCCACCTTTGTACTTTGTAGTGAGCTGATTTCAGAGTACTGTATTCAGCAGGGTAAGTTCCTTCTTGGTCAGAGACCAGTGTTTTTGGAGTTTATACCAGGGCAGCTACCATTCACTTTGTAGTGGGCTAATTTCAGAGTACTGTACTCAGCAGGGAAGTTTCCTTCCTGGGCAGAGAGCACTGTTTTGGGAGTTTATATCAGGGGAGCTACCTTTGCACTTTATAGTGGGCTGATTTCAGAGTTTTGTATTCAGCAGGGTAGGTTCCTTCTTGGGCAGAGAGCACTGTTTTGTTAGTTTATATAAGGGGATCTACCATGAGGAAGAGGACACTGCCGACAGGGTTTGGAAGCACCAAGGATTATCTCATCCATCTCTACTATATAGCACCACTCTCCTTGCTAACCTACAATCCTCTCTTAGGACTAAACTCTCTTCCTGTTATATCAAAATTGCCAAGTTTGCCTCAAGCCACAAGTCTTCTACCCATCACTGTATCACCCTTCACAAAATAAATTGATTAGAGTTACCCAATTATATCACTTCAATTCAACTTATTCATGCTCACAAACTCATATTCAGCCCCTCTCTCTGCCCCTCCCTTTCTTCCACTTTTAAAATGCACCTTCGGGAAAGACTTTTAAGATCCAACAATCATAATCTAATTCGATTGCACAAATCTATCTGTCCTCCTTGAAAAAAAAATCTCCATTTCCTTTGCCTTAGCATGCCAATGGCATGCCAATGGAACTCCCTACCACCATTTATCCATACCATCGCTAGCCACACTAACTTCAAATCCTCCCTTCACTTATATCTTATATCTCTCTGGGAATGCTCCTGCTCACATCCCACATAACTCCTTCACCCTACCCATTTCCTCTCTGCTCTTCCCTTGCTCCCTCCAATTCTCTTCTTCTACCATATTTTTTCTTTTTTCTGAAACACCTCCCCACCTCCCTTCCCTCTCCTCTTCTCCTAACTTGCATCCCTCTCTCCTCCCTACTAACACACTCAAGCATCCCATGCACTCTGCGCCCTACTGTTATATTTCTATAGTAGGAATATATATATATATATATATATATATATATATATATATATATATATATGTGTAAATATTTACTTACATTTTATAACTTTTATTTGTGAATATCTGAAGTTGTATCTTTGAATGCTATGTTCTTATTTGTACTTCTGTATTACTATGTAAATTACAATTGATCATGTGTATTGTTTGTATTGAGCATTTATCTTGTGTATGTTTTATGGAGCTTTTCTCAACAGGACTAACTTGAAAACAAGTTCTTCTTGGCCCAATGAACTATCCTGGTAAACCAACTGCAAATAAATAAAAATAAATCAATGTTCTTGTCTTGATGTGATAAGTTCAAGATGGCAGACCTCAGTTGTCAAGAGTATAAATACATTCATAGTAGGAGTAGCCTTGTTCTTCCAATTCTTGGTGATGACTTTTCTTGCTAACGTTAAGATACCCCATAAAAGACTGTATTTTATTTTCATGACACAGTTGGGAATAGGTGTATTAAATAAAATAAGATATTTGGTCAACAAAAATTTATCATTAAAAACAGACCTTTAAAGAGAATTTGTATTATTCCAATAAGTTTTAAGTTTTATACACTTGTAAAACATATGCTGCCAGTCAGCATTAACATTTAGTTTACACATCTGGCATCCTATGTCTTTTACTATACAGCAATCCAAATTTATGTGGTGTGATAAAGATTCTGTGTAAGAACTTCCAGGAGAATATCCTCCACCTTTGTGATAAAGTAGTTTGCTTGAAGACTGGAGTATTAGTTTTTTATCATCCTCACTTGGGGAATTATTAGTAACAAGTCTAAAATAGTCCCAATAGGTTTCTCTGTAACATACTGTTGATTTCTTAAGTACCTTATATATTTTAGATAGATGTCCCTTTCCAATTAAATTCTGGTGCATAAGAATAATGAGTAAATCAATTAATGTGGGGAAATAATTTCTAACTATTAGTTGCATTAGATTAATTTTATATTCAACTAATTGTCTACAGTTTTGAATTTCTAGCCACATGTCTTTGCTTAACTCAAAGTTATTAATAATATAGTCCATATTTTGTAGCTTCCCATCTATTAATTGATACCAGCATAACAGGTTTTTATCTTTCAATATAGTCATTGTTGCTTAATTGAATGTATAATACTATTTTGAGTATAAGTAATTGAAAATACAAAGAAAATCCATGCTTTATATTCAGGATTCCTGAAAATGAATTTTTTAAGGAGATATAAGAGTTAACTGTTTTTTTTTTGTTTTCTGTAAAATAGTCATTTACTAACCAATAAAATTTGGATTGTGCAGTGGTGTAGCAGTTAGTGTTGTCACCTTCTCCAATTTTATTCTAGGCTGGGGTACCTTCTGTGTGGAGTCTTCATGTCCTCCCTGTGTTCATGTGGGTTTCCTCCGGATGCTCCGGTTTCCTCCCACATTCCAAAGACATGCAGTAGGTGAATTGGACACTATAAATTAGCCCTAGGTGTGTGTATGAGTGTGTGGTGCACTGCCTGAGGAGGGATGGGCCTCAGGCTAGCAACCTGATCCTGTAAAACCCATACCTGCTATGAAAACAATGAGTTCTGAATGCACATGAGCGAATCAAGGAACCAACACAATTTAATAGTAGTTATTTTAGTATGATATGATTTTGTTAAATTATTGGATCTACCCCTTATATCTCCCTGAATATCTTTCCATTTAGAATTATAATTGTTATTTAGCCAGGAAATTATTTTCGTAACAATGGAAGATAAGGAATATAATTCTAAATCTGATGACCAAAGCCACCTCATGTGCAATCTCTAATGTGGTGATTTAAAGACAATCTAGGCCTATTAGGGAACCATAAAAATCACAGAAATAAAGAATTATACTCTTTTATATTTTTTTGGGAGTGGGACGGGTAAAGATTGTATTATATATAGAATTTTAGGAAGGATAATCATTTTACTTAAGGAAAGTTTCTCCTCCATAGTGAAACATATTCCATTTATTAAGTTTGTTTTATGGAGCTTAAGTTATTATTATAATTACAGGTTGTTATTTCTTTGATATTATCAGACAAGATTATCCCTAAGTAAGTGATTTTACCATGCTTCACAATATATTTACATATTTTTTATCTATTTTATTAATGTTATGATCAACAGGTAGTATTTTAGTCTTATTGTTATTAAGATTGGGTCCTTATTTCTTCTGGAATATTTCCATTGCTTGGAATACTTTGATGAGAGAAGAATTGCAATCAGTCAAAGTTAATAGGATATCTGCAAATAATTGTGTTTTGGGGGTTAAATCATTATTTATTAGTATGCATTTAATGTTTTAATGTGATGTTATATAATTTGTAAAAGGTTCCATAACTAGAGCAAAAACAATGGGGACAAGGGACTATCCTGTTTAGTAACTTTAGTGATCATAATTGATTGGGAAGTGTATGAGTCTATCTTAATGTATGCAAAAGAGTTTTCATAGAGAAGTTTGACTAATTGTAAGAAATTGTTTCACTAATTACATTCCTCCAGTACTAATAATAAATACTCCTAATTAACTGATTCAAATGCACTATTGATATCCAGACTAACCAACTTTATCTCTTTTCTGAATTGTTAGTATAACCAATTATTGATAGCATTGTCTTGATATTATCCTGTTCCTGTTTATTATAAACCCAGTCGGATCATTATTTATCAGCATTGGAAGAAATTGTTTTAGTCTAGACGCATAGACTGCCATGAATATTTTGTAATCTACATTTAGTAATGAAATTGGTCTATATGAAGAACATTGTGTTTAGTCCTTGTCAGATTTTCAAATTGTGGATATTAGGGTATGTTTCCAGGATAGTCCTTTAACTATTGGAAATACCTCTAGTAAAATACTCAAAGCATCCTTAATCATCATATTGTATAGCTCAGGTATTATACCATCATTTCCAGTTGCCTTATTGGGTTTTAATTTATTCATTTGAATTTTGAGTTCAGACATTGATATAGGCTTGTCGATTATTTTTATTTGATCCTCTAACAGTCTATTTTCAGTATATTTTTATAAATGTTTGAATTAGATCTTGTGTAGCCATTGTTGGTTTGTGTTGATGAATCTTATTAAAGGGAGACCTTAAAACATCCAAAATATCTTCTATTCCAGTAATCTTTTTACTACTAGAGGAGTATAATTCTCTGATGTAGTTAGATTTAACAATCATTTATTTTCTAGTAGCCACTTTATGCATGGATTTAGGATTTATGGAACAATTAGTTATTTTAATATTTTCTAAATTTATCATAGTTTTATGTTGTAAAGTTTCTAAATATTTACTGTTTAAGCTATTTATTTCTAATGTTATTTCCCTTTTGATTATCTAATTTTAATTTATAAATTTTCCCCGGTAAATCCATCAGTCATTTTCACATTGTTTCCTTTTTTGTGCATACGAACTTGTAATTTTTGTCATACAGGTATGTTTTTAAAGCGTCCCATACAAAACTCTGTGAGATGTTACCTGTATGATTAATTTAAATAAAAGCTTTGAATTTCTTTATTAAAGAACTCCTTAAAGTCTTTCTTATTGGTTATATATACATTACTAGAATTCAATATAACTTCAAATGTTATGCCATTATGATCTGACAATGAGTGAGATACTACTTCAACATTATTTGTTTTGCTAGTGATCTCATTTGAAACATATAATCTACCTTTTCATGACTGTCCCATGCCTGCATGAGAAATGTCTAAAGAAGAGTGAGTCTGATATTGAAAACTCATTTATATCTCTCATATTATATAGATCAGTGAACTCCATTAAAGCCTAGATTGAGGCAGGTTTCTTGCTTTTACAGCTGGTGTTTGAATCCTGGACATATAAAATATAATTAAAGTCACCTGCAAAAATAATGTTTCCCTTTGATATTCATATTATTTCGTCAAACTGCTGTTTAACTGTTTGTATTCCTAATCCAGGTATCCAACAGACATTAATAAAAGTGTCTAGTTTCCATAGAATCTCTATAGTCACTGAACAAAACATACCTTTTTTATTGCTAAATGTATTCAGAATTTTAGGTAGATGCAAAGAATTTTTTGCATAAAATAACCACCCCTCTTCTCCTGTGTTTATAATGAGAGCTAGTCAATAGAGAATAGAGTTTAATAAGTCTGCCAAAAATCTTATAGGTTCATAGGTTCATAGGTTTATACTAGGCTATCTGCCCTAGGGCATTTATAAACCTAGCCAAAATGTGTTTGGCTTTCGCCACCCATTTTAAATTTATTTTGCTATGCCCTTTTTCAAGGTTAGTATACTGTGCCTCTGTCTAACAGTGACACAGAAGTGATACCCGGGGTAAACCTACGATCTCCCATCCACTCATCAAGATTCCTCTTGAAGAGAGTCAATGAGGGACTCTGCCTAACCTGGACTAGGATTTTATTCCAGAGTGAAGGGAGCCTCTGGGTTATGGATCTGTCCCTCTAGGATGTCCTATTTATTTCAGTGCTGAGGTTCAAGTCTCTCAAGCGCGTAGCTCGATGGGATTTGGATTTTCTTAGGTGCAGCATGTCCATTAATTCCGGGTTGGACATGGCTTTATACGTCAGGCACAGATCGCCTCTGAACAGGCGGTATGTCACTGAGTAGAGCTGGAGTTTCTTTAACCGGGCAGCATATGGCATCTGTTTGAGCCCTTTGATCCTCTTGGTGAGGTACTTTTGGGGTCTTTCCAGTTGCTGCAGGTGTCTGGTAAGGTACATAGGTGTTAATCCATTAAGTACAGAAGAAGTAATTAGGGACCTGGGGACCCAAGTTGATAGCAATCACTCATTTGACAACCACGTGACCAAAGTGGTTAGAAAAACATTTTATATAGCCCACCTAATCATGAAGGGATTCACATCTAGATCAGGAGAGGTCATTGTGCCTCTTTACTCATCCCTCATCAGGCCCATCTTCTTTTATTAAGTGTGTTTCCTGTAAAATGATAACTTGGGAATGAAATATTTTTAAAAATGTATATAAACTACCCTTTTTACAACCATTATTTAATCCATTAATATTAATTTATATGCATTTCAAACTGGTCATACTACCAGAATATGAAAAAGTAAATAAGTATTACATATAATACCCACATATGTTTGTAAATAATATGGTGTTGAAAAATTATTATTGTATCCAGTGAACTGCTTACTCATAGAGATAAATGTAAGATAATTAAGGTTGTTAACTGTAAACATTTTATTAAAAATAAAAAAAAATGATTTGTAAACTACTATATATGCACTGTTGGAGTTTAAAACTCTGGGTTTGAATAGCAAATACATATCTAGCATCACTCTCCAGTTATGATATATGAAAGGCCTAACATATCTGACAAAATTAAAAGGAATTTGAATATACATAATATATAGATTGTAAACATTCATTTGCTTGTCATAAAACTTACAAAATGTAAAGCTTAACAGATCTTGTAGTCATTTAGTTCTATTCTATTTATAACAACCTATATGATGTTATAATAAATCCAATCATTTATTTCAGTTCTGAGAAAGTAGAATAGCACAGATACAAAACAGTGCATATAACATTGTTTATAACTATATACTATATTATTAATATGCTATTATATATTACTGATAATGTGACTAACTTGTTAGTTATTTAAGTTCAATTCAAACTGAGTTCTGAGAAAATAGAATAGCACAGATACAAAACAGTGCATATAACATTGTTTATAACTATATACTATATTATTAATATGCTATTATATATTACTGATAATGTGACTAACTTGTTAGTTATTTAAGTTCAATTCAAACTGACAAGACAGTGCATTCTTGGATATTATGGTAGACATGAAAGAACAAATGAACATCTCTATGAAACTGTCTGTTTGTGAGTACTCGCATATACAATTATCATTCAAAATGTGTTTCTTCTATAAATAGGATATCATATTCACTAGAACATACTATTAGATATAAAGTAATAAAAGAGCAACTATAATGTCTAAAATAACTAATAATATATTCCCAGAATTATATTTGTACTAAGTGGTAACATATGGTTGGCACTATACCCATTACAGTCTTTTTAAGAGACACATACATTCCCAGCTTATCAAAATGACTGTGTAATATTGTCTGACTTAGTGAAAAACATGTTATTATTTTTATATCTGTCCCTCCATTACTATGCGTCAGACTTCCAATTAACTCTCAGAGCATGAGCTTCTAATATTGACATGTATTTGAACTCCTCACTTCCAGCTCAAAAAGCACATCCACACAGAAACCAACATAAATCTGCACCACAAACATTGTCATAAACATGTACAATATCTATTGCCTACATATGCTGGACAAGTCGACCAAGCAAGGGGTTGACATCAACAGACATAAAGCAAAATCATCCTCCCATCTTTAAATTAATAGAACAGAGTGTAAGTTGAATAATATAATATCTTAGGATAAAAGTTGAATTGAAAAAATTAATTCTATATTGTGGTGCCACAGTACTATACAATGTATTATATGATTTAAGGAGTGAAATATAGATTTTACAAGTGCTAAAATTGTAATTTTGAAACAAATGTAGCAGAAAGTATAAGTTAATTAACACCTTCTTACTATTTTGCACTTAATTTGCGTGTAAAGATCAAGTGTAAAACAGCATTTTGTGTGGTATTTCTTTGATACTCTCCCTTTAAATCTTGACTGCTAATGTACCTTTTGACATTTAAAACAATTTATCACACATAAGTACTTCCTATTTACCTTTCTTAACAAGTAAATCAAGGCTTCTGACCTTGGCAGGAAATTCAAGAGCTCTCAGGAACTCAAAAAGGGAAAAAAACATGCAGAAATCAGTCAAAGCAAGTACATAAGCTTCAACAAAATAATGCTGCTTTCATTCACAGCTCATTTAGTATTCATGAATTACCTTTTTTACCACGAGCATGAGTTAAAACACAGAAATTGTCTTTACTGCTACATTTCATCTCTTCTAATCCCTCCCCAATAAATAAACTGGCACCAAACATCACAGATAACCCTAAATAAGACAGTAAAACAAAAAAGAATGACGGAATAGGAAAATGAAAACTGTTTCATACACAGTGCATAAATCTACTATTTTATTACTGTATTAGTAAAGAAGCACTCGTAAACAAAATAACAGTTTGATACAACTTAGAGAAAGCACATCCAAGTATCATACAAACAATACCACAGATATTCCAATCAATCATGACGTGAATTAAGAGATAAAAGTTAAAAACATCATAAATATCCAGTCCATTCACAAAACACCTATTTAATGCACTATGAGTAACTTGCTATTATGTTATCACGAGCTATCACTTTAACATTTATGTGGCACACATACGAAGAAAGGCAACTAGGATATATATGTAAAGAAATCTTATTATTAGTTAACAATTCTTAATACTTATTAAGTTAAGGCATATATTTAATATGAAAAATAAAATGCAGAATATTAGCTTAGCAATACATATAGGAAAAGGAAAACTGATATTTATTTACCTTATAGAGATGTTAACCATTAATGGCCATGGTGGTGCAGTGGTTAGCATTGTCACCTCACAGCAAGAGGTTCTCCAGTATGATTCTCGGCTGGAGTGCCTTCTGTGTGGAGTCTGTATGTCCTCCCCATGGTCAAGTGAATTTAAAGACATGCAGGTAGGTGTGTGCATTTGTGGGTGTCCCTTCCTTGAAGGTTGGGTGCTGGGCTGGCAACTTGACAGTGTAAAAGTCACTGCCAATCATTGGTGGACTGGAGTTCCACTGTAGCGACCCCTAATCGGGAAAAGCCAAAAGACTTTTATGGAGAAGTGAACCATTGCTTCCTTCCTTTCACTTATATCTCCAGTAACTGAATTGGTAAAATTTATCACACAAAAATAATTTTGTTATTGAAACAATTAACATCAATGTTGTACTAAGAGTCATTTGTCCATTAGCATCTTTTTATTCTCACTGCATTTCCAAGAACTTGCTTCTGCCTATATCTCCAAAGTGTTATTGTTCCAGTCCATATCTTCAGTTTGGTCTAGAATTTGTTTTGTTTCGTTTATTTTTTTTCTAAAAATGACAGTACAGAGTCTGGGTCTTCAATGTGTCTAATTTCATCTTGAAGGAATATTTTAAGCCTGACAGGAAAGAGCAAATGCACCTTAAACTTTCTTTTCTTAAGTTCTTTTATGAGAGATAAAAAAAAAAGTTTTCTTATAGTCATCACAGTATTGGAATGGTCATTATCAAATCCTATTAGTTTGTCATCCAGTTTAATAGGAGATTTGGAGCAGGCTGTTTTAAGTATTAACTCCTTGTCTTGAGATGAGAAGAACTTAACAATAACTGATCTTGGTGAAGAGCTAGTTTTTGATGAAGTAAAAACTAGAAACCTGTGTGCTCTTTCTATACCATATGACACAGCTACAGATAAATTCAGAGTCTTAGGAAACCAGGCAGTAAGAAAATTGATCATATTTTCTTCTTCTATTTTTTTCAGGCAGTCCAAAAATATAAATGTTATTTCTCCTGGATCTGTTCTCCAAGTCATCAATTTTGGTTGGTAATAAGGTATTCTGTCATAGTAGAAATCCAACATTGTTCTTATCTTTGGATCCTTTGCTGTGTTTGTCATTAAGAGCATCTTCCATTCCATCTATATGAGTTTTCTGTTGTTTTAACATCTTTATGTAACTGATCCATCTGTTTGGTACATTTTTCTTTAAAACTTTCACGTTTGTTATCCATTCTGTCCATTTTTAAAGAAAGTTCTTATGTTAAAAAGAACAGATTGGAGTTCTTTCTTTAAAGTCTAGTCCTGAGAGATTGTCCTTGAATGACTCGTTTCACATCTACTGGTACAGACCTTTCAAATGAATAATTTGACAGGAAAAATCTCAAATATTTAGACATTTTTTAGATAATATCCTTCTGTGTAGTATCAGGTAACAGATTATGTTCAAAAAATGGTTTAGAATATTATAAAAATATAAAATTTCCTGTCAGAAATAGAAATAGAGTAACAGAGCAAGAAAGCTGCTAGTCTGTCAGCATCCTGGCCATGCACCCATCAACCAGATACTATTGATGTCATTCTGAACATCAGAGAAGTATATACTGAAGGGGTGAGAGCCCAGCATAGAACACTATGTTATGCCATTGGTGACCAACCTTTTAGAAAAAAAAAACATGTCAGCAACCCTCTCTGTGTGGGTTTTGTCTGTAAGCCAGTTGTCAATCCAGTAGGCTACATATGGCTCCCTACCCAGTGCCCCACGTCTATCTTAGGGCTATGAGCCCCTCCTAATCCCCTGGAAATGCCCTGAAAGGACTTGCACCAGCAGTGATCCTAAGGGTATCCTGGGTATCTGACATCAACATCTACTCAATGGTTTCTTTATGATCTATCCTGTTATTCCTCACAGTTCATTTGGTTGTGTTCATCAGGCAGGTATTCAGGGTTTCACCCCACCTTCACATTGGCTCAGACATGTGTCCATCCTATCACCCTTTAAGCCAAACCTCCCATTAGCAACATTCCCAGCCTCCACCAGGGATCATCACAAGAAACAATCACAGAATCGCCATCCCACCAGGGATGGTAACACCCATCACTCTTGTTCCATCTGTCACCCAAGCTACTAATCAAATCCACATTGGTTGAGTATTTGTCAGGGTTTTTTCCCTCTATGCCAGCAGAAATTGGATTTGTTTATAGATGCTAGGGTGTTTAGGATTTTAAGAGCATTATCATGCTGGATTTCCTATGAAGTATTGGTGTTACCGATAAATACAGATGTGCCTCCCAGTCCCTGGAAGATACGAATGAATGATAGGTACTAAACTCAGTTAAACAGGGAGTGTTTTCACAAAACTGTAGCCAATGTTCAGTAATTATACAAATTTGCATATGCACAAGGGTAACAAAAGACTCAGTGCTAGGCATTATCTGGATTAGACTGTTAGCATTGAAAAGTACAAGATTTATACAGGATTTATTTAAATTTATTAAGCTGGAAGGTCTAGAGGAGTCTAGAGGAGTAATTCTGCTCACTATGGGTTATTCAATATACAGATGTTCTGTAGGAAGAGGTACAGGCCATCCCTTATGAGGCAAAAAGGACAGTTGAACATTTCCTTTTATGCTGACATCCCACACCCCCAACCTCCCACCACCTCCCAGAATGACACCAGTTATACAGTCAATTGTTGAAATCAGATTATTTCTGTTTGCTTTGTGGCATCATTTGTTGTGATGGCATGATGCTGTTCAAGACAAGTTTCTTTCCAGACTTAGTCACAAACAAAGAGCTAAACCATGCCTGCCTTCATCTCCCCCAGTCTGGAACATCTGAAGTTATTCACACTCACATGGGCACTGAACACATCATATAGGTTCATATGTTCATAGGTAGGTACTAGGCTATCTGCCAGAAGACATTTATTAGCCTAGCCAGAATGTGTTGGCTTTTGCCACCCCCTTAGATTAAATCCCTGTGCCTCTGTCCAGCAGAGCCACTGAAGTGATCCCCAGGGTAAACTTTCTGTTTCCCATCCACTCATCAAGGTTTCTCTTGAAGAGTGTTAGTGAGAAGCTCTGCCTAATGTAGATTGGAATCTTGTTCCAAAGCATAGGAAGTCTCTGGGACAGGAATCTATACCTCCAGCATGTCCTATTTATTGTTGTGGTGAGGTTTAGATCCATAGAGTGTGTGGCTCGAGGGGGATATGGTTTTCTTTAGGTGGAGCACGTCCATCATTTCTGGGTTGGAACTGGCCT
This sequence comes from Protopterus annectens, assembly GCF_019279795.1. Taxonomy (NCBI): domain Eukaryota; kingdom Metazoa; phylum Chordata; order Ceratodontiformes; family Protopteridae; genus Protopterus; species Protopterus annectens. The sequence goes on along the minus strand of NC_056735.1, from coordinate 1,605,486,389 downwards.
TGTATGTCAGGCAGAGATCATCTCTGAGTAGGCAATATGCAACTGAGTACAGCTGGAATTTCTTCAGTCGAGCTGCATAGCGCATCTGTTTGAGGCCAGTGATCCTCTTGGTGAAGTACTTCTGTGGTCTTTCCAGCTGTTGCAGGTGTCTTGTAAGGTACATCCCAAATGGGGCATTGTACTCTATGATGGGTCTGATGAGTGATGAGTAGAGGGGCAAAATGACCTCTTTTGATCTGGATGTGAACCCTTTTGTGTGCATATTTCAGGGGGAGTGATTGATGGACACTAGTGATATCATGAATCTCAACACCTAAAAGATAGCCGACCATCACTGTCTCCTTACTCATCATGTTAAGTGGAGTGTGTGTGTGTGTGTGTGCGTGTGTGTGTGTGTGTGTGTGTGTGTGTGTGTGTGTGTGTGTGTGTGTGTATGCAAAATGAGTCACCTATAATTAGCATTTTGCTTGACTGGTAAAATGCACTGATGGGCTTAGGAGCTTGGGAATGCAGCTTAATAATTTGGGGAGGAAGTAGAGATTTATATCCATGTGCATAAAAATAGGGAATGCAGGTATAGTGGGTGTAGTGTTAACATGTGGCTGTGGTCTGGGCCTATGAATATATCTCATTCGACTTTATGCTAGCAATGGATAGCAGTGAGGAAGAACTATGCTTGCTGCTCACTAACAATGGTGATAAAGAGAGATTGGCCTCCAATATGAGTAAATATTTACAATTCTTACTAGTGAATTCTGCAGTAAGTGGTTTTTAAAGTATATAAGACAGGTGCCTAATGCTAACAGGCTGACAACAGATTAAATTAGGGCAAACTGTGATTCCATGGTAAGAGAGATCCAGGATGTGAAGCCAGAGGTCAGGTAGGAACTATAATAAAAAAAAATTGTAAAACACAATATGATCATACAGAATAAGAGGTATATGAGATTACCTAAAGGGAGAGGAGTTATACAATGAATAGCTAATAGCAAGGATGTGCTCAGAAACACAGTGGAAGCTCACATACACAACAGAGTGCTTGCATACAAGATATTCACAAAAACCCAGTACAAGCTCAGGAGTTACTGACAATAGACAATAGAATACTGGTTACTAAGTGGCACAGTACAAAGTATTGACATCAGAACTCCAAGAACTGTACAACAGGATGCTTAAACACAGAGCAGTGCACAATATTGTACAACATAATACAGATAATATGTAGTGCAGTGCAATAAAGCTCTTTATGTGGCAGTAAAGGGCAATGTACCAGAGCATCACAACAAGTGGTATTGTGCTACATCAAGCAAATAATATGTCATATAGTGCAATTTAGCACAGAGCAGTATAATCCTTTGGGTCACTGCAGAATATACCAGATCATTACATCAAGCATAAACAGCAAAAGACCAACATAAAATAAAATAAAATAAAAATCACTAAAAGCAAGCAGGAACAGTCTCAAAATTACTTGATACGAAAGGAATGTATTGTAGGTGCACAAGATAAAAAATGCAGTTCAGGGGATTCCTGTACTCCAACTGATGAAGAAATTAAATATTAATAATGAAAGTTATAAAGGTGGAGCTTAAGATTGGGTAATACATGACCCAGGATTCCCACTCCTCTTTTCTTGATGTACTGGAAAATATTAGGGTTCAACCAAACACCCTAATAATGGGCGACTTCAACTACCCCACCATTAACTGGGAAAACTGCTCATGTACCAACTCCTTAGTGCAACGCTTTCTGGAATTCATAAACTCCAATGCCCTAGATCAACTTATCCACACCCCCACCAGGGGCAACAATATCCTAGACCTAGTCATTACCAACATGGGTGACCGGTGTTCCACACCTGAAGTCAAGTCCTCGTTGGTCCGATCCGACCATAAGCTAATCACCCTTGATATCCACCCCCCGCCCACACCCCCCATTAAGGAAACCACAGTAGAAAATTTCTTCAAAGCCAACTTCATGCTTCTTAAGACAGAAGTGGTGAACTTCATGACACCCATGTAGATGGATAATACAGTTACAACTGCTGAATCCTACAAAAATGCACTCTATAAGCACTTACACGAGTGCATGGATCATGCTATCCCAAACAGAACCAAGACACTATCCTCCAAAAAAAGGAAGCCAATCTGGTGGTCCCCTGCCATAAACAAAACTGTACAACAGAAGGAAGAAACTGTTGCAAAAGAGAGTAAAATCCCATGAGTGGAGGAGCTCCCTGGTTAGCCTCAGTAAGAAGCTGAGATCCCTTATAAGATCCTCCAAAGCTAGCTACGAAAACAAAATTGCCACTAATTCCATGGACAACCATAAAGCATTCTATAGCTATGTCAAGAATCTTGATGGCAACACACAGATCTGCTCTGAGTTACAGCACAAAGGCATGAAAATTACAGAACCAACTGATATTGCCAACATCCTGGCAGATAGGTTAAGTGCTAACTTTACCCCTCTCTCACCCCCAAAAGGGCCCATATCTATATAGGTTGAATGCAGAGTCCATGTAATCACAACTACGCAGGTAAAAGCTGCACTCTCTAAAGCCAAAAACACAGCATCCATTGGACCGTACAACATCCCAGGCTGCGTTTTACACTAACTTCAGAATGAACTGGCTCCCCACTTAAGCACCATGTTCAGTAATAGCCTCACATTAGGCTTTGTGCCCACTGAATGGCGCACAGCAGCAGCTATCCCACTCCACAAAGGGGGAGCCACCACTGAACCCAGGAACTATCAACCTATTAGCCTGACGAGCCTGTTCTGCAAGGTCATGGAACTTATCATCATGGAACTCATAAACAAAGACATTGATAACCTCCAAACTCTGGATCCCACCCAGTTTGGGTTTGTGAAAGGCAGAACATGCCTCCTGAACCTGAACTACTTCTTTGAGGCAGTCACCAAAGCCGTAGATGAGGGTAAGGTGGTTCACACAGCCTATCTTGACCTTGTCAAGGCTTTCAACACCATCCCCCATTCTGGAATTATAGCTAAACTCACTAAACTAGGTATAAATCCCTACATCACAAGACGGGTTGCCAACTGGCTCACTGACAGAACCCACACTGTAAAAGTTGCAGACTCCAAATCTGACCTCAAAGCAGTGACAAGTGGAGTACCACAGGGTTCTGCCCTGGGACCTCTCCTGTTTGGTATCTACTTATCTGAAGCACAGGCTAACACAGAAGGCCTCTGGCTAATGAAGTTCACAGATGACTGCAAACTAGGAGCCATAGTCAAGTCCCCAAATGATGTTGACATCCTACAGAAGGGCCTCACTGAGACAGATGCCTGGTGTCAGAGCCATGGCCTCAAGCTCAATGAAAAAGTGCAGTGTCATCACCTTTGGTAAAAACTCTGTACCCGTGAACTACCACATAGGCAGTAATCTACTTAACACCGAATGCGTGATAAGAAACCTTGGGACCAAGGTGGACAGTAGTCTTTCTTTTGATAGTCACATCACCACAGTAGTCGGGAAGTCCGTCTATGTGGCACACCTCATCATAAAAGGGTTCTCATCCAGGAAAAAAGAGGTCATTGTTCCCCTCTACTCGACACTCATTAGACCCATTATAGAGTACAATGCCCTTTTTGGAATGTACCTCACAAGACATCTGCAACAGCTGGAAAGGCCACAGAAGTACCTCACAAAGAGGATTACTGGCCTCAAACAAATGCCCTACACTGACCGCCTCAAAAAAACGCCCTACACTGACCGCCTCAAAAAAACTCCAGCTTTACCCCATAGCATATCGCCTACTCCGAGATGATCTCTGCCTAACATATAAAGCCATGTCAAACCCAGAGCTGTTGGACATGCTACACCTAAAGAAATCCCAATCCCTCTGAGCTACATGCTTTTGGGACCTAAACCTTGTCACCACAAAAAACAGGACATGCTGAAGGGATAGATTCCTGTCCCACAGACTTCCCATACTCTGGAACAGGCTACCCATCTATGTCAAGCAAAGTTCTTCATTAGCACTCTTGAAGAAAAATCTTGATGAGTGGATGGGAAATAGGAAATACACCCCAGGGATCACTTCTGTGTCTCTGCTCGACTGTGGCACAGGAAAATAACTTTCTTGGGTGGCGTAAGTCAGGGAACCTTGTTGGCTAGGCTTATGTAGGCCCTTGGGGCGATAGCCTAGTACCTACCTATGAACCAAAGTTTTGATACTGTAATAGTGAAGTGGAGTGCTATGTTAAATATTTTGATAGAGTGAGAAGTCTGGTATATGATATTAACCCTACATTCAACCAGGTATATCCCTTGTATGCTGCAATTTACATTTTTCAGCGCATTCACATTTGTTAGCATTCCCCTCTTATGTTATGTAAATGAGAGTAGCGCACTACATCACAGTATTCATGATTTTGAGTTAGATAAGCTGACTATTTGCATATCAATTGCAGCTGCCCATCCTCTGCAGGTAAGTGGGATGCGCTAACTGAATCAAAATGTTGGTTAACAAGAGAGTAGTTTCCAAATAGGGACTGAACCAGCTTTTGTATTTTTGGATTAATCCTTTCTTTGCTTATAATACACTTAGCTACACTGCTATGCATTAGCATGATCTGTCTGTTACTGTTAGAGTTTATATTTAAAGCATGGAAAATAGCTCTAGTGGGTTGGCAGACCAGATTTACTCAGTTTTATCACAAGATGCTCAAAGTGGACCCTGACAGAGATTGATCAACAGAGGTGTGGCAGGGGTATTGTGTAATATTTTTCAAAGTAGTTCAAAGGTCAGACTTCTATTCAAACAAGGGACTTGGATAGGTAGCTAAGACATATGGCCTAGAATGGGTAATGGGACTCCTCTCACCCCCCCAAAAAAAATAATAAGGAATTTAAGTGTATGCCCTGAACTACTTGTCCATATGAGTCAGTGTAAAGATGCTGAATTGTTAATGATGAGTATACTGACTTATGTGTCTGTTGGTAAGTTTCTATAGATAAGATGAACTGTTCAAGGAAATAGGGATGTATGCCAGTGCTGTTTATGTACAAAGATGTAAAGATATGTTAATATTTTTGACTATGCTTCTAAATGGAAAATCCATTAAATGTAATGATATGTAGAAACATGCGTGAGGAGGGAAGAATGGAAATGTATCCTGTGTATACTGGAATGTCAAAATGTTTGTCAGTTATCCTATGTTTGATGTTCTGGTTGAATAGATAGTTACATCTATGGCACATAGTACTGATGTTTGACATGATGTCAATTAATTTTGGGATTTTATGGCATGGTCAGTTAAGGTTATTTGTTTAAAAATATAAATAGATAGATAGACAGAAATATAAAATCCAAACTACGGGTAAAAAGGTCACACAGACAAACCACTCAGTAAAAACTGCAAGAAAGAAACACAGTCAAGCTAGAGTTTTTACTGTGTAGTACTTTAAACCTCATGTGTTGGAGGTCTGTGAAATATATGCAAATGACTCCCCTTAATGACAATAAGTGTTTCATTGGAAGCAGTTTAATCCTTGAGTTTGGTGCCTTAGACCACTCGGCCATCCTGACAGATCCAAATACATATTTTCTGAATGCCCATGACTTTTTCACTTTTTAAGTCTTAATAGTTACATTCAGATCAATAAAGCCAAACTCCATGAGATAGAACATGTATGTTTCAACCTTTATATTGACATTTTAGCACAGTGTAAGTAGATAGCTTCACTATATTTCAGAAATAAAGGGTATTTAAGTCCAACTGATGACCATAAATATTAAGGTGCGTGAAAAATATCCCAAATAACATCTAAACTAAAAGTTAAAAAGGTCAGGTATGCAAACAATTCAGTAAAAACTGCAAGAAAGAAAACTCAGCCAAGCTAGAGTTTTTGTTGTGTGATACCTTACACCTCGTGTAATGGAAAACTATGGGATATATGCAAATGACCCCTTAAGGATGTCATGTATTTCAGTTACATGGCTTCTGAATGTACATGACTTTTTACTTTTTAAGACTTTATGGTTACATTCGTGCCAATAACGTCACACCCATCTTGCTATAGACATGCATGTTTTAGCCATTACAGAAGCTTGAAGGTATCACACAGTGAAAACTATAGCCTGGCTGAGATTTTCTAGAAGTTTATAGATAGGTAGGTAGGTAGATTTATTAGCATTTGTCTACTGGGAAAGTCCAACTGAGTTGTGCTTTTTTCAGTGGAGGCCTGGGGAGAAAAGCTCCATTACACAGACATCACTGACATAATTTATTTCACAAATGTGAAACAAATAAAAATAAATAAATAAATAAATTGCATTCTTTTATCATTTCCAGTCCGTTTCATTCATGAGCAACAGTTCCATTATTTAGATATAATTGACAACAGTTACATCATTTACAATTCTGATTGAAATGAACAGTTACATTGGTTGAATATGAATACATTTAATACAGAGAAGTGTATACAATGCAATATCATCAGTATGCATAGATTGCCAAGTGTTATGTGAAGATATTTGTTACTATAATGACTTGCTCAAATTCTAGGTTATAGGAAGATGAGACAAAGAGTTACAGCATCTGAAGAAAAAAAGGAGGGGTGGAGGCACAATGAAGATAAAGGAAATGAGATGATAGGGGAGGGTATAGTTCTGATAAGAGTACATTACATTTTTGTGCAGCAACAGTGTATGACAGAAATGTATACAGCTATGTTGCAGTTTAACCAAGGGTGGTATAGGTACAGGGCCATTTATCTATCAGATGTTGCTTCAGTTGGCATTTAAATTCTTTCAGGTTGCAAACTGTTCTTGAGTAGAGTTGAATTGTATTCTAGCTGTTAGCAATGCAGTGTGAATACAGGGATTATCCTGCATCATTTATAGTTTTGGTTATGGAGAGTAATGATTTGTTAGTGGAACATAGCATTCTCTTAGTAGTGAAATGTTAAATGATAGAATGAAGAATTTGGGATTTTTTCTAGGGTTGTGTAGTAGTTTGAAGATTGTAATTAACTGTGAGTACAACAGAGAATAAAAGCTGCTTTTCAGATGGAGGAAAAGTATAGACATGACTGAACATTGACTATAATTGTTATGTAAAATGAGTTCCCAAGCAGTATGTGCAGTTTTCCACTACTTTGGTCATAAGACATGACTATAAAGAAAAGAAAAATGTACCCTAAAAGTTTGTACCAGATATTAAAACCCATCAAATGTATAAGTATGTTTAATTTGCATATACTGTCTTATAATGGTTATCATATGGTTTCCTGATGCACAATTGGGTTAAGAGTTTCATTGACCTTGCATAAGAGAATACATGTACAGCAAGAATTTGAAATTCAGTAGGGAATGTTGAATTTGAGATTGTGTATGTCTGTGTCTGTGCGGTCAAGTCTATTCAGTCTACTGACCGACTTGGAAGTGTCTGAAATAATGAATAACTGGACCTAACTGTTGAGGCTTGTTATTCTCTGCATAACTACATGTAATGGTAGGAGACAACAAGTGATTTTTCAAAGAGTCAAAAATTGCTGGAGTTTTCTCCCTTTTGTAGCCAGTGGTGACCCTGGAGTTGGAATAAATACTGCTGTTTAAACCTTCCCTTACTTCCATTGTCACTGTTTTTTTTTTGTTCAGTACCTCCATTTGTGAGGGATTTCATCCATTTCTCTTCATTCTGTCTATGCGCAGGCTCCCTGCACTTCCCTACCCTGCCCCAGTTCCCACAAACCCACCCGTTATCTAACTTTATACTGTACATATCCCCTCCCCTTCCTCTTTCATAACATTTCCTCTGCCTACTACCTTCACCAATCCCTGCTACTACCTCATTATCCAATAGCATTCACCCAAACACTTTACAATCTTATGTCACCTTACCTCCACACTTTTTTTCTCTGCTGGTCTTCATTTAATTTATTCTGTTCTGTTGATTTGACATTAGAATATATACTTTTCTTTCTCCTTTTTCCCCTTGTACAATATTCAGTTCTTGCCCCTTAGCAAGCCCTTCTTCAATATTACCCTTCCTTTCTTAATACTGATGAAAAACATAATACCCAGAAACATGTTTTATTATACACATCACCAACTTAATTACTCTCTTCCTAATAATTCCTCTAATTCACAATTTCACCCTACTGTACCACGGTATAGTCTACGTTCCTCTAACTGACTATTCCCTATTAAAATTTTACTTCACTCCAACCCCTTGATAAGGGATCACCTTTCTGGGAATCTCTTCCATTTACCTTCCTCTGTTCACTTTTAACAGATTTTCTTTAAATTCAACTACAGTTTCCACTTAACTGTGTCATTGTCCTCTGCATCCACTATGTTAACCTTTTGCATCTTCACATCTTTATTTTTCATTATCTATCAGCTTTTTGCCTACCATGGTACTCTCTCATGTTATTCACACCACATGCTACCAGCCATCCTACTGTACACACGCTAAACCTTCATTCATACCTATTTCTTCACATTTATTTAATGTCCAGCCTAGTCACCTTTTCAAAACAATCCTTCTAACCATTCAGTTCACTTTCATATAACCTTGAATACATTCATATATTTAAAAAAAATCAATCCCAATCCATTCTTCTCTAAAGTCACTCTTTGTGGTGATGTTCATCCAAACCCTAGCCTCTCAGCCTGATCCATTTCACTCTCTTCTACCCCTAATTCTTGTATACCTACAAAATGTCTCTTTACCTCCATTGATATGCATAGTATTCCAAACAAAGTTGCAGACCTTCAAGCATTGCTTCTTCAATACACACCAAATATGGCTGTCATTATCAATACCTGGCTAAAACCCCATATAAAAGATTCTAAAATTCTGTCACATGGCTACAATATGTTTTGATGTGGTCCCTATCAGTTGATCAAGTTTTCAGAAAGTGAAAATTTATACAGTCAAGACAATATTATTCAGTTTTTGAAAATCTGAAGCTTTTGAATGGAGATCGCAGTACAGTATGGATCAGGAAATTTACTCTTTTCATCATTGTAGTGCAATCTCAGAGTTAGTATATATAAATTGCAGGGAGTGGGGGTGCAATGTAAAAAAGGTAGATTTTTGTGGGGGGTTTTCTGCTTTTTTTTTTGGATATTCCAGTTTTCAACAACTCTATCATCTGGTCTGAACCGTATGAATTTCAAGTTTCTGAAAACTCGGTCATCTGATATAGACCTGTTTTGATGTGATAGACTACACAAAAAGGGGGTGCATTGCAATTGTATAACTGTCTAACTTGCTCACCCCTCAAGAGTATCACACCAACATTCCAAAATTCAGAACTTCTTATCTGCCTTCTCAGTGTTAATAATTATAAGAAGCTATGTAGAGGTGCTCTATGCATATCACCAATTAATAATATTAGCTTATTAGAAGAAATTATTGGCTGTGTAACTAAACATATTACTGTTGAAACCATTATCTTAGGGGATAATATTGACTGGTTATATGTGACATCTAACACCCCAACTACTAGTCTTAACTTGTATGAGCTCAAACAGCTAATCTCTTCTACTCAACAAATCAAATAAAAAATCCTTGACTGGATACTTATCTCTGACCCCAGAAAGTATGTTGACTCTGAAGTACTATGTGATTACCTTAGTGACAATCAACCTATATTTGCAAAAAGAGAAATCACCCACAACTAAAAAAAATCAATGTAGAACTACCCAAAATCCTTCTAACCTTCATCCTGACATATTCAGTAATTTACTAAAGTTTTATAACAGGTTTCAACTCAAAACCCAACCTCTAGATGAAGCTGTCAACAAATTCAGCAATATACTCATGATTATTTAAAATACTCTTGCCCCTACTAGAAATAAAAGAGTAAAAATACTCAACCCCCCCAGATAACTTATTCATCTAGCATTCTCATACAAAAACATAACAACAATTTAAGCAATGACACAAAGATAAAAATCCTCAAACCTTACGTCTATAGAAAGAGCTGTTTAGTCTTACGAAGAAGCAAATTCTCCTAGGCAAAACAATTATTATACAGACCCATGAGATAATCACAAAAAAATCCAAAGAAATTCTAGAGTTAAATTAAGAAAATTATTCTACTTCGCTCTCCTTTCTCACAAAACCCCATCCAGTCTTATACCCCTCAGAAAAGGCTACCAAATTAAAAACTTTCTTCATCAACATCATAGCCTCTCTTAGCTCCAGCTCTGTACAACCTCAAACCTCTAGTAGCCCTGACATCCCTGCCTTTAATCTCCACCCTGGCTCCACATAATATTTCAGACAGCTACTGAAGAAACTAAAACTCTGTTCTCCTTCTGATCTCCCTACTTAGTACCTTAAATTCTTTACAGACTTTATTGCATAATTAGTCTCAATTCTCATCAAGAGTTCTTTTTAAGACTCCCATGTACCTATCCATATTCCTCTCCGTAAAGGAGGTAACTCTTCTGAAATCTCTAACTTTAGGCCAATATCCATCTTGATCCCCCTTTCTAAGATTCTGGAAAAGTGCAATTATAAGTAAATCCTTCAGTGCCTCTTACAGAATGATCTCCTAACCTCAACACAACATGGTTTTCAACCAGGCCGTATCACAACTGCAGCTCTCCTCAACTTTTCTGAAACCATTAATAGGGGGAGAGTCCAAAGAATGTTTATCTCTTCTGTTTTTATATATCTCTCAAATGCCTTTGACACTGCCACGAGAACTTTTTTTTAAAATAAACATCTTTATTAAATTATCATGTAGGGCATAGGCAATCATAAATTTATATAAATAAAAACAAACCTTATTGATATAACTTTAGTTGTAAACATTATACATCACAAGCCATATTGACATAATGTTAGTTGCAAACATTATACATCACTTATAATCTATCCAGTCATTGTCAATCAAACATTACATAGCTCATTCAGATCTTGCGTTCTTTTAAACCTCATTCCTCATTTGCATGCATTGTTCATACATTTCTCTTTTTTATTGCCCCGCCCCTTTTCTAAAGATCCCAGATCCAGTTACTTTATCTCTGTTATTATATTCACCACTTCTAGTAAAGTTGGTTTAGAATTTGATTTCCATTTTCTAGCAATTGCTTTTTTTGGCAGTCACCATAACTAGACTCAGCAAGGTCTTAATATGCCTAGGCAATTCCAGTTCTGTATCATAGCTAAAAAAAAAATAATTTCCTTAGTTACAACAGTTTGCTCATCCAGTATCTCTGACAGAGCAGTCTGCAGGGAATCTTTAAAGTCTGCCAACTCGTTACACTCCCAGAAAATATATTCCCAATTATTTCTTTCTTCCTGACTCAAAAGTCCTTTCTTGGCCTTCCCAAACCAACTATTTTGCAGTTCCCTATCTACCTGTGTGAAAGCTATCAATCTAACTACCTGTCTGAAAGATATAAATCTGTCAAAAGTCTGTCTTCTCTCTCCCTTTTTCTCCTATTTAAAACAGATGTTCCTCAAGGTTCTATTCTCTGTCCACTGCTCTTTAGCATTTATACATCAATAACCTATATACCTCCTCTCAGCAAGCTTGCCTTTTTCACTAATAAAATGATTCAGCTCTCATCTGCTCATCTGACATACTACTACAACTACAATCCATGGCACTCAGTTGAATTTGGCTACATCAAAACTAGCTTTTGCTTATTCCCCAAAAAGCTGAACTATTACAGTTTTTTTTCAAAGTTCCATGCCAATCGTAAATGTAACTTCCATATTACCTCTCAAAACAATGCAGATGTTGATGTAGTTAGTTACCCATACCAAATTACTTGCATTCACCATAGAGGACAACTTAATGTTTGATGTTTACAAAGAAAAGTGTATAAAAAAACTCATCAAAAGCTACGTCTGCTATATACAGCAAAAATAATTCCAACGCAGAGCAGATTCCACCTAGCTAAGTCTAATCTTTTACCCTATCTTTTCTATGATTAACCTATTTTGATTAACATCCAGACCTGTCTTAAATCACAACTAGAATAATGCTATCTTATTATAGATAGCTACATTAGCAGCTGGCGTGCCACACAGAGCTCATTATTCCTCTACATTTTCTGCTCTTAACTGGTTAGAACTCCCACATCAACTGTCCCATACACAACTTTTCCTAGACCATAAAGCATTATATAACCACTCTACCCACTCTTCTATCTCCTTGGCACTTCATCACTATCTCACAAATTGCCCTCTGCACTTTCAAGACAAAAACCTGCTTGACATTTACAAACCAAAAAAAAAAAAATGGGCAAAATCTATACTCACGTTATATAGCCAAACTATGGAACTCTATCCCAAATTCAGTCAGAACTATATCAAGTCTCCATGTATTTAAGTTCTCTCTCAAACAATTCTCAGTAACACATGGCTATGCCCACTCACCTGTCCTGTAAGATCTACATTAAGAAATACTTTACAGTCTTACTAACTTTTCATCATACTGTCTATTTATACCCTTCCAGCACTTGACCTCTGCCTATTTTTAGGGGGGACTTGTATATTTTTTTTTTATTATTTCCTAGAGTAGTAGACTATGCTTGCAATGCTTTTGTATACACTGATTGTCATATTTAGTATATTGTTTTTCATGTATTACTAGGCTGGTGTTTCCTCATGCTTTTTGTATCCTATGTATTCCACTTTCAAATTGTATGTATATATATTTACTGTTTTATTTGATGTTATTTAACTCCTTGGAGCTTTTCTTGCTTGGACCCTACTGAAAATAGATATTTATTACCCAGATGGACTTCCACAGTAAAGTTTCATCAATCAATCAACCAATCAGTCAATCAGTCAATCAACCAATATTTAGTTCTAGTCAGTTTAGTTGTTTTATTGAGAGGCAGTGATGTGATCTATATTGTTGGTTGGTTGTGAATTTTGCTACTTTACTGTAGCATTGTTATAGTTTAGCTGATACAGAGGAGTTGAATATGGTTAGGATAGGAGAGACATAAAATATAGTGGGGACTGGAAAAGAAGTAGTTATGTTTTGTCTAGGTAAGTCAGAAAGGCAGTGTTTCACTCTACATATGCAGTCCAGCTTTTGGTATGCCTTCTTTATGGCTTGCTGAAGGTAGAGATCAAATTTAGGGGGTGGTCTATACCAGTTTTAAATTGGTCTCGTTGGATAACAATATATTAAAGGTAGTTTTTAGGAGGTAAGAGAGTTGGGGATAAACAGTAGCAATTTAGGATTTTTTGGATTCAAGTGGAGTTATTGATAGCTGGTGATAGTTATAGTGATAGTGTTAGCTGGTGAGCTAAGCTTCTGTAAAGAAGAATGATTTCTGAATTAGCATTTGGAGCATAGGTAGTATCCTAGCAGCATATATTACAGTTGAGTCACTGGTGAATTGTACTGTGGTGGCTTCTTTGGCTGCTGTGCTAGATCCAGAAAAAGGGCTCAGGTTAGAAGACATAAAATGTTATTTAAAATAAACTCAGCATTACCACACAAGTAATAAAAAGACACAGTGCACCAAACTTTCAGTAATGAAATGGTTAAAGCTGTTATTTTTTTTCATTTCTCACTAGATATAAAATTCCAGGCCAAAAATACTAAACACATTCAAATATGCTCATTATTAGCTGAAAAAGGTAATTCCCTGGTGTTAAAGGTTTGGCTCAGTGTTTTTTCAGTAAAAACAAGAACACAGATGAGTGATGTTGAGCAGAATGGGACAAATGAGTAAGTGTATAATAGCAAAGAATGTTTGTTATAGATGGGCACTGGAGGTTGTGAAGAATTTTGTGAGTGAAGTGAAAATGGGGTATTTTTAGTATATTTTGTAGTGTAATGAGTTTAACCAGTGTTAGGAAATGCATCAATGGTTTCCTGTTAATAGGAAATCGCCCTGCTCTTTTGTCTCCACTTTCATTTGTAGAGTAGATGCATGGACATAATTATTTATTTATTTATTGATTGATTTATGCATGTTTTTGTGTATGTATGTATGCATGCGTGTATGTTTTGGAGAAGCAGCCAAGGTGCTGATGAATTGTTTTAATGGATGTTTGATAAGAAGTTTGAACATGATGTCAGTGTTAGGTGTTATGCCATGATTCTTAATGTTGTGTTACTTCTTCTATTTTAAGCTTGTTCAATGATTTATATTTAGTTATAGAATACTACAGATGACTACTTTTAAATGATAATAATAATAATAGCTTTAATTGTATAAAATATGTCAAATGCCTTATAGAGATCATATAATATTATTATATATTATTTTGGTAGCTATAGTGAGATAGTTTATATATTATATTTATTTGTTATTTTTGATATTATATGCAGTCTAATCAATTTATTTTGTGGATATTTATGAATATATATATATTTTTGATACAAGTGCATAAAACATTTTTAATTGTTTAATACTGTTTAAAAACCATTAGGACAAATACATGTTTATGGTGTTGTATCTTTAAGATAATTGTTGCCTTTTAGTATAAGCTGATTATGGTAGGGTATTTAAGTGAATTGATTTTAATGATCTGGTTTCTCTGAAGAAGTTCGTACACTGTATGTACGAAAAGCGCTTTAGTTAATAAAGTCATTAACGGACTATCGTTGTTGCCTGCTTTTTCGTTTTTTGGAGTTTCTGTGGTTTTCTTCATTACAAATCATATAATATTCCACTGCCTTACTTCTGTATTATTCTTTTCTATTTTTTTATTTTTATATATTATAATATTATATATTATATATTTTTATTTTTAAAATTCACGTATACTTATAGTGAAATACATATTACATATCTTGACGTGGACTTGAACTACAATAAAGTTGACAGAATATTAAAGTCAGTCATCTATAGGAAGCCCACCTTTTCTAATTCCTATTTGGAATTTAATAGCTGGCAACCTGCCCATCATAAAAAAATCTGTTGTCAAAGGGCAGATCGTACGGGCTGCCAGGATGGTCACCATGGACAAGGAATTTATTGATGAATTGTCATTTATTAAACAGTTGTTTCATAAGAGAGGGTATCCTTTAGATTTGTTAAATAAAATACAAGAGAAAATCATACACAAATGTAGAACTGGATTTTACAAACCCTTATTAGCAGGTGGTGAGGGATTGAAAGTTAGTATGCAGAATAAGGAAAGAAGTAATCTAAATAACTATTCAATTAGTTTCATTATTACATTCAACCTGGATACCCCTGATGTTAAAACTGTTCTAAATAACTGGGAGATTTTGAAAAGTGACAACATTGGACAAAGGGTGGGTGTAATACCCAAGGTGGTCTATAAAAAGGACCAATCATTTAAGAATATATTGGAGACTGCTGCCCTTGCTAATAATAGGCATCAACACAGAAATAAGGGGAATTTTAAATGTAATATGTACACTTTTTGCCCATATATTTTGGAAACACCTGCTTGGTACAGATTAAATAATAGATCTATATTTATCGATGGACACTTTAATTGTTGTAGCTAAAATGTAGTATATGTGACCTAGTGCCAGTTTTGTGCTATTTTCTATGTAGGGAAACATGTAGACAGTTTAAAAACAGAATAGCTGAACATTTGTTGGATATCAAACATCGCAGGTTAACTAATGTCCTAAGCAGACATATTAATACACATAAGGACCACAAATTCAGATTTTGGGTTATTCAACAGGTTGTCAAAGATTCTCAGGGTAGAATATTAGATATTCACCTATATATATGTGAACTTAAATGGCAGTTGTGGTTGAACTCAACCGAATACCCGGATATAAATGAAACTACTGCGATTACGTGTGTTTTTAAATATTTTAGGTTAAAGAATTTTAGTGCAATTTTATTGTATACATAATATATCCCTGGGATTCATGAAGCTCGGTGCAAGGACAGTTTTAGCCTAGCATCCTTCCTTACAGATTGTGCAGCAGCACCATATGAATATTTATGAGGGCGCGCTGCCGCACCCTCAACATGCACAGGAAATGTGTGCAAGTGCAGGGGGCATGTTTAAGTGCTCTACGGAGGCTTAAACATGCCCCTACAGTTGCACAACCTACTATGCTTATTATTAGAGCCCGCCTCTAATAGTAAGCAATTAATTCAGTGTCCATGGATACTAAAATGTATGCTAAGCATGCAAGAGTGTCCACGAACACTGAAATAAAATCAAAGTAGTAAAAACACAAGCATGTAGTGGAATGTTGAGCCCCGTCCCTAGAACTATCACAATTAGATTCCCTGTGTCCCTATTTTACATTTGTATTGCTTCATTATTGAAAATGTAAGTGAAGCGCAGCATGTTTGCATGTCGCTGCCCTCTGCTTAGCGTAGCTTGGACATCAAAATCATCCAAATAGTAAAAAACATGTGGAATCAATGGTAACGTCAATAGTGTAGTGGTTAGAGCATCCGCCTACCGAACAGGCTTTCATTGTTCGAGTCCCACTATAGCACATATCATTTTCCATGTGGAATGTGTATATGAACATATGTATACATCCTTTTGCCATATAACCTACATAATAACATGTAAATGTGAACTGGATTACTGCAAGAAATATTTAACTAATGTCATTCAATCAAAGTGGTAGTGTCATAATGAATAAGGCACTAGTAATCAGGTGTAAGCACAAATAAGTAGTAGTAAACATATATAAGTACCAGTAAGCAAGTCTAAGTGCGTTTGCACGGGTGTAAGCAGTACCCACACACATTAAGCATAGTAGAAGCTAACCAAATTTAAGAAACTGTAATTGGAAGATAGCACAGCCTACCATCTCGCAAACATGCACACACCTGCTCACAACTGCTGAAAAGTGCTTTAATCACTCTGTATCCAATGGCCCTTGTTCTGGCCAGCAACAAAATAAATGGCCTCTGCAAAGGTCAAACCCAGGACACTGCACACTACAGCCAGTGTGATTTACCACTAAGCCATGGCAGATATACATAAATCTGAAGTTATCACAAGTATATCATCCAGCACAGTGATGTATATAATTATGTAGATGTATGTGCATGTGTATGTACCGATATATAATACATACACATATATATATCTAGGAAGAATGAACGTCATGACAATAAAGCATACAAAAAGAATGAGAAGGAAATTAACAGCAACTCCGGTATTATTTAGTGCTGTCAGCTTATGTCATATCAAGCTGGGCAGGGGTGAGCAAATCACTGCCACTCAAACCACAGGCAGGATACTACCAGTGGGAATAACATTTTCGATCTGCTAAGTCTACTTTACAAACAATTACAGGGTAGTCCCTGGTGGGACTACCCAAAAATTGCTAGGTTGTGAGGACTTCCAACCATTACACAAGCAAGGGCAGGTATGTTCAAGGACCAAATGGTGGAAGATCCTGATGATACATGGGTTGGGACAACATATGTGTAGAGTCCCTAACGCTGGGGAGAGGGCAGTGTGTTGAGGTGTGTTATGGCTGTGATAGCAACCAGGGAATGTATGGTTTGCATGTATGTCGAACATGGGTGGGGGTGGAGGAACCATGTCAGGGTTGGATGGCCTGGTTCTAATTGAACCGTCTCGTGGAGGTCAGCGAGTTCGTTATAAGTATATATGCATACACACATGCATACATCTGTATGTAGAAGTACATTCCCTGTAACACATTAATTCCTTTAGTAGACATAAATAACATGAAAGTGCCCCTACAAACCTCGACAGTAGATAGAATAATAGGCTGTGCATAAGAGGGAAGGGATGAATCTGCACAAATGCAGAAGTGTGTACTTTGTCCGAAGTCAGTGCTGTTCTCAAAATATAAAATGTGAGGACTTTCTCAGTATGAAATAGTGGAATCATTCCTGTGATCTGCTTGCTACGGCAATGCCAATCACTAAACTGGTCCTATTTGTAATATAATTTCGCTGAACTCGTACATTATTAGCTCTCATGTGTAACATGTGCGTTACCACATAGTCATAGCTATTAGTTTATTGTAGTGTCTTGTTAACGGGAGTAATGATGTAAAGTATAGAGTCTAATCTTGAAATAAAGACGTGTGTCCCAGGTGGGACAACCCAAAAATTGTGAATAGTGTCCTGTTGGTCACTCATTTCACCAATGTTTGTGGACTAAAAGTTTGGGATGTCTGAGGATATGTGGAGTGGTCTATAGGAGTATAGAGTGGCCAATGTGTAGTGGTGTGGATACACCATGTATCCAACTGGAGAATGGATGACTGCTGTGTCAGTGAAGTGTTGGGGTGGGTGTTTGGGGAACTAGGATCCATGGGTATATAGGTATATATGCAAATGAAGCAGGACAACAATAGTGTAGTGGTTTAAGCATAAATAAGCAGTGCTAAGCTTATATAAGCACCAGTAAGTGTGTTTAAGTGCATTTGCCTGGGGGGTATGCATTGCCTATACAGATTAAGCAAAGTAGAAGCTAACTGAGTGTAAGAAACTGTAACCAGAGGTTACAAACATATATATGGTTGCAGACATATATACATATATATATATATATATATATATATATATATATATATGGGTTCATGTCAGTACATCGACAGTTGAAAGCACCGAAAGTCACTACTTCGAAACAAAAGCATCGACCGTTGAAAACATCGACAATACGGTCACTTAAAGTCACAAAAACAAGTGCTAACATGGGTCTTGCAAGGGGGAAGTAAAGGATATGATATGATACCCTTGCAGGACCCATGTTAGCACTTGTTTTTGTGACTTTACTTTACTTTACTTTACGTGACCGTATTGTCAATGTTTTCAACGGTCGATGCTTTCGTTTCGAAGTAGTGACTTTCGGTGCTTTCAACTGTCGATGTACTGACATGAACCCATATATATATATATATATATATATATATATATATATATATATATATATATATATATATATATATATATATATATATATATATATGTGTGTGTGTGTGCGTAGATATACAGCTATGATAGGAAACAGCACACAAGAATGACATATGTTCACAGGCTATGCCAATGGAAATGAGGGGCCCAAGCAAGAAACAAGTAACACATAGCATGACCCCCCCCCCCCCAGCCGGACAGAGGAAACATACACACAAACAATGTAAATAGTCCACTGCTCCCCTGACCACAGGCAGGATAGAACCGGGGGGTACAGAGTGCACCCGTGAAATCTAATCTTGGTACACAGACAGGAGCGTCCCTTGTGGGACGGCCCAAAAATTGTCATATAACCAAAGGAAGGTAATACGATGATCATTATGGCTGGGGTTTGTACATACCTGGAATACAAGGGTGGGAAACCTAATGACCCTTAGGTTGAGATAACGTACGACATGGGTCCCGTGAAGTGGAGAGTGGGCAGTGCGTAGTGATGTGTTCAGACCCGACCTGCACCCAGAGTACAGATGAGTGCTGTAGAGGAGGTGCAGGTGGGGGAACTATGGATAGCTAGTTATTTGTCTAGGTGTGCAGGTGTTGGCTGATATGGGTCTATACAGACAGCCCCAGGGATGTGAGCAAAAGTGTTCACTGGACAGATGTGTCGCCCAGTGAGCAGCCACACCCGCTATGAGTCCCACTGCAGCAAAGTGTAATCTACATGGCAAAGAATGGAATAACCAGATGTAGATTATATATGTAGAGGAATGTGTGTGTATATCTACCTATAGCTACATGGAGATATACCTCTCCCTCTCTGTAGTACAAATGTATACATACAGAGACAGAATACTTATACATACCCACATATAGATATATACATATGCGGACACCCATAAACCCATATGTTAGATATACATACACAGCAATATATAAATATATACATGTATGCATGCATATACAGATATATCTGTATATAGTAATGTATATATATATATATATATATATATAAATAAAATATATTATATGTGTGTGTGTGTAAATATACACATGTAAATAGCTAGGATATGATACAGCAGTTACAAATTGGCTGGGCAAATGGGGGTGAGAGGTCCAATCAGCAAACGTGTAACATGTAGCATCAATCACCCTCACCTAGACAGGTGAAACATACAAACACACGATACAAGTAAACACACCACTGCTTCCCAGACCACAGGCAGGGTACTACCAGTGGGAGATACCTGCCAAGTCTAATCTTGAAACAAAGACATCAATGTATTAACGATCATCAGAGTCCGTCCCTGTAATGATTTATCCAAGCAGGCTGTATACGTAACGGACCAGTAGGTTGTGCAAGCCTGATGACCCATGGGTCGACACAATGTATGACATGGGTCCTGACACGTGGAGAGTGGGCAGTGTGTAGTGGTGTGGTTAGACCACACCTGCACCCACAGTAAAGATGAGTGCTGTAGAGGAGGGGCAGGTGGGGGAACTATGGGTGTGCAATTATGGGCCTAGGCATGCAGGTGTTGGCTGGCACAGTTGTATTAGAACTGCCCCAGGGATGTAAGCAATATTGCAAAATGGGCAGAGCTTACGCCTTTACCTCTCAACCCCTAAGAGCAAAACCACTGGATAGAACATAAACCATTGAGGGAACAAATAGGGACAGAAAGCACATATTCCACTTACAACCTTAGACAGCTGATAGAATAATAGATTATGCATTACCATGACTCGGCTGAAGGATGTGGGGTCCTAAACCCTATTACTTGTCTGTATTTAATGGTGTCAGTTCCCAGGTATTTGCCAGACAGGTGCAGGTTGTAAGAGCAACACACCAATAGTATGAAGTAAACTCTGGACAGGCCATGGATTCTGTGCAGTCGACAGGCATGCTTATGCCTAATGGGCAGCCATTCCTGATATGGTCCCCACCACAGAGCAGTCCAATTTATATGGCTAAGTACAGTATAACCATATATGTTGTTGCATAACCCACTACACAACACCTATGAACACATGGTCGCAACACCCCATTAAAGGCATGTAAGCCGATGTAATATGCATCACAACGTATTATTGTAGCCCTCACCCCCACCCAAGTGTGTGAGTGTCTGACGCAAACACCAAATGCAGTGCATATGCACAGCTGTTGTCTTAGACAACATGGCCAGCTGTGGATCTTCCCTGCAGCCATCCTGCACATACCTGGATAATCCTCCTACTAACACCCCCCTTTGTGCCCCATGCACACCACGTACCTATCAGTCCCTGTTCCATTTATATTAATGTCTACAGGTACACATAGGTGACACCCTCTTCCCCTACTATATTGCCAGTATCTGGAACCACAACCCACGTGTAGTATCACAGCTGTCCCACAGGACGCATGTAACTAACACGTGAAGGAACACCACAAGCACACCTGGAGCAGCACAGGCTCACCACCTTGCAACCCCCACCACCTCACACTCTATACCACTACATCAACTAGTGATACTGACACCTCTTGTCCTGCCTTGCATACAAATCCCAACATCCGACATACCTTCCCTATTGCTCCCCATCCAATTATACCTACGGGCTACTATACAGTTACAATATCACCCCCACTACCTACCTGCCTACACCCTAGGTATTCACCTCTACTGTACCACATAGGTATGGAATAACTACACCTACCCCGAATACCTGCATGTACCCTACCCAGACCTTTGAAACAGGAATTCTACCTCACCTTAAACTGACCTTTGTCAACAGTCATACCTGAGATGTAAACCTGACCATGGATAATACCGACGGTTCAACGTAAACTAAGCATGATTAATGGGGGACTTAGCTATGTTATGTCTGTTACCCTCTATGAATGTGAACACCCCAGTATTAATTGGAATATGCAGCTGGGGTCAGTGTAGAGCTCTACACCCCGATCTACTGCTGACAATGGACAAGCATACAGTCTGACTGTCCCGGTTGACAGATGTGAACAAAATGCACAACGCTGTGCATGTGTATGTGGGACAAGTGGGTGTAAGCCTGTTTGGCTGCCGGTATGCGAGTATCACACTGGTGAAGCAATGTAGAGGCTAACTGATTGTAAGAAGCTGTAACCGGAAATTAGCATTGCTTAGCTCCGCACAAACCTGCGTACACCCACTCAAAACTGCTTTAAAGTGCCTTAATCACTCTGTACCCAATGGCTCATGTTCTGGCCAGCAACAAAATAAACAGCCTCTGCAAGGCTAGAACTCAGGACCTTGCACATCACAGTCACAGTAGTTAACCATTATGCCATGATAGCAATACATATAAAGGACGTATCTGCAAACTAATCCTCACCACAGAGAAATCAAATCAAACATGTGAACTACATCTATGTACAGTGTAATGTTCTATAACCCATCACAGACCATAAATATGTGAATTGAAGTACTGCAGTAAACATAGAGTTGAGGTGTCACTGTAATAAAGTTTTGAAGTCCCCAGGACCCCATACAGTGTATGTACACATGAATCACGGATACCAGACACATATATAACCTGTAATGAATAAGACATCGGTGACAAAAGGCAAATTTAATTCTAGATAACCAATAAGCAATGCTAACCGCAGCACAGCCCAACTAAGTAATTGTAAGCAATGTGTAGGGAAGCCAATAAAATATGCGCACAAGTGCACCTCTTTAAGCAGTGCCAGCCTGAAGCAGGCAGATGTGCCCATAGCTTAGCCTTTTTGAAACCGGCCAATTACAGAAAAGTGCGGGAATCTGGCTGTACTTAAACCGAGGAGGTGGGAATACGGCTCATTACCGGTTGTAGCATCCCCCTGCAGGCAGAATGACTGGAGTGGGAGAAGGCACTCACTTTAGAGCGCAGAGCTGGGGCATCCAGGAGTCCAAATTCATGGTATGGCTCCTGGTAAAGCACCATGACAGGAGACTACTGCAGGGCTAGTACCAGGGCTTGCAGTACAAAATGGAGGCCTGGGACAGTCTCACCCGTGACCTCACCATTGCCTCAGTTATCCCCCGGACTGGTGAGCTGGTCAGGCACCACCACGCAGACCTGAAGCAGTGGAGGGGGGATGTCCTGGAACAGTGGATCCAGGAAGCAAGGCAGATGCAGAATGCCCCAGAACTGAGTAAGTAGTCCTTCCACTGTGTAGTTAATAATTGCCTAGCTTGTGTATACTATGGATAGTATATAGTGTATGCTAGGCTGCAAAGGATGCATAGCAAGGCAGGTTAGTAAATAGCCAGCATGTACTGTCATAACAAATAAATGTAAGAGCCTCAGAAAGTGTTGTAGCAGTATACAGAATTGGGTATTATACCATGCGATCATCGCAAAACCCGACAAACGTGCATGCTGATTGGCTAATCCAACCAGCGTGCACATAGTAAATCCAACAACAAACAACAGAAGAAGTCCGATCGCTAAAATATCATGCTGCGGCGACAGCAAATAAACATAACCAAATGTAAGTTAATAAGCGTGTTAAGGAAGTAATATGGCAGTACAACGCTAATATAGCGCCAAATTCAAATGTATTTAAAAATTCAGAGCGTAGACGAGGATACGCTCAGCTCAGCTATTGAGTATTTTAAACAATTTGAACAAGCACTTAAAAGTCTCTGATAGTAACAGGCAGATGTTACTTACACCAAGGCAAAATAAAGCATTATAATGCCAATGTCAAAGCAAGGTTCACTTCACAGAGATTCTCGGAGTAACATCAACTTCTCAATAAATACAAAACAGCAGTGCGTTCAGTTTAGCTATTAAGCTATTAAGTTTTTTCAACAATTAAAACAAACACTGGGTGGTCTCAGGTAGTAATAGGCATTTGTTACTTACACAAAGCCAGGAAAGTACATCAAACAACCAGGACAGTCTTCGATTCACTAAGCGTCTCAGAACAGTAATGACTTCAGTATTCACTTCTCGCTAAATTAATGTGGGTGTATCAAACCCACTTTGAATAAGCAAACTAAGGCAGTCTTCACTTCACCAAACACCTCTTAGCAGTTTTAACTATTTCAATAATACACCATCACGGAAACCAGTCGGAGATTGAATTGTACTTTTATTTACAAGACAGTAAAAAGGCTTATTTACAAGACAGTAAAAAGGCTTATTTACAAGACAAATGTAACACCAAAAACACATAACAATTAAATGTAATCACACAAAACTAACCAATTCCCTTATTACACTCCTCAGTCCCTCACCTCGAACACTAATAAAATAAAATGTCATGCAGTCGCAAATACACCACACACACACACACTACATAACCACCACTTATAATACAATAAAACCAAGCATTCTCATAAAACCATTCACTCAGCTATATTCCCTACAATACCTATACACAGACAACTCCAAAAATGTACATACTAAAAGTAAACACACCACATATCCCTCGCAAAGTCAAAAACACACACCATACCTAACGTCCACATCAGCATACATCTTCTAAAAGCACATAAAACACCACCATCTAGTGACCAAATATTAAAAGTACATATTTTAAAAAAATTAATACAAATTAAAACTACACCACATTTCAACATACCTATAACTGCTAAAACATAACTACACATTATAAACTTCTACACTGCTTAAACTATTTTATACCAAGCACCACGTAGCCCTTTCCTAACATTTCCTGAAAAACTAAAAAATAACATGTATTTAAATTAAAACAGAAATAAACAATAAACACAAACTAAAAGTGTGGACTATTTTATCTCACAAAAAGTGGAAGAATACAAAAAAAAGCAAACAAAAACCTAAATAACAACAATACAAACATAATACAAAACAAACTAACACCATGGTATAATAGCAATAACCCACTTCTGGGTGTGGCTAATGCTGGATTTACCCATGGTTGTCTTTGTTTGGTCCCTCGGGCTTCACCCTCGGGACCAAACCACGCCATCTGTGGGTAAATCCAGCATTACCCACACCCAGGCGTGGGTTATTGCTATAATATGCTGCAAATAAAGGTGTAACTCCTGCATTGCTTCTGTTTACTCTGCAGTCATATGTTGTTGTACTGTTGCAGTTATTAAATAGCACTGTTGTAGTAAGCAGTGTTACCCACACTGTGGTATGCAGATAAAATGTGTATGAAGTGCTGTATAACAATGTTGGAAGTGCAAACAAGTCAGTCATATTAGACAAAATACATTGCAAAGCCTCACAACAGTTGGCTGATAGCATAGTGTACAGTGATCTTAACTGTAATGCTTTTGTCACACATGGCAGGGCTTTGGATCCCAGGAGCACCAGTAATTTATATGCATAATCATTCCACACAACTGCACACAGTTTGTTAGAATGTTCAGAGAGAAAGCTGTATGCATATATACAGTTAACAACTGTACAGATTATGCTAGAATGCTCAAATAGAAAGTGGTATGCATATTCATACCCCTCAACTGTTCCAGTCTGCCCAGTATGTCCTGATAAATGGCCCACATCACCTGCTTTTTGCCCTGTTCCCCTGACAAATTAGTGTGATGACCCAAGAAATGTAGGCAGCTGTTAATGACATATAACTGATAGTCAGACTTGTACATAGTCAGAGAATGTACATGCAAACATACCTGTCATCCCAGCATCTCACTCAAAGTGTATGACAGCAGTCTCAAAACATGTTGCATTAACACCTGCATCTTGTAAAGCCTGTACATAAGACACAGGTCCTGTACATACTAATCTACAAACATACCATTGTACAATATAATGCCATTGAGTAGTATAATAATACATGTAAGGGACAGACCACTGCAGTGACTATGAATGTTGTGAAAACTACAAGGATGTATTAGTTGTTAATTGAATTCTCTCTCTCTCACCCCTACCATATGTGCAAAAATAACCGATTTACACAACTCATTTGGTATGTCTACACTCCTAACCTTTGTTGGGACATATGTCCTATTGGTTTATAAATATTCACATATGTTTCTATGTATGTGCCATATTAAAATACTCCCATATTGGTGCCCTGTTGCCATCAATGAAACTGGCATGTTGTTCTAATGGCCACTTTTTACCCATATATGCATGTGTTCTGCCTGCTCTACAACTAATTTATATCTGGTGCCCTGGGTAATGGGAATACCTATGCATGCTGTTATAACTAATCCTGAATGCTGTTGACTATTACTAACCCATATCTGCCTTAAACATGCTACAACATAGCTCATATGGGAAGGCCAGTCCCAGTGGACCCACCTCTCCCACCTCTGCTGACCATGGCACCGGGCACCAGAACATCTGGGGCCCAGCCTGGGACCTCCTTGTCCATTGGCCCTGCACCACCTTTGGGTGGAACTGCAGCAGGGGATGAGGCTAGGCCCCCCCTGGGAGCAGGAGCAGACAGGAGCCTATCACCCATGGTATGGTCTGGGCCGTGGTATGTAGGGCACTCAACAGGGAGATTTGAGACCACCTATGCCAGCTGGAGGGCCCAAGTGGCACAACTAGAGGATGAGCCTGCCCCTCCTACACAGCCCCCAGCACAGCCTCCTTCTGGGCTTTGAAAGTGCAGTGGTGACTGCCCATGGGTGGGGACCTCAGTCCCACTGTATCCATTTCTGGGCTCATGGACTTGCGACTTCCAAACACCCCTCCCCGTCCAAGGTGTCCCCCCCCACATGTGTCATATACTGCCCCTGTATGCATCTTGTTTGTCTTGTCTGTCATCCTACTCAACCTATCCTCCCTGATCATACCTACTGTCCTTCCCCAACATCCCACTCTCACGTAAACATAAAAAAAGAAAGGGCAATCTGTTCCTGCAAAAAAAGCACGCCCCATACATAGCTGTCCATTTTGCACGTGTCCACTGGACACATATAAATGTTTCTAATTGGCATCACAACATACTGTTGTTGTCCTCACCCCTCTCTCAGGGTAAATGTACCGCCAAATTTATTGTATATGCACAGCCATTGCTGTAGAAGAAATGGACAGTTATGGACCTTCCCTACACCCTTCCTGCATATCCCTAGCTACCTTGCCTACTGTCTTTCCCTCTTTGTGCCCCTTTTTCACCACTTTCCTATCACCCCTTTTTTCTTTTCTTTTAAAGAAATTAACATGGGGGTAAGCAAGACTAAGCACTTTTAAGCACCAGGGAGCATGTTTCAGCCTGTTTGCGTGGGGGTAAGCATTGTACAACTCATCAAAGGTTTATGAGGGTAATAGTCAAAATATGTCCCAGTTTCACCTGCATGTTGTCAAGACATGCCCAGAGTGTTTGCAATAAGAGATGGAGAGGTATGTGTATAACATCAACCTGGAATCTGGCAATATGCATAGAAACAGTCAGGTAGTGTTAACAAACAATGCCTCAATAGGTATACCAGGTAAGAGGTGTATACTGCAGGTAAAACACAGTTCATGCATATAGTTGTCTACATCCATACCACTGTCCAAACTAAGGTCATAGGGTAGTGTAATAATACCTGTAAGGTACAGATCACAGAACTGACTAGAAAGTAATGAGAACTACAGGGATATACAAGTTGTTAATTGACATATCCCCCACCATATCTGCAACAATAAACTAAATACACAACTCAATCGGTATGTGCACAATTAAATCGACTGATGGGGCATATGTCCTATTGTTTGACAAATATTGAAATTTGTTCCTATGCATGTGCCATGTTGAAATACTCCCACATTGGTGGCATGCTGCCATCAATATACCTGCATGTACCTTGTAATGGCCACTGTGGTTCCATATATGCATGTGTTCTGTTAGCTATGCAACTGTTCCACATATGGTGTTTTGGTTTAATGGGAATATCTATGCATACTGTTATATCTAATCCTGGAATGTGTTGACTATTACTGACCCACATGTTTTAAAATTGAAACACCATAGCTCGTTTAGAAAGGTCGGTCCCAATGGACCCACCTCACCCACCTCATCTGGCCGTGGCACCGAGCACCAGTACATCTGGGGCCCATCCTGGGCCCTCCTTGTCTGCTGGCCCTGCACCACATTCGGATGAAGCTGCCTCAGGAGATGGGGCTCACCTCCCCTGGGAGTGGGCATGGACAGGATACTGTCACCCATCGTCACATCCGGGGTCTGGTGTTTAGAAAGCTCCACATGGAGTTTGAAGATCTGCTACACCAGCTTGAGGGCTGCATGGTGCAACTAGAATGTCAGCCTACCCCTCTTACTCAGCCCCCCATTGCAGCCACCTTCAGAGCCATGAAGGTGCAGTGGTGACTACCCAAGGGTGGGGACCTCACTCCCACTGTTTCCACTACGGGGCTCATGGGCTTCCAACTTCCAAACACCCCTCCCCATTCAAGGTGTTTACCACCCACATGTGTCATATACCACCCCTGTATGCTGACTTGTCTGTCTTGTCAGTTATCCTACCCAAGCTACCTCCCCAAATATACCTACTATCCCTCTCCAACATCCCACTCTCTCCTTAAAAAAAAGGGCAATCTATTCTCCCCCAAAAATCTTGCCCCATACATAGCTCTCCATTTCACACACGTAACCCCTGGACACACGTAGTCTGGTCTAAATGGCTTCACTACATATTATTGTTGTCCTCATCCCTCTCTCAGGGGTATGAGTGTCCAAATCTACCTCCAAATCAGTGTATATGCATAGCTTTTGCTGTAGAAGAAATGGGCACCTATAGACCTTCCCTACACACGTACTGCATATCCCCAGCTATTTTCCCTACTGTCTTTCCCTCTTTCTGCTCCTTTTTCACCACTTTCCTATCAACCCTTTTTCCTTTTCATTTAAAGAAATTAGAACGGGGTAAGTGGGAGTAAGCACTTTTAAGCAGCAGTAAGCGGGTTTAGGCTTGTTTGCGCAGGGGTAAGCAATGCCTACACAGGTTAAGCAATTTAGAAGCTTACTGAGTATAAGAAACTGTAACTGGAAGTTAGAAGTGCTTACCTTTGTGCAAACCCACTTACAACTGCTTAAAAGTGCCTTAATCACTCTATATCCAATGTTGTTCTGCCCAGCAACAAAATAAACAGTCTTTGCAAGGCTCAAACCCAGGACCCTACAAACCATAGCCAAAGTGATTTACCACTAAGCCATGTCAGATACAGATAACCCTGATGTTTTCAGAAATATATCATCCAGCACAGTCATTCAACAGTACAGGGAATTTATTTATACATGTAGATGTGTGAGTGTGTGTGTGTGTGTGTGTGTGTGTGTGTGTGTGTGTGTGTGTGTGTGTGTGTGTGTGTGTGTGTGTGTGTGTGTGTGTGTATATATATATATATACATATATATATATATATATATATATATATATAAACACACATATGCATACATCTATAGATATATATGTCTACATATATATGTATATATATATATATATATATATATATATATATATATATATATATATACAGATATATATCTATAGATATAAAATCGAACATGAATACATATATGACCAATGGCACCATTAAATTGATGAGGGGGCCCAAGCTAAGTATCTCTTGTAAGTATTTATATCACCCCCTCCCCCACAGGCAAACATATCTGCCCTACAATACAACACTTGCAAGTCCCATACCCAGGACCCTACACAACATAGCCGCAAGAAGTTAACAGTAATCCATCCCACCTGTATGATATCAGGATGGTATCAATAACATATCATGCAAAACAGTCTGGATTCCATAGGGTATGTACAATGTGGAAGTAATAAACATTCCAAAGATACATGCACACACACACACACACACACACACACACACACACACACACACACACACACACACACATATGTATATATATATATATATATATATATATATATATATAGAGAGAGAGAGAGAGAGAGAGAGATGTAAATACACATACACACATAGATATGTATAGGAAGATATATATTTAGAGGGTGCACAGCATATTGAACAGCCAGTATTCCTACAGTTGCCACCTTTTAAAATGGTCAGTGTATGATTCACTTGCATGAGACCTATACCCACAGAGAAGTCAAAGGATATGACACCACACACAAGTTTGCATGCATAAATGTTTATTTGTGTACTATTACAGTTGTATATGCCATGCCATATAGCTGTTAGGTCTTTGAAATACATACTAACTGAGTAATGCAACTCTCAAGCAGATCATTTTATACAGTTATCCAAAAGCAAAACATATGTTGCTGTCCAGGCCAGGGCCTTCAAGTAATACAACAGTAAAGAAAGACTGGGCCAGAGGATAGCAATCAATCAACAGTAAGTAATGCAGGTGTATAGTTCAGCAGCCTCCAATTACACTCTGTACTCAACACCTAGGGGGAAAAGAATTAAGTTGCCAAATGAGGATGTATCTGTTACATAATGCTTAACTGAAAACATCAGTATCACACTGACAAACAGAACAGTCTGTATGATAGTAAGCACTAGGCCACCAATGTTCCTAAGGTGAAATGTATGTAAATGTACAGCCATATACCTTAAGGTGTCTTACTACTGATAC